>NC_091963.1:97634341-97961386 GCF_031021105.1 Erythrolamprus reginae | reverse complement strand
ATTCTGCACATAGCAGCCTCAAAGTCTTACAATTTACTAATTTGGCAATGTGCCACATAGAAATTCAGGTGTCATCTTACAGTTGACCATACCAACATGTTTTTGGCGGGACCCAGGGGAAGAGCCTTCTCTGTGGTGGCCCCGACCCTCTGGAACCAGCTTCCCCCAGAGATTAGAATTGCCCCCACCCTTCTTATCTTTCGTAAACTCCTTAAAACCCACCTCTGCCGCCAGGCATGGGGGAACTGAGACATCTCCCCCGGGCCTATACAATTTATGCATGGTATGTTTGTGTGTATGTTTTCTTTTTTAATAAGGGATTTTTAGTGACTTTTAATTATTAGATTTGTTATATATTGTTTTATTATTGTTGTGATCCACCCCGAGTCTACAGAGAGGGGCGGCATACAAATGTAATTAATAATAATAATAATAATAATAATAATAATAATAATAATAATAATAATAATAATAATAATGTTTTGAAGATTTTGTTATTTGGGAATATTTTAAATCAATCTGATATATAACCCTATTAATTTTATCATGCAGACTATTGAAACATGTATTAGCTAATCTGCTCTAATTAATGAACTACAGTACTGTATATTATATAGAGAATAAGATGCCAAAATAGCCATTAGGTAATCGTAGTTGTTTTGTGTTGTTTTGTGAACTAGGTCATAAGATCACAAAGCCCATGAAGAATCTGAGGAGGAATTGTTATACTCAAGTGTCTTAATATTCATATCTTGATTTGGAAACATTCATGGAACATTTCATCCACATCATCTTCGGAGAGGGACGGCATACAAATCTAATAAATTATTATTATTATTATTATTATTATTATTATTATTATTATTATTATTTATTTATTTATTTTATTTTGTCAAACAATTATAGGGTGATAATTTGTACAAATTAAACATTAGATAAGTAATGATAAAAAGTAACAAAAGAAGACAATAGAAGACAATCTGATAAGCCTTTCAATATTCTTGTAAAGTAGGTCTATGGTTCCATTTCATATTAAAAATGAGACCACAGGTAAAGGAAGGTAAGCTAGTACCATTTCCCCCCAAATAAGTCATCCCTTGATAATAAGGCCAATCAGACTTTTGAGTGCATGGCAATAAGGCCAAGCACTTATTTCAGGGTTCAAAAAAAAAAAAAAGACAGGGTCTTATCTTCAGGGAAACTGGTATAAGGCAATGTAAGGTCAACATAGATAACATAAAGGAGGAGGAAAAAATGAGCTGGAGAGTTATTTTTTATCAGAATATTTTTTAAAGGAAATTAACAAATGAGACCCCCCTAACAAAACATGATTCAAGCATATTGTTTGCATCTTCTAGTAAAATAACAATCCTTAATTAATGTTACCAGTAATAAGTGATCCAAGTCATATTTTTAATGTGGGAAAATTACATCGTATTCAATGCTTAACTAAACTGATTCATGATATACATGGTCAAATCAAGCCATTTTTTTTAAATTTGTGGAATAGTATCTATGCCTCCCTTTTGTAGTTAAAGTACAGGCTGATTTTTACTGAGAACTCAGCACATGGGGAAATTTGATCCTTCCCTTCCCTTTATAATCTTTGCAAAACTATCCCTCCTGTGTGGCAATTAAGCTTAGGAAACTGTGAGCAAGATGTGTCCTATGGTTAATTGTCACTTGGGCAGAGGGGGATTTTCATCAAGACTGCAGGCAGAAAGGAAGAGGTCAGGCCTCCCCATGTGCTTCTAGTCTTACTAAAAATCATTTTCCCCCATGCTTGGTTTTGTTCCCTTTTTTAAACTGATGGTTGCTAACTGAAGCATAAAAGTGTTTGGCCCTACATTTTTACCGGGTCAGCCTGTGAGGAATAAAACTCCTGTTCAAACAGATTCCACCACTTGGCAGGGTAAAATTTGCAAATATTTAAAGAAAAATTGAGCAGAAGCAACTGTGATTGCAGTTACTAGACAAAGGCCATCTTGACTAAGTGATGGACTCTCCTTCATACCAAAAACATTTTCCCTTCACTGTATATGAGGTCACCACAGACAATTGCCACAAATAGATGGCTTTCTTTGCTACAGTAGGAAAAAAATGGAGATGCATTACTAAGGCTACATGATGAGGTTGTTTTACACCATTTTTATATGGGTTATTTCTTGTTTTGCAACAGGTTTTGCTATCTTTGTCTCTGCATTTATTTATTTATTTATTTATTATTATTATTATTATTATTATTATTATTATTATTAATTAGATTTGTATGTCACCCCTCTCCACAGACTCGGGGCGACTCACAACAGTATACATTGACAAATCTAATATTTAGTCTAAAATAACAATTTTACATTAAAAACCTAAAAAAAAACCTTATATAAAAACATACACATAAACATTCCATACATAAAACTATATAGGTAAGGGGAGATATCTCAGTTCCTCCATGCCTGATGGCAGAGGTGGGTTTTAAGAAGTTTACGAAAGGCAAGGAGGGTGGGGGCAGTCCTGATCTCCAGGTGGGAGCTGGTTCCAAAGGGTTGGGGCCACTACAGAGAAGGCTCTTCCCCTGGGTCCCGCTAGCCAACATTGTTTAGTCGACGGGTCGATCTAGAACAAAGGCTGGCTTCATATGTCACTAACATATACATAACTGCGTGGAGTTTACCTGCTGGAGGACATTGGTTCAGAATACTGAGAGGAAATTAAATTATGTTGCCCAGATTCTTCCAATTTTGCTTTTAAGCATCATAAACAACAACACTTTGTCAATCTGATGTCCTGGCTGCAGATAATTTAGAGTCGAATCAAAAGTTCAGATTTGGTGGCAGTTGGTTAAATACTTTTCCTAATTGTACAACTAAGATGTCTTCCCAGCAACAGCTCTTCCAGCTTAGATGGATGTAGAACAATAGCAGTGGCTATTCTGGGTCTGGGCAGCTTCTGTTCCTTCTCTTGTCCTATTCTCTATACCTTTTTGATTTACTCGTTAACTTTCTGTGTCTACTTTTAACTGCTTGATCCATTAGGATGGTAATCCTCTCTCTCTCTGATTGTTTCCTAGATAGCATCCCTTCCCCTTGTTTTCACACCTTCCATTACATGAAGGAAACCCCTGGGTCCTTTTTGGCTTTCTGGCCTAGCAGACCACTCCACAAAGCACATCCCACCATTGTGGGAACTCTAGGATGGTTTTAGAGTTTTTGGAGAGAACAAGTCCTGGAAAAGCTGCTTGGGGTTCTATACTTCTGATCTAATAGAATCTGGAATTTATTACTGGAGTGTCTTTGACATCTCATTCAAACACCCAATTACAATTACATGATGCTACTGTACATCCAAAGAGTCTGTTCTTATGCAGCTATCGGCTATAGTGAAACTGCAATATGTTTTTGGGGGTGTAATTCTATGCCAACCATTTGGATAGATATATAAAAATGTGTTATAATTTATACTCAGGTAGGGAAGATAGTAAGTAACATTTCTGAATTTAAATATGTTTATCAACTGGATAGTTAAATAATTTCCAAAAAAGTGTCCCTTCCATGGGAATTCTTTTGAGTCATAATCCAATGTCTTTCAGTCTTGACATCCATATTTGTTTAGGAATGAGAAGATAATGTCCATAATCAATCATGATATCAAGAATAAGTAATTGCCATAATCCCTTACTTGTAGTTATCTATCGGGCTAGGGTAGTAATAACTATAGTTCAGCACACATTTAGGAGTCCCAAATCAAACTCCAACTGTTCCTTAGGTCAGACTGAGATGACAGAGACAACTATCATTAGAAGTAATATATAGATTGTATTTACATTGCTTGCCTTTAGCAGGGATGAAAATTTAAGGGAAAAATAAAGTTTTAGAAAACCTGAACTTTTTGAAAATAGCACCTTTCTAAACAATTAAAATTTGTTATATCTTTTAGAAAGCAAGCAAGAATATTTTCAAAATAAAAGTGGCAAGATGTTTCTTTAACTTAATTAACCAATAGGTAATTTGACCATTAATTGTCATATTAAAAAGATAAGTTGCTCCAGCCCAGAATTCATTTCTATTAAAATTCCAATTTATATTAAATTAGATAAATGTAAGCTACTTTTTGATATGATGCAGAGACTGGAGACTTCAGATTTTTATCAATTCAAGAAGAAAAAATAATGCATACAAACTGTCCAATCAGAATGAAAAAGTCTGACAATGCTATTTTGAGGCTTATTTCTGTGGCTGTTCATTAAAATGAAGTGGTTGATTAAAAAATGGGAGCACTGCAATTGTGGTTTCATTTCAATGAAATGTTCATAACAAAAAAATCTGTATTCTAAATCTATCTATCTATCCATCCATCCATCCATCCATCCATCCATCCATCTGATTTTTTTCCAAATCCTATTTAGAAATAGAAAAACACATAATGGAAAAGTTGAAGAAATGTGTAAAAATGTAACAACTTGAAAAATTTATTAATAAACTATTGAAGAAAAATACAAACTTTCCAAAAATATTTTAAATAAGTATCATTTCATAATGTACAAATAAAGACATGTAAGAATACATATATAGTGAAGCCTATTACAAAGTAGCATATATTTTAAAAAATATGCAAGATGTTTGTTCTGCTGAAAATGGAAGGTTAAAAGTGTATGTCTTTGGCAGAAAGCCCTATCAATCTCATGTTTTCACAAAAATTAGTTCTTAATCCTAGCAACTAGGCAGTCACATGTAGTATGGAAAGGAAGGCTCCCAGGAAGATATTCCACCTTTATATAATTGTTGTTATATAATGTACCAGTTCGGAATGTGGTATTTTTCAGAAGCCATATGTTGAAAAAATATAGCCCTTCACACAGAAAAAAAACAAATCATCCCAACACAAAAGATTTATTGGGACAAAGTAGTTTTCTCTATACTGGAAGTTTCTGATATGGCAGAGGATCAAATATTTTATTTCCTCCATCCACATCTGAAATAATATAGTCCCAAGCCAACTGCACTGAATGACTTAACACCTGTCCTGGGTGCACCAATTTTCATGGAATTTGTATCCATGAAAATATATGTAGCAATAATAACTTCACCATAAAAGAAGTGGTTCACACTGCCCTCTTGTATAAAAGTGCACAGTAATTTTGCCATTAATTACTAAACTATGTCAGTAATATAGTTTTTAATCTAAGACCTGTGATTTACCAGACTGAACTCAAACAATGTTTATGAGCAAGTGAGATTCAATAAATTTCATCATTTAAATTTAATGGTTGGCTGAGGACTGGTGAACCAGACTTTAGCAGATTGTCAAACAACTGTCAGGTATTCTGCAGCATCTACCACAAGCTTTGCATCATCAAAAACATTCAGCTTTTTTTTTACACTGATAAAAGGACTTCATTAAATCTCCTTTTGTTTCTTTTACACCATAGTGCCATGAACAATGGCTCAATAACTAAAGAAAATGTGACCAATGTACTATTTTTATATATTTAGTATAAATCCCTGAAATCTTTCTAAACCACTCCTTCCAGAGAGCCTCAATAATCAAAATTATGTTGCATCTTCACAATAGGCAGGAACAGCAGAATACTGTACAATGTTTTTCAAACAGCAGGTTTCCAAAACCTTTTCTGCCTTCCGGATGTTTGATGCAGATTTTTGTTTTAAAATTAGAAAAATGAAGAAGCTCTCTGGTCTGCTTTGCTAGGTCAGAGCAATCAGCCTTATACTTCCGTGCCTTCCCGGGCATAAATGAGGCTGTTGACTGTGAAGTTGTATAAATGATTGTACTGTCCTGCCTGGCCTCCACTACTAGGATGGAAATGGCTATAGTAGGTACCAGCCGGACCAGAGACTCGTTGCAGCTGCTCTGTCGAAGAAGGATCCTGGTTGAAACTGCTGCCTCTAATTGTGCCGGCAGGGTGGCTTCGATGCTGCAGTTCAGGAAGACGAGGCCCACTGTTGAGGGAGTTCATGCCGCTGAAAAAGGTGCTGAGGCAGCTTGGGGTCGATGGGGCAACCACAGGTGGAGAGTTGCTCTTTGAGGTGTCTCTCAGAGAGGCTGTTGGCTCCAGAACTGAGGAAGGGCTGCAGGGCTTTCCAGGGTCTAAAGCGATGGGGATCCCTTCCTGAGTCTTCAGGGTCCCCAAGGTCGAAACATCCGATGCCACTCCAGAGGCACTGGGATCCGAACGTCTCTTCCGCTTGCGGCGGAAGTTCCCATTGTCAAACATTTTCTCACAGTTTGGGTCTAAGGTCCAGTAATTTCCCTTCCCTGAAGAATAAGAGGAAAAAGTTGAAAAAGAAGAATTCATTTCCAACCCAAGCAGAATCCCATATTCCCCAGCTTTAAACATCAATGCTCCTTTTGTACGGCTGGATCAAAACACTGCCCCCCCCAGGAGAGAAACCATAAAAAAGGGGAAGAAATCCCAAACTCTAGAAAAAGAGGAGAGCAAGGAACAGCAGGGATTCTTCATTCAGTCTATGTACTAAGCAGAAAATATCTCTAAAATATATTAAATCTTAAAAACAGATGCTTTGCATAACAAAGGGAAAGTGGGCACAATATAGAAAATGATCATTACTACCATCAAACCATATTGGCTGCAATTTTTAAAAGTGAAAAAGTAAATGTATATTTTTTTACAATTGGCTCCAGACTGTATACCTACAATGTATAAAGCTACAGCTGCTCCTATGTGAACATTGGTTAAAACCAGAAAGAATAATTTTAAAAACAAATTTCCATTGTGGATACTCTAAAGATGACAAAGGATAGAGGGTGCTTTCTTTGATGAACAATGGCTGGCTCATTTGCTGCTCTGCATACTGGTTCCCAAGAAATTAAAGACTATAGAAATCATTACACAGCCTGTATGGCCACACCCCGAATGATTTGATTATGTTACCTCCAGATATGGAGTTGTGGCCTCTTTATATGGGAAAATTCATGAGTTGGCAGCAATGCGTAATTGTCAACTGTGCATTGCAAAGTTCAGAACTGTGGATATTCTTGGTGAGTACCAGGGAGTTCAACCTAGGAACATTGTTGAAGTTCCCAAGCCATGCACACAGCCATGCACAAGTGGATCAGTTGCCATCCAAGTTATTTCATCTTGTGCACGAATCTTCATTATACTGTTGCCCACTATGCAGCTAACTGGAAAAGTTTAGGGTGGGAAGTGCAGCTGGCTGGTGTATTAGGATTTGTAGCCCAGCTCAGGTGGAACATAACCACACTAAGGAAAGAAGAATATTGTATGTGTTGAAGAACATGAATTGTGAAGAATAGGTTGCTAAAGTTTTGCAAGAGAAAAGTGTCCCATAACCTTGAATATGAAATAATCCTTTAGATATGTCCATGTATAATCAAAATTTACAATTATCATCATTACTTACATATACTAACTTAATCCATAGATTTATTGTGTGTTATACTCCTTGTTGATTTGATTGTTGATTATCAAATGTTAAACATGGGATAACAGGGATACAGGTTTGATCAGGAAATTGTATGGAATGAAAGCTGATGTGAAGATATCTCACTGTGTGTTTTTATTTCCTATATTATACATTCTATACTGTATCTAGTTACGAAAGAGTTTCAGGAAGAACAGATGAGAGTAAGGCTAGCATTTAATTTCAGGACATTACTGAGGGTAAATGAAATCCTGTCAGTTAGGCCACACCATTCAATGAAAGTGATCTGATTATTTTCTTCCTTCACTATCAAATGTATGTATATTTCTCCTAAAATCATATCCAATTCAATAAGAACTTCTTTTATATTAAATAATTAAGATCAAAACCTTACCATATAACAAATATTATAATGTGACAACGGCAGTTGTCTTAATGAGGAAAAATTAAATAATGTTATGCTTATTATACTGATAAATTATAATTACATTCAATACTCTGGGGTGTTTTCAATACTAGGGGCTATAAATAATAAAATAAATGCCAATGTTTAATTATATTATATAAACATCATTGTACTGAAATAATACAATTAACAAGTTTTATAATACTACAATAAAAAGGATGGCGTGGGGAGAAAATTCTTCATAATCGAGGCACACCTCAACTTTTAGTTATAAATGAATCCAAATTTTAGCCAGAATAATTAATCATATCTGTGTTCATATTATTCAAAAACCCTTCACGTGTGTATGCATGTAAACACCCACACATCCTCATGCTAATTTTAAATTGCCATTTTGATACCACAAATGCAACATTAGTTTTCAGAAGTGTTTTCTTTTTTTTCTGGCCAAAGTTTCACTCCATATGCCCAAATTCTTTAAACCCTTCTGAAACATAAAACCTTTTCTGCATAACAGACTTGGCATTCTCATTAATCAATTACTTTAATACATATTAAGGAAACAGATTAAACAGTGCATTTGCCTTGGGATTCATTTACTGTAGTCTCTGGTTGCAGCACATAATTTCTGTGCTCAAATGCTGCCCTTGAGATTGCATAAAATCAAGGACAAGCAAGCTGTGGTTAGTGGGCTATGTCACCCAAACCTGCCTTGTTGTGCTCAAACATTCATGGGGTTCATACCCCAAGTCAGTGGAAAACAAAGCAATAAGATGTGTTTCCCTTTTGCCCACCGCTACTCATGCCCATAAGGAATGGGGGTGGGGACACATTTTAAAAGTTCTGCTGTTATATGATTATATCTTCCTCTTGCCCTCTGACCATTAATTGCCCTCCACCAATGCCACCATTAAACAACAACATCTTTAACATTCTCTCATAGAAGTTTATATGATTTTTTGTTTTTATTAGTTTGTGGCCTGTCAGGAAAAGCTACATTGCAAAACTCCTTTGCATTACAAATGCTTCTCCTCAGCTTTCTGTTCTGTTTTAACAATGGCCTGACATTTACACAAGTAATCTGAGCCAGAGATATAAAAGTTTTCATTATCTCTACCAGTAGCCACTTGGATTTTTCTTTGTTAATTATGTGTTATTCATCTTTATGTGTGGCATTTTAAGAGAAGATTAAACAGAATCATTAATATGTTTCTGACTCCTCACCTTTTCATGCAGATACAAAATTCAAAAAGCAAAAAAGAAGAGTCATACCACTTACAATAGATAACATCCCTATACCTCTTTGTACTAAATGAAGCTGGAAGCAAGATATGTCTGCCTTAATTTTGAAAACAAACCCCAATGATAAATTCAATATTAATTCAGATAATAGTTTTGATTATGCAAAAACTCAAATATCCCCATTATTCAATGTAATGCTGTGGTATTAGCAAATTCTCCTTTGTAACTTCTCTTTCCAATCACCACCTACCATAATTAAAAGGTGCACTTTGGGGTGGAAACTAAATAAATAAATAAATAAATTTCAAAGCTATTTAGGTAGAGAAAAATAACTTTCAACAAACTTTATCCCTCAAAGAAACATGGTAAATATGTTTCATTTTTCAAAAATAAATGTTTAACAATTACTGCAGCCCTCTGAAAATGCAAGTCTATTTTCCCACAAAACTAACAGGGTTAGTTTTCAAATTAGTTATAGCAGAAGTTATAAATTTTCTTTCCATTATCCAGATCAGTTCTTGGCTGAATATGCCAGAGTCAGAACTTTCTGAATAGTCCCCACATATTAAAGCTTCTTGAAAGTTTTATAGGCATATACATCCTTGTTTTATAGGCATTTGGTTCTTTTTCCTCTGTCAGCAGCATTAGATTAATTGTAAAATATAGATTTCTATCCCAATTTCATGGCCAGGAACTCCTGAACGATAAATGCAGGTGTTTTTTTGCCTAGGATCCAAAATATACACCTAGTGTAACAGACTAACCTCAAGAGGCCTCAATATAACTCAAGATTATGATGGTTTATTATTTTACTATTGAAAGAATACAACAGAGGATCAAACCTAAGCACAGAGGAGAAACTAAGTATCTCTCTGAGGATATTTTTGTCTTATTTTTGATGAAAAGGAGCACATAGTTAACTCTCTCCCCACTTTCTAAGATTCCAATTATCTGTCAGCCTGGTACATTTGTCTTAGTTTTGTTCCAAAACACAGATAGACACAGAGAGAGAGAGAGAGAGGGAGAGAGAGAGAGAGAGAGAGAGAGAAGGAGAGATGGAGAGAGAGAGAGAGGTAATTTCTGTATTTGGTGCAGAATTAATTTGGCAGTGCAGTTGTTCTGATCATATAATTTGGCTGTGAGACTATGAAGTAGAATGGATATAGCAGCTCTTTCCAGACATGTATCACAAGGGAATATTGGTCATGAAAAGCAAAATCTTTCAAAGAAACTTACATACCACTGCTGAATTTCTGAAGAAGCTCCAATAAGCTTCAGAAGATCCTCAGAAAAATCTAACGATTTAAGGCTAAATAAGAAAGCAATTGCACAAATATCTTTTGTAAATAAGAATAATGGAATATATGGACAAGAGTAAAAGATGGAAACATTCTCCCTACTTTCTGTTGTCTGTAATTGACTCTACAAACTCTCATCTAAATACAAGAATAGTATCATATCTAATTTGGCCCAAACTGATTCTCAATAATAATTTAGAAACAACCGAATAATGTGTAGAAGCCTAAGATTGAGGAAAGACAATGAGAGAGTAACTATACAACATAAGACAGCTGTGAGAACAAAGTGGCTCTTTGAGATTCATCTTCTGTGGATGCAGCCTCAGTGAAGGGAAGCTGAATAACAACTTTTAAAAGTCAATAGGCAAAGGTAGGCACCTATGTACAACTAAATAAGCTTTTTGGCTAAGCAGCAAAATGTTTTAAAAGAAAAAAACAAGAAAATCCAGTTGTCTTTTGGAAAAGTACCTTTGGGACAACATATGGGTTTTAGTTTTCTTTATGGGACATCAATGAAAAAACTTGGTGAAGTAATCCACTTTTATGCTTTTGTACACAAATGGTTGGGAGTGTAAAGATTCCTAATTTATATCTAATGGGAAGCTTCTTCTGGATTATCTGGGACACAATCTTTACCCCAGTAATCTTCCTAGAAGTTGTGACATGGGTACAGTATTACCCATGTTTTTTAATCAATCCCAGTTAACAATTAATTCCTGCATGTTCATGTGCCAATTATATTTTTACATAGGCATTTTCTTTTGCTATGAATCTAAAAATTGAAAACTGAAAACAAGCAAAAAGTATAAGTAACCTCTTAGGGTTTGAGATGCAAAGACAGTACATAGCAAACATTTTAGTACTGTACTTAAAAAGAAAATGTTCATGTTTGCACTTAATTCTACATTCTTATATCTGAGTCTAAGCAAAGATTGCTTTCTTCCAAATATATCCAGTGCAGGTTTATGTGAAAGGCAGAATTAATTCATGTTTTTATTAACATGCAGACAAATGAGAAATTTCAAATATCTGAAACCAGTTCAATTGAATGAAAAAAGTTTCCTTCCTAGATTGAAATGACCTCAATTTTAGTAAATTAGAATTTAGCTCTAAGGCATGTACAACAGGAGTGCTGAATACATCCCACACAGAAATTTTGATCTCTTCTACTTTTAATTAATCCAGAATAATGATGGGTCGCTACAGCAGGTTAATCCAGAATAATGATGGGTCACTACAGCAGGTTAGAAGTCTTACTAAATGGCTCTATATTGCAATTTGGCAATCTCATACAAAATATGCTAGGACAATCAGGAATGTTTTAAGTGTCCTGGTGCTGGCATATTTAGCATGCACCACCTGAGAAAAAAATCCAAGTAGCTCAGTCCTACGGACATCTATTCAGAAACGATGGCCACTGAGTTCAATTGATTTTGTAGCAGAACTTACCTCGGGGGAAAAAGTGATTTTATGTCCCTAAGCTAATTTAATTGGGAGAAACACCTGCTTGATCTAAGGGAGCTTGGGTGGTTAAAAAAACCCCAACCAAATAGAAACGTAGCCCGAGGTGGAAGCTGATAAACTTGAACGACATTTAATTATCGCTACCTGCATCCAAGTTCATCTGTCTAGCATTGGAAGCGGCTGCAATGGGTCAGATACAGTGGGGCGCGGAGGACCAGCCCAGACGGCATCGCGGCTGCTAAGAAGAAAGCGGAATAATTCCGCATCCCCTTTGGGGACAGGAATCTGCCTTACGCCGCCGTCTGCCCGCCCGCACGCACACTACCCCGGCCCAAGAGAGAGGAGACACGCACCGGGATCGTCCTCGTCCCGCGGCACTTTGCGGAAGCAGTCGTTGAGGCTGAGATTGTGGCGGATGGAGTTCTGCCAGCCGGCCTTGCTGCGCTTGTAGAAAGGGAAGTTCTCGGCCACGTACTGGTAGATGTGGCTGAGCGTCAGTTTGCGCTCCGGGGCGCTCTGGATGGCCATGGCGATGAGTGCCGAGTAAGAGTACGGCGGTCGCACCAGGCGTAGCAGTTCCTCTTGACTAGCCAGACTAAGCCAGCCCAGCTCAGTTGTTGAGCCTGAGCCAGACGCAGGCCCTGGCGAAGCCAAGATCTGCGGGCCCCCGACGGCCCTCGGAGGGCAGCCATAGGGCAGAAAGGATGCCCCCGAGCTCCCGCTACTGCCGCCGCCGCCGCCGGTACTTTGCACGTACGGCCCAGCGCTACTCACGCCCCACAGGTACCCGGCAGCTCCCGGCGGTGCCCCATAGTCGCCAAGCGCATAGGTCGCGGCGGAAGGCCTCTGCCCCGAGGGGCCCGCAGTGGCGGTGGCTGTCTGCGGGTAGACGCTAAAGGCTTCGCTGCAGTAGACGGCCATTGCAGGCTCCTCGCGGCCGCTGCGAGACCACGGAGCCAAAGGGCTACCAACAGTCGTCGGGGATGAACGGGAAACGGACTGCGCTGGTGGCGGAGAATCGCTGGCGCTCATCGCCCAGTCGGCGAGGAATCCGAGGAATAGAAAGGTGCACTCAGGTGCCCAATCCCCGCCCAGAATGTTGCTTTTCTGGTGAGTCCCTCTCCCGCCCTCTTCCCCCTTCTTGCGCTGAGCAGCACTGCCAGCTTCCCTGCGTTGGCTCTGGGCTGGCTCAACCTAGAAGGGGGAAGAGGAGTGGCTCTTCAAGTAGCCGATCGGGGGTCGACTGCAAAGTTTGGCAACGTCCGACCGAAGTACCCCCACCCCGGCATCGTCGTCCGCCCCTCCTTTTTGTCTCATTGCCTGGAAGTTGAGACCAGGTCCAAAGAAGCGCACGCAAGATACAACCCCGCCCTTTCTTTTTGTGGGTTTACATTCTGAAGTGGGATTGGGAGAATCCTACCTCAGGAACATCTTTGAAATGTTAGGCTGTCACTGAGAATGAATCTTGACTGATTTAAAGAAGATTTCCAAGAAATAGAAGGATTGCGCCATTAAGGACAATCTTTAGTTTAGTTTAAATTGCAAAACTTGTGATGGAGGAAGAGAAAAAAGGACTCTTTATTTATTCTTATTTATTTAGGAAATAAATCCTAATCTATCTTGCTTAAATCAACGAAAGGGTGAATAAAGAGGCACTGGTGAGCCGTTCAGTCTGGCCAACATTGTTTAAGGAATGTATATATTGAGTTTTGTGCGAGAATGATTGAAAACTCTTTTGGAAGAACCGGCTCAGAATATAATGTAAAATAAGAATGATTTTGGCAAAAGATAAAGCAAACTCAACTTTCTCTCCCTGTTATTTTTTTATCATGTTTCAAAAGAGCATTCCTATTTCTCCCTTTTAAAAAAAGAAACCTGAAAAAGTTCAAAATCAACTACAAGTTTTTGAGAGGGATTTTACAGTTTGAAGTTCATACTGTGATTGAAAGCAATTCCTTTAACAATTAGAACTGCTACTATTATATCTTTGTATATACTACTTAATTGTTGCCCTTGATTGCTAGGATTCACCCTCCAGTAATGAACTTCCTTCAAGGTCCTGCCATTAATGTATGAAATAAATTACATATAATGGTGATAGCTAGACAAATGTATAAAAAAGGAAACAATCCTGCTGACTGTAGTAACACTTCTTCTAAAGCAATAAAATATTCCACTTTTCACGAAGCAGAAAATAATGCAATGAAATCTTATAATTAATCAAACACACACAAAAATACTTTTTATTACTTTTATATCATAATATTCCCTTGGGTGATTTATTAGGATACACATATGTATCTATATTCAATTGGTTCTCCTTATTTTCAGTTACTCTGGGTGATAGATAGTATTCAAAAGATGTGCTGAAAATAAATAAAACACTGTTGATTGTATTGTGCTGCATCAATAAACAAAAATGCTTATCTTAGATTAATTTACAATGTAAGCAGTTTAGTGTTCCTTACTTGCTAAATGTTTAGGTATGATTAAGGACATGGATCATTCTGGAATCTCTGTTAAAGTGTTGTCTGTATAAAAATATCTTAGTTTCACCATTTCACATTGTTGCTTTTGCTGTACAGACTAGCATTGGTACTGGACATTATTAGAAACCTTTTCATACCTATTACTTGTCAATAAATTGTAGCTGAAATTATTTACAAGAGTGATAATGATCAGCTTATGCATTGATTTGGAAACATATTTTATGGATAAAGTGAAACTTCTACTTCTAACTTCTACTTTTAACTCAAGACAACTAGACACAAGAACAGCCCCCCCCCCCCCAACACCATCACTCTACAAATAATTCCCTCAACACTGTCAAACTTTTTACTGTTTGCACTTCTATTTCTACTAGTTTTTTCTCATCATTCCTATCTTCCACTTTGGGCTGTATGACTGTAACATGTTGCTTGTATCCTAATATTAATATTGTTTATTTCTTCATCGCTTATTTGACCCTATGACAATCATTAAGTGTTGTACCACATGATTCTTGACAAATGTATATTTTCTTTTATGTACACTGAGAGCATATGCACCAAAGACAAATTCCTTGTGTGTCCAATCACACTGGGCCAATAAAGAATTCTATTCTATTGTATCATTTCTGGCATTGGTATAAACCATACAATCCAATTAAAAAAAGCATTACCCTGGTTAAAAATGGAAAGTTTTGAAAGTTTTTCGAATAAAGCCATTTTAGTTCTGCCACTGTTTCCCCTGCCTCTTGAAGAACTAGTCACTGGGGGAAAGTTAGATTTGTCAGATTGTTAAATGACTTTTCTTTCATATCCACCCTCTGTTTCTGTGAGTATTTTCCAGTGCTGAAATGCTCACAAAACTGGCAGAATACTTTTAAAAAAACACCACCTGGAAAATCTTATGAATATCGAATTGAAAGGTACTTCTTTACAAATACGAAAAGAGAGAAACCATACCATAAGGGTATATGCACATTTCATCGCTGTATTAGGAAACACATAATATTGCTCCGACGTAAAATTACCTTCATTTGAACAGCTGACTTTAAAAGTCTGCAATCTAGTTCTGTGAACAAACTCTTTACGGAAGATGGAAAATTTGTACGTGTTATAAATGATAAATAGAATTGCGACTACGGTATTTCCTAAGCAGAAGGAAGGAAAGCGAGGAGGCGCGCCGGGATCAGCAGCGTGGAGGCGGGAGGGATCCACGTGCCGTACTTCCTCGCCGCTTTTACTGACAAGGTTTACAACTTCAAAATCGCCACTATCCTCGTTTGAATATTTTTCTTTGATCTCCTCTTTGGATAGGTAATTTTTTTTAAAAAAAATGCTCACATGCACAAAATACCTGTCCTGAGAAGGAATGGACGGGAGGATCTGAAGTAAACAAATGACGTTTTGGAGCGCTGTTCTAAAGTAAGGAGCCGCTTTCTCTGCAACGGCAGCCTCCAAGAACGTGGATGGCGGGCAGTGCCCGTGGCCGCCGGTGCTCTGGTGCAGGACCTTTGCTAGCTGAGCAAAACATTGACAGAAAGCTCCTGTACGCGCTCATTTCCGTCGCTCTGTTTCGACAAACGGGCTTTGCGCCGGTTCCCGTTCCACTGAGCCGCCTGGAGGTATTTTTCGGGCATTGCAAAGAGAAATGAGTGGCGCCTTTCAAAGTTCGAAGTCAGTATTGTGTGTGTGCACACAAGACACCACTGCAGATCTAACGAGGATATTATAAGTGGCCTGTTAAACCACAGTCTGTTCACATATGATATGCTTACAAAACAGCTCAGGGAATAATAGCTTCCAGGTGCACCCCAGCCTTTCTTAAATTTATTTATTTATTTTATTTATTTGTCAAACAAGTATAGTATTATAGTACATATTAACATAACATAACATAAGTAGAACGTAGTAATAGAGAGGATAATAAGACAGTAGGACAGGGACATTAAAGGGGAGAGGTCGATTGTAGATAATGTAAGGTTAAAGATTTTGGGGTTGGGGAAGCAACAACAGAGTCAGGTAATGAGTTCCAGGCGGTGACCACTCTATTGCTGAAATCGTATTTTCTGCAGTCTAGTTTGGAGCGATTTACATTCAGTTTGTATCTATTATGTGCTCTTGTGTTGTTGTTAAAGGTGAAGTAGTCACTGACAGGGAGTACATTATGATGTAAATCAGTTCGGAGATGACATAGTTGTAAATTTTCTAGATTTAGTACCGTATTTGAAGTCTGGAGGAGTAGGGTAATTTGTTACGTGAGGAGGAGTGAAGGACTCTTCTTGTGAAGTACTTCTGGACTCCTTCGATTGTATTAATATCTGATATGCAGTGTGGATTCCACACAGATGAACTATATTCTAGAATAGGTCTGACAAATGTTTTGTATGTTATGGTTAATAAATCAGTGTTTCTAGAGAATAAGCTACGTAAGATTAGGTTTACAATTCTTAATGCTTTTTTGGCAATGCTGTTACAGTGGGCTCTAGCACCTAGGTCATTGGAAATGAGTACTCCAAGGTCTTTGACTGAGTGAGGGTCCGCTGTTAGTTCAGTTTTACCAAGTATGTATTTAGTATTCGGATTTTTTTTACCAATGTGTAGGACGGAGCAGCTGATCAGCTCAACCTTGAATTTATTGGTCCTGGTGATGGATTTCCAATGGCCTATTCATAAACATTTGCAGTAACAAAATTGGATAAAACCAGGAATGTTTAAGTGGGTCTTGTTGATGTTGATAACATATTTGTAAATCCAAGTTTCCTCTGCATTTTTTATATTTTATACTTACTAAGTTTTTAAAACTTACTCAATAGTAAGTAGTATAAAATAAAACAGGAATGTTCATGCAAATAAACACAACATAGGTGAAGGTTGATCCATTTTATTTATTGAAATTGGTTGTTTTGTTTCTTGATAAGAACTAGTAAGGGCTGTGCAGACAATTTTATTTGTAATTTAATTTTAATCTAGTATTGTTAATATCAGTTTAATATTAGATATCAAATAAGTTAAATATTTTAAATATATACAATCTTGACATTAGATATAATGGACCCAACTGGGTTCCCCTTTCTATATTTGGCAGTCACTTGGCAATAACAATATAAGTGGTACAGAAATTTCAGTTTTTAAAAAAAGTTAAGGATCCAACATTGATAATTGTAATGTTATTTATTATTTATATAGTATATTGTTTAATAAATGAATACAATTGTATTATCTTAGAAATTTTAGAGCCCCTGATCAATCTCATTCACATTTGAATGGAGTGGCCATAGTTTCCAAGAAACCATGTTCCTAAGTGATGATGGTTTCCAGAAACCATATTCCTATCTGTCCATAGTTTCCAAAAAGCCTCTGGTGACTAATGGAGATAGCACAAAGCAGAGAAGTTATATTTCAAATGCGAATGGTTGGGAGTGATTCTTTTAATACTGAAGGCTGAAAGCAAATGAAAAGTCTTATTGATGGTTAGAAAAAGAACATGAGATAAAGTTATATTTTTTTAAACACCCTCCATATGAATTTCCCAGAAGTGAACTCAACACCCAGTTTTCTAAAATGATATTAGAACAAAATTATTTGCTAAGAATTTGGGGAGAGGGGTGTTTCAACATTCTTTCTTTCTTTCTTTCTTTCCTTCCTTCCTTCCTTCCTTCCTTCCTTCTTTCTTTCTCTGCATATATGTACATACATACACGTCCCCAACTTATAATCATTCAAGGACTCAAGACACATCCCACCACTAAAAAGGTTCAACAACAAAAAGTGCTACGATAAATCAACCAAAGCTAACTGCTTTAACACATTCTTTGCCTCAGTCTTTTTAAAGAGCAATGGCTCATTCCCAAAATTCCCTAATCACACCTCATGCACTCACAAGGACTTCACACAAATAGACTTTACAGAAGACAACGTTGAAAAAACACTACACGATCTTAAACGTTCTCTATCAATTGGGCCTGATGCACATACTTCCTAAAAAAGCTGTCAACAGCCATAGCCGAACCACTAAGCATAATCTTTAAAAAATCATCCAGGACCCGCTCACTACCAAAGCTATGGTTGCAAGCAACATTCATCCCCATCTTCAAAAAAGGAGATCCCAGTCTAGTAGAACACTACAGACCAATCTGTCTATGCTCTATGCTGCATCACATGCAAAGCAGAAGCTACGTAGGATTAGGTTAGGTGGAAGGTAATTGATTGGTTAATGATTGATTAATCATTAACCAATCAATTACTCTCCACCTAGAAACTAACAACCTACTCTCTAACAAACAATTTGATTTCAGGAAAAAATTATCTTGTAATCTGCAACTCCTCCACTACAAAACCGTATGGACTACACATCTCGATCAGGGCAAATCAATAGATGCAATTTACACTGACTTCTGTAAAGCCTTCAACTTAGTGGTTTATGTCAAGCTAGTTCTAAAACTCAAATCCTACAGCATCTCAGAATTCCTCCATAGCTGGATAACTGCGTTCCTTTCAAACAGACAACAAGTCATCAAAATCGGGAATGCCATATCTAATCCTGTTCCAGTTAATAGTGGCGTACCCCGAGGCAGTGTTCTTGGACCAACACTCTTCATACTCTATATAAATTACCTTTGTGATCACATTACAAGCAACTGCATTCTCTTCACCAACGATGTCAAGCTTTTCAACACCACCGCTAACACAGCTACTCTCCAAAAAGACATTGACATTGTGTCTGAATGGTCAAACATCTGGCAACTCCAAATCTCAACCAAAAAATGCTCTGTCCTCTGTCAAAAAGAATCAGAACACCAAATACAAACTAAACAAACAAGACCTTTTAGACAACCCTCACTACATGGACCTTGGAATACTCATATCAAATGACCTAAGTGCCAAAGCCCACTGCAACAACATCGCCAAATAGGCTTCAAGAATTGTTAGCCTAATCCTACATAGCTTCTGCTACGTTAATCTCACACTACATAACCAGAGCATGCAAAACTTTTGCTAGACCAATCATTGAATACAGCTCATCTGTCTGGAACCCACACCGCATTTCAGACAAAATAAACTGTCCAGATATATTTTACTAGAAGAGCCCTCCACTCACAACAGAATACCCTATGCCAGCGTTTCCCAACCGGTGTGCCGCGGCACAGTAGTGTGCCGCGAGACATGGCCAGGTGTGCCGCGAGAAGCTCAAGCTGGGCGGGGCGCTGCCGGCGCCCCTTCCTGAGTGTCGTCCTGTGGATGGTCTTGGGCTTCACAGTCGCTTCCTGGTTCCCTCTCCTCCCACCGCCTGTGTCTCCCGCCGTCGCCTCCCACCAAGCCGTCGCCCATTGCCGTGGGTTCCTCGAGTGGGAGCTGCCGCTTCCTTCGGTCCAGCTCAGCCACGCTGCCGTAGAAAGCACAGAGGTTATTGCCACCACTTCTACCTCCACTCAGGGAGCCACCGTGGTCACCGCGCCTTTTCCTCTCCCTCAGCTCAACCACGGTGGCTCCCTGAGTGGAGGCAGAGGTGGCGGCAATAACCTCTGCACTTTCTACGGCAGCGTGGCTGGGCTGCCTGGAACGAAGCGGCAGCTCCGAGGAATCAGGCGTTGGCGGTAGACACAGGCGGAGGGAGGATAGGGAACCAGGAAGCCACCGTAAAGCCCCAGACCAGCCACAGGACGACCTTCAGCCAGGGGCACCGGAACCGCGCGCAGCCATGGTGGGAGCAGCATGAGGTAGCAACGAGGCGCGAGGACAAGCAGGCAGCTTGGCGGAGGGGAAGCGCTGAGGGGCTCTCCTCCTTCCCCACCCCTGCGCTTCTCTCCCGCCCTGGCTTTCGCTTCGCCTCATGATTTCCCCGCAATTTCATCCAGGCCACCTCTTGCCTCCTTTTGAACTGTGGGGAAATCTGCGGGCAAAGCAAAAGCCAGGGCGGGAGAGAAGCGCGGGGGTGGGGAAGGAGGAGAGCCCCTCAGCGCTTCCCCTCCGCCAAGCTGCCTGCTTGTCCTCGCACCTTGTTGCTACCTCCTGCCTTTTTCCAGGGGCCTTTGGAAGGCACCCAGGGAAGGGGGGGGATTGGGGGTGGCTGCAGCGGCTTCTCGTCCTCCTCATCCGGCTGCTAATGCCCGCCCGGCTCCTCTTGCAGTCCCTTCACGGAGCGCTTTTGTCCCAGGCTGTCAGCGAAAGGGCTGCAGGACAGGCAGGGCAGGCGTTCTTCTCACAGCTGAGGCAGAATTTGGAATGTCGGGTGTGTGTGCGTGCGGGCTCCGCATCCCCCTGCCACCCGGAACATTTAAAATAAGAAAAACCTTTGCCGGCCTCCGCAGAGAAGAAAGGAAGAGAGAGAAAGAGAGACAGAGCAAGAGAGACATAGCAAGAGAGGCAGAGAGAGAGAGAAAGAGAAAGAGAGAGAAAGAGAGCTAGCAAGAGAGAGAGAAAGAGACAGAGAAAGAGAGACAGAGAGAGAGAGAAAGAGAGAAAGAAAGAAAGAGAGAGAATGAAAGAGAGATAGCAAGAGAGAGAGAAAGAGACAGAGAAAGAGAGACAGAGAGAGAGAGAAAGAGAGAAAGAAAGAAAGAGAGAGAATGAAAGAGAGATAGCAAGAGAGGCAGAGAGAGCAAGGGAGAGAGAAAGACATATAGGGAGGGAAGGAGGGAGAGAGAAAGAGAGCAAAAAAGAGAGGAAGAAAGAAAGAGGGATGGAGAGAGAGAAAGAAGGGAAGGAAGGAAGAGAGAGAAAGAGTGAGGGAGAAATAGAGCGAAATGGAGGAAGATTTTTTTTTGTCAAAACATTTCTTTAGCCACCCCCCCCACCCCCCGTTCAGTGTTCCCCAGGATTTTGAAAATATGAATAATGTGCCGCGGCTCAAAAAAGGTTGGGAAACACTGCCCTATGCAACTAGACTTACAATTCTAGGTTTAGAAAACTTAGAACTCTGTTGCCTTAAACACGACCTAAGCATAGCCCATAAAATCATCTGCTACAACATTCTTCCTGTCAATGACTATTTCAGCTTCAACCACAACAGCATGCGAGCCCACAACAGATACAAACTTAAAGTAAACCGCTCTAAATTCAACCGCAGGAAATACAATTTAGTAATCAAACAGTTGATGCATGGAACTCACTACCTGACTCTGCAGTATCATCACCTAACCCCCAAAACCCCCAAAACTATTGTTGACCTCTCCCGATTCCTAAGAGGTCAGTAAGGGGCGTGCATAAGTGCACCAGAGTGCCTTCCATCCCCTGTCCTAATATTTCTATTTTACTAGTACCATGTATATAAACATTGTTATATCTTTGTATACCACCAATGTGTACTTGACAAAACAACAAAATAAAAAATAAATACATTTAGCTAGTAAGTTAACAATGATATTGAAAAAACTGTCTTACACTCAGTAATCACACTTGTCAAAACATCCCCATAATAATATGACCCAAATTCACGTACTTGTCAACCATCATGTATTTATGATAATTGCAGTATCATGGAGTCATGTGACCCCCATTTGCAACCTCCAAACCTTCCTTTTGCTATTGATAAGCAAAGTCAATGGGAGAAGCCAGATTCGTTTAAATGCCTGATGTTTTCCTTAAAAACTGCAATGATTAGCTTTAACAATCATAGCAAAAATATTGTTAAATCGGGTGCTCCTCCCTTATAAACTACCTAGCTTAGCCATGGAAATTCTGTTCCTTGTAAGATGATGTTGTTTGATGGCTGTGAGAGTTATTCATAAAAATACACCCACAGTTCCTTATCTTTTTGCTATCACTTCAACCATATCAATCTGTCAGTCTGTGTGTCCAGTGTTTCTCCTCCTAAATGTTTCAACAACTATCCCACCAAAACTCTAAAGAAACCAATGAGATTAGGTTTCTTTTTTTACCTAAACCTTTCAGCTGTAATAACTTTGTGTCTAATACCTGATGCATAACTCCGTATTTTGCCTGTTCTTTTCCTCACCTATTGACAGGGTGTGGGGTTTTTTTGCAAGTTACCTTTGATTTAGCTGTAACAACATCCCAGTACTTAGGAAGGTTCTTGGTTTATAATCCTTTCAGAAACTCCTATCGCTGTGTAGGGTAACTAGAGAAGGGTGTCTTACTTCCCCCATGATATCTTTTCTTGCTCACACAACAAATAAAACTCAGCAATCACAGCATTTCTCTCTGAAAACGTGATAATTTCTTTGAACACCCCCCCCCCCCCAAGAATACCATGGCATACCACTTCTTTATTTGGCCTTATTTGAAAAGGTGGTGCACAGAAGTGGAAAACCCCCCAGAAACGTCATCCTTGTGCAAGATTAGGCTTCTGCGCATGCGCAGATGCTGAGTCCCGCATGGGGGGCTCACACATGCAGGGCGTACGGGCGCGCAGGTGGGCACATGCTCCCAGCCCGTTACGTTAGGGCTGGGAATGGTAGCCAGCCCCTGGATATATGGCATGTACAAAATTGTCTTGCAGTTATATTTGATCACAAATTAATTCATCAGTGCAATATTATGAATTATTAATTATTAATAGACAAATACAATTTTGAGCTGCATCAATACAGCTACTATTTCCAAACTATAGTAAGTCATATTTTCATTCATATTAATAATATTCTGTGCAATATCTTAAGAAGGAGTTAGAGAAACTGGGATATGATCGGTGGATGGCTATGAGAATGAAGCATATGCTAGAAATTAGCCTTCTGAGAACAGATTAAAATATGTTCAGTCTTGAAAAACAAAAGAACAAAGGGATATTTGATAATGCTTTTTAAATATCTGAACAAGATGTCACACAAAATAAGATGGTAACTTGTTTTGCATCATTCCAGAGGGCAGGAAAAGGAATAATGATTTTCCATTATAGGAAGAAAAGAATTCAGTTGAGTGTTAGTAAAAAAAAAGGTTTCTAAGCACAGTTTCCGAGGAGATACTGGATTCCCTCATTCTTCATTTGTTCATTGATAGTGTACATTGATAGTGTACAAGCAGGGGCTGGGAAGCCATCATTTGGGAATTTTTCACAAGTCTCAAAAATTGGAGTTAGTCAAGTTAGGACATTACTTTTTGAAAACTTAAGTCGATGTCTTTTTCCTGGCCAATTCGGGAAAGCAAAATTATATGGCTAGATTAGCTGAGGCTGAGCAACAGAGGAACAAAAGCCACAAGAATTCAGAGTAATTGATTCAGAACATTGTATGTGTTTTTTCACCTAGAACTGAATTAAGGGTATATAAAAGCAGAAAATAGAGTCTACCAAAATATCTGGAGATGGATTTAAAATAAATCACTAAAAGTCTCTGTTCGCTCCTTC
The DNA here is from genome assembly GCF_031021105.1 of Erythrolamprus reginae. NCBI lineage: Eukaryota > Metazoa > Chordata > Lepidosauria > Squamata > Dipsadidae > Erythrolamprus > Erythrolamprus reginae. Next base: position 97,937,771 of record NC_091963.1, on the reverse strand, counting down.
CTTCCTTCCTTCCTTCCTTCCTTCCTTCCCTCCCTCCCTCCCTCCCTCCTTCCTTCCTTCCTTCCTTCCTTTAGTGCAGGGGTAGGCAAAGCCAGCTCTTCTATGACTCGTGGACTTCCACTCCCAGAATTCCTGAGCCAATCATGCTAGCTCAGGAATTCTGGGAGTTGGAGTCCACATGTCATAGAAGAGCCAACTTTGCCTAACCCCGCTTTAGTGTATGGCATATCATACATGGATTAGCAATATATATTAACATTTCAACTATATTAGCAGAATCCAATAACATATAAATGTTTAAAAGCCATATATATTCAAATATCAGTGTCTAGGACAGTGATGGCAAACCTTTTTTTCCTTCAGTGCCAAAAGAGTGTGTGCGTATGCTATCCTGCTTGCACAAGTGCCCACACCCATAATTCAATGCCTGGGGAGGGCCTTATAGGCCGGAAATGGACTGTTTCCCAACTTTTGGTGGGCCCAGTAGGCTCGTGTTTTGCCCTCCCAGAACTCCAAAGGCTTCCCTGGAGCCGGGAAGGATAAAAATGCCCTCCCCTATCTTCCCCAAAGCTCTCTGGAAGCAAAAAACACCCTCCCAGAGCCTCTGTGGGGCCAAAAATCAGCTAGCTGGCATCACATGCATGTTGGAGCTGAACTAGGGCAACAGCTCGCATGCCAGCAGATATGGCTCCGCGTGCCACCTGTGGTACCCATACCATAGGTTTCGCCATCACTGGTCTAGGACATCTAACCACCAAAGGCCAGCATATTTTTTTTTTTTAATCAGATATTAGACTGGTACATGCCCTCAATTTATAGCCAGTCATGATGTGATCTAAGTTTCATGTGGGATCCTGCGATCACATTGAAGGAAGGATACTATGCCCCATTTATACAAAGAGTCCTGGAAGGTGCTGTACGAGGTATCAATTCTATTCAGGATTGTCCATTGCTGACATGGTCATTCAAAGCCTAGCATCATTTTTGTAGGGTCATTTATATGTCTTTGTATGTCTGGGCATTCAGCAAGCCATTTGGCTTTCCATTGGGAATCAAAGTTGTGGGGCAGATGTTGTCCAAGTGTCAGTGGGGGCTTCCTGGATTGGAGTCTACAAAGTCTCTGCTGTCTCATTCTTTTGGCATTTCATTTGAGAAGCTGCAAATGCTTCTGCTTTGTTTTCTTTGTTCTAGTTGAGGGAAGCACTTAAGCCTCCAGCCACATAACACTAACATCCATTTATTCTCTCCTTGGGGTCTCGCTTTGTATTTTTTAATATTAAGGTTTTCTAGAAGTTACAGGTGATATTTTCTGCATTAAAATTTTGCAATTTTCAGAATTTTTAAAGATCTCTCTTAATGTTTTTGCTCACTATTGTTAACCAAAGTAGCTAACAAAATTAAAAACTAACATTTCAAGTTTCTCGGGGATAAAAGAAGGGGAGAAAAACAAAGGGAATTTAAAAGACAGTCTGACTTTTGTATTTTATTTGAAAAACTTTTTAGGGTTGACAGGAGATCACATCTCTAAACTTTTCTCAGCCCAAAAGTTAACCATGCTAGAATAGGTGTATCAAGTCTTCCGAAAATTAAAGCCATGGACACCTGATACAAAAAAGCATTACTCCACAGAGGTATGTTTGCTTTAGGCTGAGTGACAGGAAACCTTTTAAAAAGACTATCTTCCTTCTGTGACAGAATGATGAGAAAAGAGATTCTAATAATTGCAGTTCTGCACATTATACTTCATAAGGCATTTATATTTGATTTAAGTATAAAGTTATATTAGATCTGCAAGCAATCATATGTAGTAAAGCCACAAATGAAAGCATTGTATACATACTTATGCATTTGATTAATATATTAGGCTACCTAGTGAAGTGATTTGACATTTATTGACATTTGATGAAATTATCTGTTCTGTTTTGTTTGCATTTGTTATTCAGCATGGAGATAAATAAATATATAATTTCCACATAGCATGAAATGACAAGCTGCAAACATAATTCACTTTAATTCATTAAAAAAGCAATATACAGTATTTGTCTACATTGTTTTTTCCATGGCATCATTGTCTGCATGCCTTATTGATCAATAATTCCTTTCCATTCCCAATGTATACATGGGGAATGTGATTTTGCTTGAGCTAGTGGCCATTCACCACCAGTATCTCATTACAAAGTACAGCTTAGCAATTGATACCATCAATAAAATACCAAGTTACAGAATAGCTGGGAGCCAAATGTGGTTTCTTATAGCTTGGAATAGTACTATCTATCTATATGACCCAGGAGTGAGAGAAAGAGGGGGATGGATGGATGGATGGATAGATAGATGGATGGGTGGATGGACAGATTGACAATTCTCCCAGAGTTTCATTAAGGTCAAAGTATAGGAGGAAGGAAGAAATAAGTCTAATTAAGGAACCTAATTTGCATCTTGTTGGACCAAAATCAGTAAAAGGGGCATTCTATCTCTGAAATCCTGTTTCCGGTCATAAGCAATCTAAGAGTAGAGACATTAACTTGGATATCCTCACTGGATGCCAAATCTGTCTTTGGTTCAAGTATTTTTACAGCACAGTACAGGAAGTGCTCATATTTATACAGGAATAGAATAGAATACATTAGAATAGAATAGAATAGAATAGAATAGAATAGAATTCTTTATTGGCCAAGTGGGATTGGACACACAAGGAATTTGTCTTGGTGCATATGCTCTCAATGTACATAATGATTGTCAAAGGGGTCAAATAAGCAATAAAGAAACAATATTAATAAAAATCTAATTAAAAAAATAATAAAATAAATGACATATAAATTTGATCATTAAATCAATACAATTTATTTCCTATTATGACAATTAGCAATAGGAAAATGCAATAATTCTTCATGTTACATTGATTTTTTAATTAAAAATATTACTAAGAAAAGGTACATGTCCCGTGGATAGAAATTATAATAATAACTCAGGAACTGCACACAGACTTTCTAAAAATTGAGATATGACTGCTAATGTCAGGCAAGACCTATATGTTTCCAATGCTGCAATATCAGCGGGTTTTTGTCCATAATAAAGACCTGGAAAATCCATTTGTATTGTTCAGATCAAATTTACTAAGTATGTAGTTCAAAAGAAAATAGTTATCTGAAAACTTTAGCTTTTCTTACATACTGCCCTGAGTCTTCGGAGAGGGGTGGCATACAAATCTGGGATCCTTCTGCACCGGCTGGAGGGGTTGGGGGTGGGAGGCACTGTTCTCCAGTGGTTCTACTCCTACCTCTCCGGTTGGTCGCAGCCGGTGTTAGTGGGGGGCCAGAGGTCGACTCCGAGGTCTCTCCCTTGTGGGGTCAGTCCTCTCCCCCCTGCTATTTTATATCTACATGAAACCGCTGGGTGAGATCATCCAAGGGCATGGGGTGAGGTATCATCAGTACGCTGATGATACCCAGCTTTACATCTCCACCCCATGTCCAGTCAACGAAGCAGTGGAAGTGATGTGCCGGTGTCTGGAGGCTGTTGGGGCCTAGATGGGTGTCAACAGACTCAAACTCAACCCGGATAAGACAGAGTGGCTGTGGGTGTTGCCTCCCAAGGACAATCCCATCTGTCCGTCCATCACTCTGGGGGGGGAATTATTGACCCCCTCGGAGAGGGTCCGCAACTTGGGCGTCCTCCTCGATCCACAGCTAACCTTCTCTGGATCCCGTCAACTAAACAATGTCGGTTGGCGGGCCCCAGGGGAAGAGTCTTCTCTGTGGCGGCCCCGACTCTCTGGAACCAACTCCCCAGAGATTAGAACTGCCCCTACTCTCCCTGCCTTTTGTAAACTCCTTAAAACCCACCTTTGTCGTCAGGCATGGGGGAACTGAATCATCTCCCCCGGGCATGTACAATTTATGCATGGTATGTTTGTGTGTATGTTTGTTTAGTAAATGGGTTTTTTAAAATATTTTAAATTATATTTAGATTTGTCATGAATTGTTGTATCCTGCTGTGAGCCGCCGCGAATCTGCGGAGAGGGGCGGCATACAAATCTAAATAATAAATAAAATAAATAAAAAAATAAGTCTGTTGTTGTTGTTGTTATTATTATTATTATTATTATTATTACTATTATTATTAATATAGATCAGTAGTTTATCCCAAAACTATAGACAAAACATGTAAAGTACATGTTGTATTGCTTCTGTACAAATCGATGGTGAGACCACACTTTGCTGAAGTCCAGACAAGTAATATCCACAGCATCACCTTCACTCAACACCTTTGTAACATAGTCAAAGAAATCAATGAGATTGGTCTGACATGATTTGCCTTCAGTAAAGCCATAAATAGTAAATAAATAAATTCATTGCTTTGGCAATTAGGAATCTAATTCTTTATTCCACTAATTTCTTATTTTCTGTATTCCAATCTGATTTTTTGATAATAAATATCTATAGAAACTAATGATAGAGGATTTTTAGTTTTAAAGGATATAATAAGTTTCCAATATCTCAGAAGTTCAAAATGTTGCTGATCCAGACAATGTTGCTTGTACATGTTGCCATTAAGTTACATTTTATATTTGTCTCGGAATACAGAATATGGTCTCATCTTACATCACTTGATCTAAGGTAAATATCCCTGATTCCTTCCACTATTTCTATATCATCAACTTTTTTCCAATTTTAAACGTTGGACTTCCCTATAAAATAAATTTAGCATGGGAAAAGTATTACATATTTTGTTATTAGACATTACATCCCTTGATTTTCTAACTGAAATAATTATTTCCAAAGATTTTAGAGTTATAGTATATGGTAGTTAGATCCTGTACTATATCTATATTACAGATCCATAGTGGTTGCTTGCTTGGTTTAATTAATTAATTAACTTCTTGGAGCTGTTAGGTTATCATCATGATTCAGTCATGAATGATTGAGCGTTATGTATGGTTTTATTAAGGTTATTAATGTATTTTTATATTGTCTTTTAATTGTTATTATTGTAAGCCACCCTTAGTCCAATTGGAGTTAGGCAGCATAAAATATTACAAATAAGTAAATAAATAAATTGTCCAAATTGGAAAATTAACACCAATTGTTGACTGCCATTATTTAATATTTAACAATATGTAAGCATAGCGTTATAATTCCAGATTTGATAATAATTCCTTCCTCATTAATTAGTAAGTGCATTCTCAATATAGAAGAACCCCATAGAAAATTTCTAAACTAACAATTCCTTTTCTGAAACTATTTGTCATATATATATATATATAAATAAACTGGAATTCCTCTTAGAATATAAGTCTTTGAATAATATTCATTTTGAGATCATTTCTCTTTTCCCAAAAGTTTATTAGACAGATATCTCACTATATATTTAATTTATATTATATTTTGCTAATTAGGACAGAACCAAATAATTGTTTTTAATTTTCTTCTGCGAAATGGAACAGAAATCTAGATCTGTATCTCTGCAAAGACATAATCAGGGTACATGCTGCCCCGAGTCTTTGGAGAAGGGCAGCATACAAATCTAATAAATTGAATTGAATTAAATGTGAAGGCTGAAATAAAACAAAATAAGAGAATATCAAAGTGTGAAGGAGGTCTTCTAGTCAACTCCCTGGTCAAGCAGGAGTCTCCTACTAAATGAGGAAAATCAGAGAAGCCGAGAATACGAAAATTGATCTGAAACAAATGTTTCTGTCTGAACAGAACACATTTTGCTCACTGTCACCATACTTATTTTTGACAGCTTCTCTTGTGAAGACTGCTATTTCAATACCCAGATCCAATCATGGTCTTAATTTTAACATGAGTTCAATTCATGGTTGTTTTTGTCTTCAGAATCTGGTGCTAAGCAAGGGATTTTAAAAAATCTGTTTTGTTAGCATAGGAATTTAGGCCATACTCTGGAAGACAGGAAGAGTAGAAAAAGGAAACCAGCTTCTTTATTGGGTGTTTTTGGTTGAAGACTGGGGTGTTCCTAATTAATTGCATGAACACTTAAATCCTAAGCCTGAGGGTTTCCCCAAGAGTATTAGCTGGATTAAGGAGGAAGTAGATTGTAATCATTTTAGTGTTAGTAGAGTTTTATATTTAGGGAAGAAAAAAAATCAACTGTTGATTTAGCTTCCCTATACTATGCTAGAAAAGATTTCACATTTAATTTATATTAGCATGAGCGTGAGAGTTTAACTTTTGTATTTTGGTGGTATATAAAATTTAATACATTTACAGTATGTTTATATGTATACCTATATAATCAATATTTATATTTATGTCTTTATATTTTATTTCTAAATATATTGAGAGAAGGGTTGTGTTGAGATTTCTATCTTTTAATAGCATATAAGCACATTAAATTGTGACGTCCCTGAATTCTAGTAGGAGGAATTAATAAATACTGTAAATAAATTTTGAAATAAAATCCAGAGTGAGAAAATCATATATCATTCCTTAATGTAATGTTATTTTTTACTAAGAATTTTGGACTGCATTTTATAAGAGATATTAAACGTGATTATGAGTGGTAATGATTTATCCGAAATTCTTATTTATCCAGGAGCAGCTCAATTTCAACATTTTAAAACATACTGAACAACCTATGTCCCATTGGATCATCATTTTCAAATATATTTCCATTCAGCTTCTTCATTGAATTTCTTTGTGGGAAACTGGCAGGAGCAACTTTTCCCCACCCTCCCATTGCCTCCTTGGCACCTCTGCTGCTCCTTGTCCCAAAGAACAGTTGTCTCCTGAAGAAGAAGTTCATAAATAATTACTTATGCTGGGTGAAATTCTTGCTTGCCCAAGAAGAAGCCTATGTCCAGTCAACGAAGCAGTGGAATTGATGTGCTGGTGCCTGGAGACTGTTAGGGTCTGGATGGGTGTCAACAGACTCAAACTCAACCCTAATAAGACGGAGTGGCTGTGGGTTTTGCCCCCCAAGGACAATGCCATCTGTCCATCCATTACCTGAGGGGGGGAATTACTGACCCCCTCAAAGAGGGTCCGCAACTTGGGCATCCTTCTCGATCCACAGCTAACATTAGAGAACCATCTTTCAGCTGTGGCGAGTAGGGCGTTTGCCTAGGTTCGCCTGGTGCACCAGTTATAATAATAATAATAATAATAATAATAATAATAATAATAATAATAACAATAATAATTTATTAGATTTGTATGCCGCCCCTCTCCAAAGACTCGGGGCGGCTCACAACAAGCGATAAAACAATATTGTACAGGCACAAATCTAATATTAAGAAAAAACTAAAAACCCTATCAATTTAAAAAACCAAACAGCGCATACATACCAAACATAAATTATAATAAGCCTGGGGGAAAGGTGTCTCAAATCCCCCATGCCTGGCGGTATAGATGGGTCTTAAGTAGTTTACGGAAGACAAGGAGGGTGGGAGCAGTTCTAATCTCCGGGGGGAGTTGATTCCAGAGGGCCGGGACCGCCACAGAGAAGGCTCTTCCCCTGGGGCCCGCCAGACGACATTGTTTAGTCGACGGGACCAGGAGAAGGCCAACTCTGTGGGACCTTATCGGCCGCTGGGATTCGTGCGGTAGCAGGCGGTTCCGGAGGTATTCTGTTCCAATGCCATGTAGGGCTTTAAAGGTCATGACCAACACTTTGAATTGTGACCGGAAACTGATCGGCAGCCAATGCAGGCCACGGAGTGTTGTAGAAACGTGGGCGAATCTGGGAAGCCCCACGATGGCTCTCGCGGCTGCGTTCTGCACGATTTGGAGTTTCCGAACACTTTTCAGAGGTAGCCCTATGTAGAGAGCGTTGCAGTAATCGAACCTTGAGGTGATAAGGACATGAGTGACTGTGAGCAATGACTCCCTGTCCAAATAGGGCTGCAACTGGTGCACCAGGCAAACCTGGGCAAACGCCCTCCTCGCCACAGCCGAAAGATGATGTTCCAATGTCAGCTGTGGGTCGAGGAGGACGCCCAAGTTGCGCACCCTCTCTGAGGGGGTCAGTAGTTCCCCCCCCAGGGTAATGGACGGACAGATGGAATTGTCCTTGGGAGGCAACACCCAAAGCCACTCCGTCTTGTCTGGATTGAGTTTGAGTTTGTTGACACCCATCCAGTCCCCAACAGCCTCCAGGCACCGGCACGTCATTTCCACTGCTTCGCTGACTGGACATGGGGTGGAGATGTACAACTGGGCATCATCCGCATATTGATGATACCTCACCCCATGCCCTTGGATGATCTCACCCAGCGGTTTCATGTAGATATTAAATAGCAGGGGGGAGAGGACCGACCCCTGAGGTACCCCACAAGGGAGAAACCTAGAGGTCGACCTCTGACCCCCCACTAACACTGACTGCGACCGACCGGAGAGGTAGGAGGAGAACCACTGAAGAACAGTGCCTCCCACTCCCAACCCCTCCAGTCGGCGCAGAAGGATACCATGGTCGATGGTATCGAAAGCCGCTGAGAGGTCAAGAAGCACCAGATCCCGGATGAGGAGAGCTTTATTCACGACCGATCTGGCATTGAGTAGCAGCAGCTTGAGCCCAGGGCCCGGATTACACTCGTCACCAGGGCTCCGGTTTGAGCTCACGGGACCGGAACAAGGGATCGCTATTAAGCAGCGATCTCTTTTTCCTCCAGAACGGCTAGCCCCGTGACTCCCGCCATATCTACCTCTCCCCAGCAGGACCGGAATATTCTGGCCCTCTGTCACCCCAGAGAAAGATACCCCCATCCCTCCTGTCTCTCTACCGCAAAGTAGGCTAAATTCTGCATTCATACTGACCCTATTGTTCCCATACATACCGTCCCACTCACCCCACCCATTCATATTATAAAAATTGCAATTACCATTTACCTCATCCATACCCCACCCATCCTGCAAGTTAGTCCCACCATTCATTCGATTCATTTCATATATACCTTCCATCTGATCCCAAATATCCATCACTAAAATTACCCCCCAATAAATTAGTTAAAAAATGTATAAAAATTAAAAAATAGTTAATTAATTAAAAAGGTTAACCAGTCAGTTATAAAATTAATCTGAGACAATTATATAAATAGAATCAATTAATATAAAACCAGTTCTTGAATAAATAGGTAAATTAAAATTCATCAGTCAATCAGCCAATCCAGAACAGGATGATAATAATGTCTTTAGTAAAATCCTTCATTAAGTCTGTTGTAGTTATAGAGCCATCCACCAGGGGCGCAGTTCTTCAGTGTAATGCAATAGGGAATACAGGAAATGAGAAATGGGAGCAGGGGGAGGAAGAGGGGGGGGGGAGACGACAAAGCGACGATGTTAACATCTACCAACACCCTCAAAGTTCGACAATCCAGTTTCCACTGTTCACGCTCCCCCAGCCATATCCACTCTGTTCTTTTTAGTCCAATCTCAGCCAATGGCCTCAGCTCCACATGACAGCCCCCAACTCGCCTCAGTCTCCTTCCCTTGAACTTCAACGCCACTCCCTTCATCCCCCCTCGGCACCAGCGACTCTCACTCACTGGTGCCATACAGGGGATTAAGCTGCCACTCCTTGTCCACCAGATGACATTCCCAACTCCTCCGCTCTTCCCAAACGACCTCCGGCGCCGGCAACCAACCGCACCCTCGGCGTCCTCGGCTTCCTCGGTCTCACAAAACAGGCAGGCACAGGCAGGCACGTCCCAGTCTCGACGGTGGTCTCCGCTCCGTCCACTCGACTCCTCCATCTCTTCTGTCATCCCATCGCTACGGCCCCAGTCACTCTCACTTCCTGGTGCCTCGCGTTTCTTTCCTCTCCGTCTCGGCATCGGGTAGGAGCAGACGCCATCTTCCGCTCCCCAGCTGATCACCCCCAGCAGTTTCTCAAGGCTATTTTGTCCCCAGCGCCACGTAACACACACAGCAGCATTCGGTTTCTGGGTTCCCAGCTCGAAAAGGCTGACAAACCAGAAGGAATCAGACAGCATCTGATCTGGATTGACTCATTTTTTGATGAATTTTGACGTTGTCTCAGAGGAGCAGCGAATCCTCCATCTTCTCGCCGCTACCCCGGAACATAAGTTGCGGCCCTATCTGGACCGGGAGTCACTGCTCACAGTCACTAATGCCCTCATCACCTCGAGGTTCGACTACTGTAATACTCTCTACATGGGGCTACCTTTGAAGAGTGTTCGGAAACTTCAGATCATGCAGAATGCAGCTGCGAGAGCTATCATGGGCTTCCCCAGGTATGCCCATATTACACCAACACTCCGCAGTCTGCATTGGTTGCCGATCAGTTTCTGGTCACAATTCAAAGTGTTGGTTATGATCTATAAAGCCCTTCATGGCATCGGACCAGAATATCTCCGAGACCACCTTCTGCTGCATGAATCCCAGTGACCGGATAGGTCCCACAGAGTTGGCCTTATCCAGGTCCCGTCGACGAAACAATGTCATCTGGCGGGACCAAGGGAAAGAGCCTTCTCTGTGGCAGCCTCAACCCTCTGGAATCAACTCCCCCCCCCCCCTGAGATTAGGATTTCTCCCATCCTCCTAGCCTTTCGCAAACTCCTTAAAACCCACCTCTGTCGTCAGGCTTGGGGAAATTGATTCCCCTGGACCATTTCTGTTTTATGCATGGTCTATATGAGATGTATGGTTGCTTTTTATATTAAGGGTTTTTAAATTGTTTTAATCATTGGATTTGTACTGTTTTGTTGTTGTGAGCCCCTCCGAGTCTCCAGAGAGGTACGGCATACAAATCTAATAAATACATTAATAAATAAATTAGAATGCTGATCAAGGGGACCCCAACAATCTGGATCCTTGAAGAGGGAGATACAGACTTCAGAATGTGCTGAGGTTCCAATGTGTCATAAAGGTGAAAAATTCTGCTTCCCTGGAAACAGTCTCTACTTCACTCTTGGGGCCTAATAGACTCCATTCAAACAGCACTGCAACGATGCCTGAACAGCAAGTGTCACAACCTCTGCTCAAAGGTATCCTAATAGCTCTTTATTTTGGGTGGCATAAGTAAGTAGCCATGCAACACATTATAATTCTGCTGATTTCAGTTCCACATGATGTAGTGAGAGATTCACTTGCGCGAGGAATTCACAAATTGCTTTCTCTAACAATTTTATATTCCATTTTCACTATTTTAAGGGGTTATAACTCTTCTGGTCAGGGAAGTAAATCCGTCATTTTATCATTGCAGAATGTTCAGAAGGTTAGTAAAAAAACAAAAACAAAGGCTGAACTCTAATTTATAATGCAAAAAGGGAAAGGATGCCCTGAAAAGAATTAGAGCAAATTTGCTTCACTTATGAGAAGGCACAGAAGCTAAGATGCAATAATTGACCTTCCCCACCTTAGTAATCTCCAAATATGTGCAGTCCCCCCCTCCCATTCATTTGCATCACTGATGATCCATCTTCAGATCCATGCCTATCATAGTGTTAGAGAAAACACATTTAAGTGAGATATTCTGTGTCTGGCAGTTTGAAGGTTGATCTTAAACTTATACTAAGGGTGGCACCATCAATGTCCTACCTCTGGAGGTAAGAGTTTAAGGACTCTTAATAGGTAAATAGGTATTTAGAACTCTATTCCGAAGCACAGTTTTTGCTACTTTAAAGCTTTCAAATTTACAAAGTTACAATTTGGGGTTCTGCCAATTCTTAGAATGACATAAATTAGGTCCCACGGAGTTGGCCTTCTCCGGGTCCCATCGACTAAGCAATGTCGTTTGGTGGGACCCAGGAGAAGAACCTTCTCTGTGGCGGCCCCGACCCTCTGGAACCAGCTCCCCCCAGATATCAGAGTTGCCCGCACCCTCCTTGCCTTTCGCAAACTCCTTAAAACCCACCTCTGTCGTCAGGCATGGGAGAATTGAAATTTCACTTCCCTTAGGCTTATAGAATTTATACATGGTATGCTTGTTTGTATGAGTGGTTCTTTAAATTGGGTTTTTAAAGATTATTTTTAATATTAGATTTGTTTTCATTGTCTTTTCATTGTTGTTAGCCGCCCTGAGTCTTCGGAGAGGGGTGGCATACAAATCTAATAATAAATAAAAATAAAAATAAAATAAATGGTGCTATGGGACACGCCCCCGGCATCCTTTGTTTAAAGGATGTTAAGCACTCCCACCCTAGTAAATGAGACAAAAATTGCACAGTACTTTATATAATTCGCTATATGTAGGGCTGGATACATTTCGTCCAGAATTGAAAATGTGAGCATGCACATTCTCTCACACACACCTTGCACACACACACATGATGAAAACATGGCAATTATGTAAGACGTGATATTTTTGCATGTGTGCATACCTACACATGCAATGTTAATAACACAGCGCTATAGGATGGGATTGCGCTTGGGCGGGTGGGCAAGCTTGGGTTTGTCTGAACCAATCCGAATTGGCTGAACCCCACCCTTGATTTTGCCCTGAAAAATATTAAACTTACATAAGTAGATTTTGAGATGACGAACTAACAAGAACAAATTTATAAGAAATCCAATCAATAGATGCTGGCTTTATTGAAAGAGAAATACTGATTTTTAATTAGGAACATAAATGTAACAAGAACTTAGGAAACTATTAAAGAGGAAATTAAGTAAATTGAATTATATGTTTTAGGAATAACTAGATATGCATGATTCCAAATTGGCTGTATTAAAAGGTAATTATGAGATGTGATTATTCAGGATATGAAACCATACAGAGGAATAGGGTGGCTAAAATTATACAGCAAGATATACCTTCAACAACGCAATAAATGAAATACCATATTTTTCAGAGTATAGGAAGCACTAAAGTATAAGACACACTTTAGTTTTTGGGGAGGAAAATAGGGACAAAATAATCTGCCTACCAGACATTCATCTGCCTAGTCTTTAGTCTGGTCAACTTCAGCATATTAGTTTGCTGGGTTTGAGCGCACCTGCTTGCTTTTTATCCCCTGGTTGGGGATAAAAAACAGTTTCTAAAACACTTCTTCAGAGAAAAACAATGAGAAAAGCAGGCAAAGGGAAGATTGCTTTGCTAGCAAAGCACAGAAGTTAAGCAGGACTGAAAAAAGGCTCAGCTGATTGCCGGACGGAGCAGTAATGAAAAAAGCAGGCAAAGGGAAAATCGCTTAGCTAGCAAAGCATGGAAGATCGCGTTAATATCTCATTAGGGCTAAAAATAAAAGCTTAGTAAAACCTACATTCAGAGTATAAGTCATACCCAAATTTTCAGCCTCTTATAGGAGGAAAAAGGTGCATCTTATACTGAGAAAAACCAGACATTTAAATCATAGTGTACATTTTTTTCATTCGCAGACCGTATCTGCTTTGAATTATGTTTTATTTTTTATTTTATTTGTTTGTTTATTTATTTTGTCCAATACACATTGAAGAGAATAGACAAGTAGTAATATATATAAAGAAAAGGATAGGAGAAAAGATATAAAAATAGAGGAGAAGATATATGAAAGGAAGAAAAGATATATGAGATAAAGGAGAGACAATTGGACAGGGGACAGAAGGCATACTAGTGCACTTATGCATGCCCCTTACCGACCTCTTAGGAACCTGGAGAGGTCAATCGTGGATAGTCTAAGGGGAAAATGTTGGGAGTTAGGGGTTGACACTATTGAGTCAGGTAATGAGTTCCATGCTTTGCCAACTTGATTGCTGAAGTCATATTTTTTACTGTCAAGTTTGGAGTGGTTAATATTAAGTTTGAATCTGTTGCGTGCTCTTGTGTTGTTGTGGTTGAAGTTGAAGTAGTCATTGACAGGTAGAACGTTGCAGCATATGGTCTTGTGGGCAATACTTAGATCGTGTTCTAGGCATCGTAGTTTTAAGCTTTCTAGACCCAGGATAGTGAGTCTAGTTTTGTAGAGTATTCTGTTCCGAGTGGAGGAGTGAAGGGCTCTTCTGATGAAGTATCTTTGGACATTTTCGAGGGTGTTAATGTCCGAGATGTAGTATGGGTTCCAGACAGATGAACTATATTCAAGGATGGGTCTGGCAAAAGTTTTGTAGGCTCTGATGGGTAGTGTGAGATTGCCGGAGTAGAAGCTGCGTAGGATGTTACAATTCTGCTTTTATGTCTCTATTTTGTTTTTAAGAGATGCAAAATAAGATTTTTATTGTTGACTTGTTTCTTTTTATTTATCTTTGTGTCTATCTGCAATTTCAGATAGTGCTTTACGTGACTCTTGGAAAGTTTTTGCCTTAATACCTCTAATTAATGTTTAAGGTGTTATTTTCATAACCATGCCGTTGATGTTTAAAAATATATAAAAATCAGAATAACCTCCTCCAATGAGGATTCTATCTTTCATATGAAGAGAAGTTTCTCTCTGTTTTATACAGTTGAAAACATGCCCCAAACTTCTTATCATGTTCAAAGAAAGCTTATGTTCAAATATATCTCTTGTGTAAAGTTTATAAGATACTCTGGAACCATCTGGGAGGCAATATATTAATTTAGTTGACCTTTTTTTTTTGCCAGACAATCGATGCAACATGACAGATATCATGCAGCGAATTTCCCTTTCCAGGGTGAGGCATGAATTTGTGTGAAGTTTTTCCTACAAATCCTTTACTTCTTTTATTCTTTCCTTCCTTTCCTTTCCCTTTCCCTTTCCCTTTCCTTTTCTCTTTCCTCTCTTTCGTTTTCTTTTAATATGCTCAAAGCTTATTTAAGATAAAGTAGCTGCTTAGGTGGATTGAATGACTAGATTTTCTATTCAGGAGAAAGCTTGGAAGTTTATATTTTTTTTAAAAAAATCCCATTTCAAATGCAGTTCTACTAGATTTCATTAAGACAATACATTTATTTGCATTGTATCCCATTGCTAATTTAACAATGTTTCAATTTTATATGTTATCCAATGGGACTTACTAAAAACCTGATATTTGATTCTGGTAATTTCAGAGCTAAAACAAGGATCTATTTTTGCTTATTTTCTCTCTCTCTCTCCCCTCCTCCCTCCTTCCCTCTCTCCCTGTCTTTAAACTTATGATGGTTTAAATTCAATATCTGTACGGTACTGTATGAAGGGCAGAATGTAGTTGACAAAAGGCTGATCAAAATAAAAGTAATTAATGGAATGTATTAAAATAAGAAAAAATTGTTTCTAATGAATATTTGGGCACAAGCAATTATAGATTCCTTTGCTTTAATATTTAATAAAATGTGATTTTTGGGGGAAAATATTTTCTTTTACTCTTGCTCTGCTTCAAATTATAAATTATTACTGATCTCCATTCCATTAATATGGATTCTACATTGATATTGCACTTAAATATATAATGCAGATGGCTTGTTTACGTTTAGACTGGGGGTTTTTGTATACAGCATATTATGTCCTACCATTTCCAAAGTCTTTTGAAATTCACTATTGTGTGTTATCAAATTTTCTCCATTCTACTGATTTATTAGGTAATCTAATTACACAAGCCTTAATACATTAATTTTTCTTTCCTACTTTAGCCACCAGTAAAAAAGAGCATGTACAAGACTTTATATATGACGGATTATAAACCATATGAAGAGTTCGATAATCAGCTATCTATGATGGATTTTTCAAAAGTATGCAATATTTTTATTAATTAATTATTCCTTAATGTTCATTGTCCTTGATTATTTTTTGGAACTAACATTAATTATATAATTACCGATTATCTACATGGTTAGTCATGCTTGATTTTAGCTTTCAGACATCAAATATTATATCAATATAAATTTCTTATTTCAAAGTTGTCCAATTTTCTACATTTCTCCTCAAAGGTTTTGTCAATTTTAGAAAACTTTCATACATTTGGAAAAAGAGAAACATATCTTCCTGTATGGAATATTGATGTTCTGTAATGGTTTTCTCCAACTCAGTATCCTTCACATATTAACAATAGCAATATCATTTAGACTTATACTGTTTCATGCTTTACAACCTTTTCTAAGCAGTTAATAGAGTCAGCATATTGCCCCCAACAATCTGGGTCCTCATTTTACCCACCTCGGAAAGATTAAAGGCTAAGTCAACCTTGAGCCAGTATATTATATGTTGGATTGTTTATTGCTTTCGTTAAATTTGTTATGACCATTCACTTTGTCAGATTCTGAGCAGATTACAAAATCTAATCCATGCATAATCAATTAAAAATATAAACAAAACAAGAAAGCCCGGAATAAAAATAACTACAATAATAAAAACACAACTGCCCCTTAAGCCAATACACATTAACCTCAAGCCTGGGGACAAAGGAAGATTTTAAGGGTCTTCCAGAACCCCAGGAAAAGGGATACTATCCATATTTCTGAGGAGATGCTTTTCCAATAATTAGAGAAAGCACATTTCCTTGATCCTCTAAAATTACAACATTTAATAGAAGGGATTTGGGACACATTCTGCTCCAATGTATCAGGTAGGCAGAAATAATTGAAGAGAAGAACTCTCACGTAGCATAAAACTGATAGTTAATTTCAAGGTTTATTTATATCAAAGACAAAATACAACAATAACCCCAAATAATCAACAAGATGTTTAAAAATAAGAGGACAGCCAAGTATAAAATATTTTTAAAAGATAAAAGAGAATATTATTATCATCATATTGTTGCCAGCATAAACTGTGTCTCTGTGTTTTTACCTTAAATGCTTTACATCAGCGACAAAAAAGTCAGATTCATAGACAAAACTAGGCAAAAAAATTTAAAATATATACATAGGATATTATTCAGTCTTCTTGAAGGGTTAGGGTTAGCACAATAGAATTTCAATGTCCAGGAGCAGGGGTGTGCAGAAGGCAGGATAGGGTGGAACACAGTTCCACCGGCTGAAATGAATCTGCGTGCACAGCTCAAGCTGACTGGTGGCAGTCACTTCCTGGATTATCAGTCTGGGCTCGGCTCTCTTTTCTTCCCCCTCCTGCTGCTGCTGTGTGCGCCTTGCTTTTCCCCCCTTTCCTCCTTCCTGGCCTTGAACGAGCCTCCCTCTCTCCTGCCTGGCTCTCCTCCAGTGTCATGCAGCCACCTCCTGAGGCCAAGAAGGAGGAAGGAGGAAAAAAGCGAGGAGAGCACAACAGCAGGGGAAAAAAGGAGAGTCGAGCCACACCAAAGCAATCTGGGCTGCGATCTTTTTCCCCTTGCGAAGCTGAGATTAAAGACATGGTGCAGCAATAATAATCTTGTAACTCTCCCTCAGCTTTCCAATATTTTTAAATCCCCCCCTCCCGTCCTCCTCCTCCTTCTCGGAATGCGGCAGGGAGACCAGCACTGGCAGGAATTGCGGGGGATCCTTTTCCTCCCCCATCTTTTCTCAACAGTTGATTGGCACCTGTTCGCCTAGCTATCCAGCCTGAGGCGGGGGGGCAGAAGGTTGAGGGTGGGAAATGCGAAGCAAATTGTCAAAGCAGCAAGCGACATTGGTGAGTCGAGGACTTAACAGTTCACTTGAATGATGATGATCATTCAAGTCACTCCCACCTGGTTACATGGCCGGCAAGCCACTCCTACCCAGTCACATGACCATCAAGCCCCACCCACAAAATAAGCCACACCCACAGTGTGGCAGTAAAAATTTTGGCTGCTCATTACTGCCAGGGAGGTAGAATCCATTTGATCTGGCAGCAAAACCTTTTGTGTAAAAAGTTATAGTATTCCCTTCAGAAATAGAGCAGATAAAGGGGGGGAATGTCTATAAAAAAGATCAGTTCAACATCATACATCTGATAATATTATTTGAAAGGTGGCAAATTAGGGAAGGCTGCCCTATCAGATTGCTACAAAGGCCACACTTCAATTTTTAAAGTGTTCCTTATTCTGCAGGTTAAAAAAAAAAATCTTCATCTGCATTGGTTGCTTTTGTAATTTGATTTTTCAGAAACTGCAACTGGAAGCTCAGCTAAAAAAGAAGGAGTTTGAAAGACCATCTGAGAAGGAAGCTATGAAATATGCTGCGGAACCGAAGTGTCGAGAGATAGAACCACCTTATCCTGTAAAAACAGATGAGAGCTTGCCAAGCAGCCAAGCAGCCCCTCTAGCTTTCCAGCAAGTAGAGAGAGATCAAGAAAAGTTTTGCTTTCCTCCAGAGCCAACTGCATCCCAGAAAAAGGAGGTAGAGAGCATAGCTCCTCAGAGAGAAGCATGTGCCATGTCAGGTAAAAAGGATCCATCCTTCACCGCAAGAGTCAAACAACTGAACTTTAATTCTTTGCTTTTTTAAAAAGGGGAGGTTCATATGCAGTTACAGTCAATATTATGTGATATTATAATTACCAAATCAGATGACCCATTTAAATTCCTATGAAGTTGAGAAGTGATACCTCTACTTATGAACTTAATTCGTTCCGAGACCAGGTTCTTAAGTAGAAAAGTTTGTAAGAAGAAGCTATTTTTCCCATAGGAATCAATGTAGAAGCAAATAATGTATGCGATTGGGAAAACCACAGGGTGGGTGGAGGCCCTGTTTCCTCCCGGGAGATTCCTAGAGAGGCCCTATGGAGACTTCTCCCCTCTTTTCTGGCCCTGTTTCCTTCCAGGAGATTCCTAGAGAGGCCTCACGGTGGCTACTCTCTGCTTTTTCCGGTTACAGTTTTGGAGGTGTGGATTTGTGTAGAAAATGGTTCTTGAGAAGAGGCAAAAAAAGCTTGAACACCCGGTTTTTATCTAGAAAAGTTCGTAAGTAGAGGCGTTTGTAGGTAGAGGTACCACTGTACTTCCTTAATTGATCTAGTTTAGTCTACAGGCAATACAGGTACTGTATTTTTCAGAGTATAAGACAGACCTTCCCTCCCCCAAAGGAGGTTGAAAATTTGGGTACTTCTTATACTCTGAATGTAGCTTTTACTAAGCTTTTATTTTTAGCCCTAACGAGGTGCTAATGCAATTTTCCATGCTTTGCTAGCTAAGCGATCTTACCTTTGCCTGCTTCTTTCATTGCTGCTCCCTCCAACAATCAGCAGAGCTTTTTTTCAGCCCTAACTAACAGTGAAGCAATCTTTCGTGCCTTGCTAGCCAACAATGTTTTGCCTTTTTTTCAGCCCTTACAAGGTGCTAATGCCTAAAGCCATCTTCTGTGCTTTGCTAGGGGAGACATCTTCCCTTTGCCTGAATTTCTCATTGCTTCTCTGAAGAGAGAGAGAGAGAAATGAAGTATTTTAGAAACTGTTTTTATTCCCAACCAGGCGATAAAACTAGTCTAACCAGATGAATACCTGGTAGGCAGATTATTTTGTCCCCTATTTTTCTCCCCCAAAACTAAGGTGCGTCTTATACTCCGGTGCACCTTATACTGTACTCTGAACAAAAAGGTAATCCTTGAATTACCAACCATTAATTTAATGATCCTCTAAAGTTATTATGGCATTGGAAAAGTGGCTTATGACTGTTATTCACATTTATGACCACTGCAATATCCCCACAGGTGTGTGATCAAAATACAGATGCTTGGCTATTGTCATGTATTTATGACAGTTGCAGTGTCCTGGAGTCCTGCAATCACTTTTTGTGACCTTCTGACAAGCAAAATCAGGGGAAGGGAAGCCAGATTCACTTAACAACCTTGTTACATTAAAAAAAAAGTGATAAGAAATATCATGTAATGAGACAAATGTCATTAAACAACTGTCTCACTTAGTAATAGAAATTTGGGGATCAGTTGTGGTTGTAAAATGCGGACTACCTGTGCCTAAGTGAATTTATTTATTTATTTATTTATTTATTTATTTATTTATTTATTTTGTACAATACACAATACATATTGAAGAGAATAGACATGAAGTATTATATATAAAGAAAAGATATAAAAATAGAGGAGAAGATATATGAAAGGGAGAAAAGATATATGATATATGAGATAAGGAGAGACAATTGGACAGGGGACGAAAGGCACACTAGTACACTTATTTACGCCCCTTACTGACCTCTTAGGAACCTGGAGGGGTCAATCATGGATAGTCTAAGGGAGAAATGTTGGGGGTTAGGGGTTGACACTACTGAGTCTGGTAATGAGTTCCACGCTTCGACAACTCGATTGCTAAAGTCATATTTTTTACAGTCAAGCTTGGAGCGATTAATATTAAGTTTTAATTTGTTGCGTCCTCTTGTGTTGTTGCGGTTGAAGCTGAAGTAGTCATTGACATGCAGGACATTGCAGCATATGAATATGTTAAACATTCATCCAGGGTTTTTATACAAAATGTTAGAATGATAACCTTCCATATAATTGTTCATTTGGAATACTATTTTTCAGTGAATTGAAAAGCATTTTATGAGACCATCATTACTTCTGGTGACTGAGGCAACCTCTATTCCCCACAATGTGGGAATTAGGATTTTGCTAAATGTTATTGATTACTTTAAATATATTTGGGGCGCTCAACTTGCAGTTCCTTCATCTATTCGAAGGCTGGGTAACTTTATTGAATTCAAGAAAAGGGGTTTTGCGATATTTTCTATTTTTCTCAAATTTTATTTTCCTTCAGAATGTTTATCTGACTGCTTTATCCATTAAATGAAATATCTTTGGGAATGCTGCTTGATTGATTAGTTTCAGGACATTAATGTTTCTTATTAGTTTTCAGCCAGAGAATTTCAAAAATGATAGCCTTGCTATGCAATCTCTTAAATTCTATGAAACCTGAGCAATGTTTTTCCTAAGCTTATTTCCTAAGCAATTTACTGGTTTAATTTACCAATAAGTCTTCTAACTTCAGAAAATCTTCAAGTTATTCCTTCTATGAAGTATGTTAAAACACAACGATGTATTGTAGAAAAAGCAACACTGTGTAAATAAAACACAAATAATGATCACTAAGGGTTTTCATGGGAAGAAACCCAAAAATAGAAGTCTTCACAAATACATAAGGCTACAATAATGTATTTCTCCAAGTTTTATTCATATCATTAACTGTTACAACATTTTTGGACTGTTAGCTTTTCCATAAACATACAGGTATAATTATAATTACTGCTTCTATTTTCACTAAAATTTATTTTATTTAATTTGTTATTTTTCTTAGTTAACTCTGATACCTGAATTTTCTCTCCACATATGAATGTCATTCAGTACAATGAATGGCCTGGATCAAAGATATTTCCAAAAATTAAGTACTACTCTGCTGAAGGCAGCTGGGAACTAAAGAAGTTCATGGACTCAAGTATTGGCTAAGTTGGCCTGGTTTTTTGTTACATTCTCAAATGGCAGCATGAAGGTCATTCCATCATCCTACTCCAAAAAGCACTGAAAGAATGGTTAATTAAATGCAAGATAATTAACAAGCAAGCAAAGGAGGGAACACTCTAAAGTTATGGGGGAAAGGGGGAAATGGAAAAGGCCATCTGCATTGTTTCTTTCTGTGGGCTACACACATTGTATCGTCTTAAGATGAAAACCAATGAAGACATCATGTAATCAGAATCCACACCTACACTTGTTTGTGAATAAATCTGCCCACCACCTAAATCAATATCCAGGGATATAACCTCAAATAGAAATTCACTGTTTGAAGACCATCACTCCAGCTCAGAGTTACCTATTCTGAAATGTACCCTATCCCTATAGCTTTATCAGTATAGTATTATATTTTAATAATTATATACATTGTTCAAATATTATTAAAAATAATTTGTAAGACATTTTCTGAATGTAGTTGGTTCCACAATGATCTTTTGGATACAATGGATATAATATACAATATTATATATATGTAGATTGTTCTGAGTTCGGGTTTTGCCCCGTGTAATATTTTGAATGTCTATACAACGTTTTGGTGAAATCACATTCACCATCATCAGGCTGAAGTTGTAAGTTGTAAGTTGTAATATATAGTAAATATATTTACAGCAGCATGAAGCTTACAACTTCAGCCTGATGATGGTAAATGTGATTTCACCGAAACGTCGCATAGACATTCAAAATATTACACGGGGAAAAACCCGAACTCAGAACAATCTACATACATATACCTGTGAAAATCTATGAAAACAAATATTATATATATTTATATTACAATGTGGGATTTTCTTTTTCCTGGAAGCATAGGTACTCCTTGCATCAAGCAAGAATTGGGGCAGAATTGGAACAATTATCAACAATTTATGTTAGAAATGCATCGAGCTAATGAAGCACAACTTAAAGAAATTAAGAAATTACATTTGGGATCTTCTATTTTTCAGGCAGGTTAGTTAAATTTGGTCAAATTTATTTATTTATTAGATTTGTATGCCGCCCCTCTCCATAGACTCCATAGATATCCTAACATGCAGTTGTTAGGATATCGATAATTATGAAAATATTCCAATAATTATGGAAATGTCCACCTTTCCCAAAGAAACACAAAAACACAATGACTGAAAATGTTTGTTCCATATGTGCTCTTTTAACAGATTTTGTCACCCGTACTGATGCAAGTACTTATCAAAGAGATTATAAAAATTGGTCTCCTGTCCGTAGTGGCTTTTATCAAGCAAATCGGAATTTCTCCAACTTCGTTTTCAATGATGGCTACTACCATAAGTGAGCATTTTTGTCTGGATTTGATGGTAGGAAGAGGCTAAAGGTAAAAGGGCAGTGCTTTGGATTAGTAACATTTACATTCCTGGCCACAGCATCTGTTTAATTCAAGGAATTCTCAATCTACATTTTTTTATGTGAACCAGCTAAACAGTAACCAAAATCATCACTACATACAGAGGTCACACTATACCCTACATTTCTGCTGAATGTAAAACAACAAAAATCCTGTTTCTTTTTATTTATTTTATTATTATTTATTTATTATTTATTGGATTTGTATGCCGCCCCTCTCCGCAGACTCGGGGCGGCTAACAACAATGATAAAAACAGCATGTAACAATCCAATTAATAAAACAACTAAAAACCCTTATTATAAAACCAAACATACACACAAACTTACCATGCATAATTGTAATGGCCTAGGGGGAAGGAATATCTTAACTCCCCCATGCCTGGTGGCATAAGTGAATCTTGAGTAGTTTACGAATGACAGGGAGGGTAGGGGCAGTTCTAATCTCCGGGGGGAGTTGGTTCCAGAGAGCAGGGGCTGCCACAGAGAAGGCTCTTCCCCTGGGGCCCGCCAAACGACATTGTTTAGTTGACGGGACCCGGAGAAGGCCAACTCTGTGGGACCTTATTGGTCGCTGGGATTCGTGCGGTAGCAGGCAGTTTCGGAGGTAATCTGGTCCATTGCCATGTAGGGGTTTAAAGATCATGACCAACACTTTGAATTGTGACCAGAAACTGATTGGCAGTCAATGCAAGCCACAGAGTGTTGAAGAAACATGGGCGAATCTTGGAAGCCCCACAACGGCTCTCACGGCTGCGTTTTGCACAATCTGAAGTTTCCGAACACTTTTCAAAGGTAGCCCCATGTAGAGAGCGTTGCAATAATCGATTGAGAGAACTGGGCATGGACAGCCTAGAAAAAAGAAGGTCTAGAGGGGACATGATAGCAGTTTACAGATACTTGAGGGGTTGCCACGGTGAGGAGGGGGTCTCTTTATTCCCCAGGGCACCAGAGGGCCGGATGAGGAACAATGGTTGGAAGCTGACCAAGGAGAGATTCAACCTGGAAATAAGGAAGAACTTCCTGACGGTCAGAGCGATCAACCAATGGAACTGCCTGCCAGGGGAGGTGGTGAACTCCCCAACTCTGGACACCTTCAAGAGGAGATTGGACTTCCATTTGGCTGGGGTGCTGTAGGGTTTCCTGCTCAGGCAGGGGGTTGGACTCGATGACCTAACGGTCCCTTTCAACTCTATTAATAAATAAATTAAATAAATAAAACCTTGAGGTGATGAGGGAATGAGCGACTGTCCAAATAGGGCCGCAACTGGTGCACCAGGCGAACCTGGGCAAACGCCCTCCTCCCCACCGCCGAAAGATTTTATTTATTTATTTATTGGATTTGTATGCTGTCCCTCTCTGAGGATTTCTTTCTTTTTTGTAATAACATCCAAGACATAGGAGAGCAATAATATCTTAAAATAGATGAAATAACAGGACAAAGCAGAATTATGTATGTTCACTACCTTAAATTACCTATACACAGAGAAGGGCTACCAAACCTTTTACTATCACACTGTGGGTGTGACTTATGCAGGACCCCCTGCACTTTCTTGTAGCATCTTTCAGTGCAAAATGGGTTCTCGGGGTGGAGCTCCATTTTCGCTACCCTACTGCTGTCCTCCACCTCATCCGGGCAGTAGCCCCCCCGCCTACAAAGTTATAAAAGTAACTTTGCATATTTATATCTAATAAATAAATGATGCAGTCCTTGAATCCTTATTAAAACGGTTCCTAGCACCAAAAGACAGCACAAATTATGCACATCAGTTCTAGCAATAAACTGGATCTTTGGCAAGTCTGCAGACAAGGGAATTCCACCCAAAACCACCACCTGAAAAGAAGTATTTACAGTTCTTTGATGTGCCTATATAGCTAGAAAAATAAGACTACAGTGTATAGCCAAATATTTGTTTTTTAAATACTGTAATTCCAATTTGTTAAAACTTAACTATACTCTTCCTTTCAGTGACCCCTGGGCATCAGAATATATGGATAACTACAACATCTTCTTAAAGAGGTTAAACCGGAAAACTCAAAATCCTGTGTCAACTTTCTGCACTACAGTGAAGCCGATACCATCTCTTTCTCCTGAAATATCCACACAGACTCCAATAGCAGTGAATACAGCACCTTAAAAAGGTGCACAGAGTTCTACTTGATAGCTGCAGTCATTATGGTACAAATTAAATTTAAACATATAATGTAAAATATTTCATCGATTCCTTGTTCAAAATAGTTATAAGTCATACTCTTAGTGACAGGGCCGGTTTGTCAGCCAACTGTTACACCCTTGACTATGAGTCCATAAATAAATTACAAAATGAGTAAAAAACTTTTGTTTCCTGTATAGAACATAACTTTTGTTCTTGTCACATAATTATTTCAGAATCTGAACATGCTAAAATATCTCTTATATATATTTTTATTGCAGCTCCACAAACAATATAGGATACCTACTACCAAAATTTTGGCATGGCTCAGGACAACTGGAAGAATGTTTGTAAACCAAGCACAACTGTTTATATTTCAATTATTTGTATATTTATGTTGTTGTTATAACTTGTTTTTGTTAATATATTTATTTGGGAAAAAACCCAACAACCAAGGGCATTGATTTGAACAGTATAAGGAAATTGACAGTGCTACTGTGCTGTAGACTTTCGTTAGGATCAGTAATCTACAGATAATTTTTCAGGTTATGCCTTTTAAATAAACAATAGATAAAACATAAATAAGCCATAATGTGTTTATTTAGCATAAGAGAGCTAATCCCTTGTGGCTAGTTTTGTTGAAAATTGTGGTAATCAAGGTGTCTACATTAATATAAGCATAAGCGGCTACATCTTTGGGAATCTGTATTTTCGTAGCATTACACCTAAGTTGCAGGATGAGAGTTCCAGTTGGTTTAGGTCAGGGGTAGGCAAAGTTGGCTCTTCTATGACTTGTGGACTTCAATTCCCAGAATTCCCGAGCCAATCATGCCAGCTCAGGAATTCTGGGAGTTGAAGTCCACATGTCATAGAAGAGCCAACTTTGCCTACCTCTGTTTTAGGCTGTCCCAGTTCAAAAGGCAACCTACGTTTCGCTTCTCATCCAAGGTTCTTCAGTTCTGACTAAATGGTGGAGAATGGAAGGATTTATATACATAAATATGTATTATACTGTATATAAAAATTCTTCCACTCCCACATTCAGTCAGAAACGAT
Organism: Erythrolamprus reginae; assembly: GCF_031021105.1. Classification (NCBI taxonomy): domain Eukaryota; kingdom Metazoa; phylum Chordata; class Lepidosauria; order Squamata; family Dipsadidae; genus Erythrolamprus; species Erythrolamprus reginae. Next base: position 97,912,010 of record NC_091963.1, on the reverse strand, counting down.
GAAGTTATTGGATAAAAAGTAAAACGTCTTCAAAGAAAGTCCACTTGTCTTTTATAAAGCACCCTTGGGACCAATATGACCTGGATGAGTGAGAGTCTTCATAGACAGTTGTTTCAACAATCTAAGCTGCCACTTCCTATACTTTAATAAGGAGATTCATTTCAGAATATGAATAGTGAAGAAAAGAAGCTTTTTCCTTTCTCTGAATTAAACAGTTTCAACAGCTCAGTTTTCTCTTTTATCCATAATTACCAGACTCAAATAACTTTTGACTGACTCAAATCCTATGCTAGAATAACAAAGGATACTCTTAATTTTAATACATGCAGAAAAAAATGACTTTGATAATAAAGCAGCTGCAGCAAGACATTGGAGACTTAGAACTATGTGCCAAAGTTATAATTCATAAAACAGCAGAAATAGAAAGTACGTTTCTAAGCAAAGCAATCCTGCAAGTAGCAGATAATGAATCTGCCTTAATTGTCAATCTTATTTTACCCATAGCATTTGGGAAAGTGTTATCTTTAACTGGGGTTAACATACATGTCTGTTTCTTGTCTAAAACATGTAGTAAAATATTTTTTCTTAGCACGTTGCTAAGCATTGATAATAATGCTAATTTATCAATATCAATATAATAAATATATATATAATATACTATTTTTTTCTTAGCACGTTCCTATGATCAAAAAAGCCTGTTGAATTGAGAGTGTAAATACCCCTGAGGCCTCATGGGTTATGTTGGAAAAAATAGAAAAGATATGTTCAGTGCTTGTAATGAAAAAGTTTTAAATATTCCTGATGTCTATAAGAATACAAGATGTAGATCAGAAGTGCACAATATTTAATAAAACTGTTTTTCCTTTTTAAGGAAAAAAGAAGGGAGGCCAATAGCAATGGAACAACACAGCCACTTAGGGTGAACTAAATACAGATTGTACTTATAAGTGTTTTGTTCATATCTTCTGACCATGAAAACTGAAAATGATTTGCAGAATTGAGTAAAATAATATAGCAGACACTTTGTTTGGATTTGTAAAAATGGTTAAATTTACACCAATTGGCCTGGAAATATGTTGCTGCAACTGTTGAAGATGATTAGGCAATACAGTAGTGATACCTCGTCTTACAAACGCCTCATCATACAAACTTTTTGAGATACAAACATGGGGTTTAAGATTTTTTTGCCTCTTCTTACAAACTATTTTCACCTTACAAACCCATCACCACCGCTGGGATGCCCGACCTCCGGACTTCTGTTGCCAGCAAAGCACCCATTTTTGCGCTGCTGGGATTCCCCTGAGGCTCCCCTCCACGGGGAATCCCATCTCCGGACTTCCGTGTTTTTGTGATGCTGCAGGAGAATCCCAGCAGGAGAATCCCAGCAGCGCAAAAAATGGGCGCTTTGCTGGCAACAGAAGTTCAGAGTTTAAGTTTAAGTTTAATCAGATTTGTATGCCGCCCCTCTCCGCAGACTCGGGGTGGCTCACAGCAATAGCAATACAATGTAAGAAAATCCAATATTTAAATTAATTTTAAAAACCCCACAAGTTAAAACCAATCATACACACTAGCGTACCATGCATAAATTTTATAAGCCTAGGGGGAAGGAACATGTCAATTCCCCCATGCCTGACGACAGAGGTGGGTTTTAAGGAGCTTACGAAAGGCTAGGAGGGTGGGGGCAACTCTGATATCTGGGAGGAGCTGGTTCCAAAGGCTCGGGGCCGCCACAGAGAAGGCTCTTCCCCTGGGTCCCGCCAAATGACATTGTTTAGTTGACGGGACCCGGAGAAGGCCAACTCTGTGGGACCTAACTGGTCGCTGGGATTTGTGTGGCAGAAGGCGGTCCCGGAGATATTCTGGTCCAGTGCCATGAAGGGCTTTATAGGTCATAACCAACACTTTGAATTGTGACCGGAAACTGATCGGCAACCAGTGCAGACTGCGGAGTGTTGGTGTGACATGGGCAAATTTAGGAAAGCCCATGATAGCTCTCGCAGCTGCATTCTGCACGATCTGAAGTTTCCGAACACTTTTCAAAGGTAGCCCCATGTAGAGAGCATTACAGTAGTCGAGCCTCGAGGTGATGAGGGCATGAGTGACTGTGAGCAGTGACTCCCGGTCCAAATAGGGCCGCAACTGGTGCACCAGGCGAACCTGGGCAAACGCCCCCCTCGCCACAGCTGAAAGATGTTTCTCTAAGGTGAGCTGTGGATCGAGGAGGACGCCCAAGTTGCGAACCCTCTCTGAGGGGCTTAGTGACTCCCCCCCCCCCCAGGGTGATGGATGGACAGATGGAATTGTCCTTGGGAGGCAAAACCCACAGCCACTCCATCTTATCCGGGTTGAGCTTGAGAGGTGGGGTTTCCCAGCAAGGGGAGCCTCAGTGAAATTGCAGCATCACAAAAACACAGAAGTCCGGAGGTGGGGTTTCCCATGGAGGGGAGCCTCAGGGGAATCCCAGCAGTGCAAAAACGGGTGCTTCAGGGTTTGAATTTTGGGCTTGCACGCATTAATTGCTTTTCCATTGATTCCTATGGGAAACATTGTTTTGTCTTACAAACTTTTCACCTTAAGAACCTCGTCCCGGAACCAATTAAGTTTGTAAGACAAGGTATCACTGTATTTTTCTGGCATAGATGGCAATAATATTCTACTATCAGAAACAAAATCTCATTTTTATATAGCCAAAAATTGATAAAACAGGTCCTCCTTGTAGCATACCATATAGTAGAGTTGATAATGCAATCTAAAGTACGATTGTTCAATTTCACATTAATTCAAGGGGGGAAACCCCCCAGCAACCCATCCCCAGCAGTTTGGGTAACTGTGGAAAAGAGATGTTTGTGTGCAGGGATTTTTGGACCTTCAGCAACATCTAGTGGTCATAGATGTGGAAATTCAACTGGCATTCTCAAGCAACTTCAATGACAAATTAATGGAAAATATTGCAGTACTTTACAGGTAAATACATAAATACTGTTATGTACAGATTCACGTAGATTTATTTGCATAATGGCTGCTGATTGGCTAATCATGTGGTATTTGTTTTAACGATTGCCAGTGGCTGACAGGTTCTAGGCAAGCCCCTAAACGCTGTTTCCCTGAAGCTGCAGGCAAATCCATATTAGCTAAAGCTAGAAGAAAATAAAGTGCCGAACTGTTGCTGTGACTCGCTTCCTGATTTACGTGCAAATATAAAACTGGTGATGAAGGAGTTAGAAGAAAAACCATAAAGGCATCTCATGGCATCCGCAACCATCTTGAAATGAACCTCAACTTGCCCATCCAACCTTAAGAATGACAACCCAAACATCTCCAGCTCCAGCATTCTTCAATCCAGAGACGGAGGAATTGCACACCTATATATCCTGATTTTGCATGTTCCTGGAGGCGAACAACTTCCAAGACTTGCTGGATAATAAGAGGGCTCTCTTCCTCACATAGTGTGGCCACAAACCTAAAGGATGGCTCAGAATTTAGTAGCACCAATGGACATTGAATCCAGCTCCTGGTCAATGCTCCAATCCAAAGTTGCCGAGCACTGCAAACTGGGCAGAGTGAAATCAACCATTCAATTAAAAAATTTCAATGGCACCTTTCCACTAACGGTTGCCGATGGACCAAGACAAATCCTCTCAGGCATCAAATGACTGAAACCCTGGACATCAAACTCACAGGGCTGAGTCATCTCTCTGGAGGCAAGCTGGACACTTTAACATCTGATTTCCATACTGTTTTCGCTAGAAAGTTAGGTAAATATAAGGGCAAACCCATATCATTTAACCTAGATCCTAGCATAACCCCGATTAGGCTCAAGCCCCACAGGGCCCCCCTAGTGCTCCGCCCTAAGGTCAATGAACAGCTAGACAGACTGATTGCCCAGGGAGTCCTTGAACCTGTTGACCACGTGACCCGGGAAACACCAATTGTAACCCCCATGAAACCTAATGGCTCAATAAGGGTCTGCACTGACAAAGAAAGAAAGAAAGAAAGAAAGAAAGAAAGAAAGAAAGAAAGAAAGAAAGAAAGAAAGAAAGAAAGACCCGCAAGCTTTATGGGGATGCTGACATCATTTTCCAGCAGAACTTGGCACCTGCTCACACTGCCGAAAGCACCAAAACCTGTTTCAATGATGGTGGGATTACTGTGCATGATTGGCCAGCAAACTCACCTGACCTGAATCCCAGAGAATCAATGCATTGTCAAGAAAAAGATGAAACATGAGACTGGACAATGCAGAAGAGCTGAAGATTGTTATTGAAACATTCTGGTCTTTCATAACACCACAGCAATGCCACAGACTAATAGCTTCCATGCCACACCACATTGAGGTAGTAATTCCTGCAAAAGGGACCCAAACCATGCACGCTTATACTTTTCAGAGATCCAATATTGTTCTATGTACAATCCTTGTTTTATTGTGTGTGATATTCTAATTTTCTGAAATGTGAATTTGGGGTTTTCATGAGCTGTACCCCATAATCATTTCAATTATGGGAAGTCACAACTTGAACTATCTTGCCTTGCATGTAATGAGTCTCTCATATATTACATGAGTGATGGTGTCTCTGCCTTCACATGATACTTGGAAGCTGTAGGAATCTAGATGAGATACAACATATTTCAACTATACCTTGGCAAAACTGAGTGGATTTGGGTGTATGGAACTTCAGGGACTGAGTGTTTATCATTCTTAGTTATGGACAGGGTTGCAGATCTAGTTCACAATTTATACGTTCTTTTGGTGTAATAGAATAATAGGAACCTTGGATTTCCTTCCAACTCTCTGCTCAAGCAGGAAACTATTTCTTCAGATGAATGGTATCCAATCTCTTCTTTAAAACCTCCAGAGTTGGAGCACTTCTAACTTATATAAAAATATTTGCTGGGGCGAGGCAGATATGGCGGGGGCCACAGAGTTAGCCGTTCCAGGGGAACGAGGGACCGTTGCTTAATAACGGTCCCTTGTTCTGGCTCTGTGAGCTCAATCTTGGGTACTGGTGATGAGTGTAATTCTGGCCCTGGGCTCAGGTTGCTGCTGCTTAATGCCAGGTCGGTGGTAAATAAAGCTCTCCTCATCCGGGATTTAATCCTGGATGAGGAGGCCGACCTGGCATGTATTACTGAAACCTGGCTGGGCCCAGAGGGAGGAGTTCCTCTCTCTGAAATTTGCCCAGCTGGGTTTCAGATATGGCATCAACCTCGACCCCAGGGAAGGGGGGGAGGAGTGGCTATTATAGCCAGGGAGTGCCTTTGCCTACGTGGACTCATTGCTCCAAAGATTGTGGGTTGTGAGTCTCTCTTGATGAAGTTGGACTTAGGGGTTCAGGTGGGCTTGTTTCTCACGTACCTGCCTCCCAGCTGCGTGTCAAAAGCCCTGCCTGTGCTGCTCGAGGAGGTAGCCGGGTTGGCGGTGGAGTTCCCCAGACTTATTGTCTTGGGGGACTTCAATCTGCCGTCACTCGGCGAAGCCTCTGGACTGGCACAGGAGTTCATGGCCACCATGACAGCCATGGACCTGACTCAAGTAATACAGGGTCCGACTCATGAGGGAGGACACGCACCCGACATGGTATTCCTCTCTGAGCAATGGTCTGAGACTAAGGGGCTTAGAAGTGTTGCCTTTGTCATGGTCAGACCATTTTCTACTACGGCTTGACTTCCAGGCTCCAATCCTTCCCCGCAGGGAGGCGGAACCAATTAAGATGTTCCGCCCCAGACGCCTGATGGACCCAGAGGGCTTTCAGACGGCGCTTGGGGTTATTCCAGATGCACTCGTCCACAGTTCGGCGGAGTCTCTTGCGGAAGCCTGGAACAAGGCTGCAGCGGAGGCTCTTGATCGGATTGCGCCTTTGCGACCTCTCCGTGGCGCTAGACCCCGTAGAGCTCCATGGTTCAACGAGGAGCTCCGGGAGTTGAAACGCCAGAAGAGACGTCTAGAGAAGCGATGGAAGAAGAGTAAGTCTGAATCTGATCGAACACTTGTAAGAGCTTTTATTAAGACTTACAAAGTGGCGCTCAAGGCGGCAAGATGCGCGTATCATGCCGCCTTGATTGCATCAGCGGAATCCCGCCCGGCCGCTCTGTTTAGGGTGACCCGCTCCCTTCCTAATCAGAGGGGAGTTGGGGAGCCCTTACAGAGTAGTGCCGAGGATTTTAATATGTTTTTCGCTGATAAAATCGCTCAGATCCGGGCGGACCTCGACTCCAATTGGAAAACAGAGTTGGCTGACAACGAGTCAGTTGAGGTGACTGGGGCACGTACTTGTCCACCTGTCTGGGAAGAGTTTGATCTGGTGACACCTGATGAAGTGGACAAGGCCATTGGAGCTGTGAGTTCCGCCACCTGTTTACTGGATCCGTGTCCCTCCTGGCTGGTTTCGGCCAGCAGAGAGGTGACACGGAGCTGGGTCCAGGAGATTATCAACGCTTCCTTGGGGAGGGGATCCTTCCCATCATCCTATAAAGAGGCGCTCGTGCGCCCCCTCCTCAAGAAGCCTTCCCTGGACCCAGCCGTACTTAATAACTACCGGCCAGTCTCCAACCTTCCCTTTATGGGGAAGGTTGTCGAGAAGGTGGTGGCACTCCAGCTCCAGCGATCCTTGGAAGAAGCCGATTATCTAGGTCCCCAGCAGTCGGGTTTCAGGCCCTGTTACAGCACGGAAACTGCTTTGGTCGTGTTGATGGATGATCTCTGGTGGGCCCGGGACAGGGGTTTATCCTCTGTCCTGGTGCTTCTTGACCTCTCAGCGGCTTTCAATACCATCGACCATGGTATCCTTCTGCACCGGCTGGAGGGGTTGGGGATGGGAGGCACTGTACTTCAGTGGTTCTCCTCCTACCTCTCCGGTCGGTCACAGTCGGTGTTAGTGGGGGGTCAGAGGTCGACTCCGAGGTCTCTCCCTTGTGGGGTGCCTCAGGGATCGGTCCGCTCCCCCCTGCTATTCAATATCTACATGAAACCGCTGGGTGAGATCATCCAAGGGCATGGGGTGAGGTATCATCAGTACGCTGATGATACCCAGCTTTACATCTCCACCCCATGTCCAGTCAACGAAGCAGTGGAAGTGATGTGCCGGTGTCTGGAGGCTGTTGGGGCCTGGATGGGTGTCAACAGACTCAAACTCAACCCGGATAAGACGGAGTGGCTGTGGGTTTTGCCTTCCAAGGACAATTCCATCTGTCCTTCCATTACCCTGGGGGGGGGAATTATTGACCCCCTCGGAGAGGGTTCGCAACTTGGGCGTCCTCCTCGATCCACAGCTCACATTAGAGAACCATCTTTCAGCTGTGGCGAGGGGGGCGTTTGCGACCCTATCTGGACCGGGACTCACTGCTCACAGTCACTCATGCCCTCATCACCTTGAGGTTTGACTACTGTAATGCTCTCTACATGGGGCTACATGAGGCTACCTTTGAAAAGTGTTCGGAAACTTCAGATCGTGCAGAATGCAGCTGCGAGAGCAGTCATGGGCCTACCTAAGTATGCCCATGTTTCACCAACACTCCGCAGTCTGCATTGGTTGCCGATCAACTTCCAGTCACAATTCAAAGTGTTGGTTATGACCTTTAAAGCCCTTCATGGCACTGGACCAGAATATCTCCGAGACCGCCTGCTGCCGCATGAATCCCAGCGACCGATTAGGTCCCACAGAGTGGGCCTTCTCCGGGTCCCGTCAACTAAACAATGTCGGTTGGCGGGCCCCAGGGGAAGAGCCTTCTCCGTGGCGGCCCAGACCCTCTGGAACCAACTCTCCCCGGAGATTAGAACTGCCCCTACTCTCCTTGCCTTTCGGAAGCTCCTTAAGACCCACCTGTGTCGTCAGGCATGGGTGAACTGAGACATCTCCCCCGGGCATATACAATTTATGAATGGTATGTGTGTATGTATGTGTGTTTAGAAAATGGGGTTTTTAAAATGTTTTTAGTAGAAATTTAGATTTGTTGTAAATTGTTTTTTCACTTTGTTGTGAGCCGCCCCGAGTCTGCGGAGAGTGGCGGCATACAAATCTAAATAAATAAATAAATAAATAAATAAATATTATCAGGAAGATATGTTTTACACACACACACACACACACACACACACTTATATATATGGCTTTTTGTTCTGTCAAATCTACAATAATCTCCCTTCCTACATACATACCGTATTTTTGGAGTATAAGACGCACCAGAGTATAAGACTCATCTTAGTTTTGGGGGAGGAAAATAGGGAAAAGAATCTGCTTACCAGGTATTCATCTGGCTAGCGTCCTTAGTCAGCACATTATTTTATCTGCTAGTTAGGGCTTTAAAAAAACTTTATTTTGAGAGAGTAACAATGAAAGAGCTTGCAAGCCTGGTTAGTACGGGCGGGGGGGTAAGCTACATTCAGAGTATAAGACATGCCTAAATTATCAGTCTCTTTTAGGGAAGAAAAAGGCGCGTCTTATACTCTGAAAAATATGGTATATCTTTACACCACAGCTCTTTTTACCAGCATATTGATATCTCATCCCATGCTGACAGAAAAGTTTACCCAGTGACTTAATGTAGAGTATTGGATACTGAGCCCTGTGGAACACAGCAAACAAGTGGTATTGCTTTGGATGGAATTCCAACAAAAGGATGGAATTAAATTAAATTAAGGAAGTTATCCCAAGGAAGAGCCTACAAAACAATTCCTGCAGTCTGAAAGAATGTGCTTCAATGTAAATGAAAAACAAAATAATGCATCCTGGGACAGGAAAAAAAAATCATATACAGTGATCCCTCGAGTATCGCGAGGGTTACGTTCCAAGACCCCTCGCGATACTCGATTTTTCGCAATATAGTGGTGCGGAAGTAAAAACACCATCTGCGCATGCGCACCCTTTTTTCCATGGCCGCGCATGCGCAGATGGTGTTTTTACTTCCGCACCTGGGAAGACCCAGGGAAGGTTCCTTCCGCCGCCCAGCAGCTGATCTGCTCGGCAGCGCCGCAGCAGCGAGGAGCTGAAGATCCGGGTTTCCCCGCCGCCCACACAAAGGGGAAACCCCGATCTTCGGCTCCTCGCTGCTGCCGCGCCCGCCACTTGTCCGCCGCCTGCCTGCCCACCTGCCCGCCGCTTGTCCGCCGCCTGCCTGCCGCTTGTCCGCCGCTTGCCTGCCCGCCACCTCGCTTGTCCGCCCGCCGCTTGTCCGCCGCCTGCCTGCCTGCAGCAGCAGCGATCAGACGAAGATCGGGGTTTCCCCGCCGCCCACGCAAAGGGGAAACCCCGGCTCCTCGCTGATGCGCCCGCCCGCCGCCCGCCAGCAAGAGGGGGAGAGATAGAGAAAGAGAGAGAAGGAAAGAAAGAGATGAGAGAGGGAGGAAGAGAGTGTGAGAGAGGAAGAAGCAAGATAGAGAAAGAGAGAGAGAAAGAAAGATGAGAAAGGAAAGGAGTGACGTCATCGGGTGGAAAAATCGCGATATAGCGTTTCGCGAAGAACGAGATCGCGAAAATCGAGGGATCACTGTATATAAACAAAGTCTTGGCTAAAAGAAACTAACCAGGAACTTTTTTGGATTGGGTTAAAGGAAAACTCAGGGAAAACAATCCATTGAAGAATTACTCTGAAAAGCATAACCAGAAAACCAAGAATCTTATGAAATTAATAACAAAATTGTAATGTTTATTCATATCTTTGTTTCAAATACATTTACAAAATTGATGGTATATAATTCTGATATTTGTATCTCAAACAAGAATATTATAAAATTGGGAAGATGGCAAATGTCAAAAAAATGGAACTTCTTGCTTGGGAAAAAATAAATAAAAGTATGCACAAAATTATGTAAAGTGTAGGGAAAGGTTTGTCCTAATATTCAGACTATAAGTTATCCAATAAAACAGAATAAAAACTGATTTAAGAGATTAAAGGAAAAGCTTCTCAACCTAGCACAAGCTGAACTTGTACAAATATAGAACAGTTGCTAGAAGTAGTTTTGCCCCGTCCTTTGAATTTCAGGTTAATGTTATCAATGGTTTTAAGGCATAATAGCTGTATTTTATCTAAGTCAGGGATAATATGCTTTCAAATATCAAGTATTTGGAAATAATGTATGTGTATAGATGAATGACAATGATAGATACTAGTGTATCTTTGATCATTTGAATGAATATCTATGATCAACACCAGATCACACTGTCTTGCAATCTTAAATTAATGCTTCCATACCATATTGAATTACTTGGCAGTAGACTGCACAAACTCTCAGTCAGTGACAACGACCACAATCTTATTGGTTTTGATTTTTCAACGCACAGGGAATCATCCCTCCAAACAGGGATCAAAAACAAGTTTGGTTTTGGGGAAAAGAGCCACTAAAGGTATAACGCAGTGGTTCTCAACCTTTCTAATGTCACAACTCCTTAATACAGTTCCTCATGTTGTAGTGACCCCCAATCCACTGGTATAAAGCATTGTTTCTCAACCATGGCAACTTTAAAACTTTGTGGACTTCAAACTCCAGAAATTCTGGAGGTTAGTCCACATGTCCTAAGTGGCTAAGGTCAAAAATAACAGCATAAAGGCTGCGATAGCTGTCTCAAAACGCTGAGGTTGTGTATGTATTCTAGTAGACTCATTTTATGGGGTGGGGGGGGGGTAACTTCCACACAGCATCCATATAAATATTTTAACAAATCTTCCTTCTTATATTGAGATAAGCTTAACTGGAAAATATTATTAATAATGGAATAACTTCAGTTGGTTTTCTCTATACATATCTTTGAGTGCATCCACAACTGAGCTTTATTTTAATACCTTAATTCCATGTTCACTTAGATATTTAAAAGGAATCTCTGGCTTGACTCTTTTATTTTGTTGTCCATCAGAAATACTTCCTGGTTTAAATTAATAAATAATTAAGAACTAAAATTATGTACAATATAAGATTTCCCCTTATTGTGTATCCTCCCCTTTTCCCCTTCCCCCCATTTCCCCTCCCCCCTTTTTAAATTCTTTATATTTAATAAACTATTTTTATATATTTAAAAAAAGAACTAAAATGGTTTTTACATTTAAAATGCTTTCTATTCCAGTCATCTTGTGTTTTATTTACAATGCTGCCTACTTTTTCCTCCATTTCTGATTGCATCACTATGGGAAAATTCCCCTCAAATATTTAAGTATATTGTTTTATAGACAAGGCATACCATGGTTCTGACAAAGAAATAAGTAAATAAGTAAATTAAAAATTGGCAACAAAAACCTACAGAAAATACTTTGCTACCATTTTGTCATTCTCTGAAGTTTTGCAGCCAGATAGAATATGCCTATTTCAGACATCCTAGCTCTTTTACAACCTTGTGCAGAATGTAACTTTCTGAAGTTTGAACTTAGTAGGTGTTAGCATTTTGGAGTAAAGGGACAAAATAGAAAAGACGTAAGAGTCACATCCCAAGCCTTTGAGAATCGCCATATTAATTTGCAGAGGATAATCTTGAAAAAAAGAGAATGTAAATACATCATTTGTTTTTTAAAAAATGGGCAAATAGGTAACACACACAAAAGCAGGCAATATATACAATATATATACAATAAATCATTTTGATTTTCCCTTGATCTACTTTCTTTTTCAAATCACACTGATGATTTGGTGGGAGCCATCTGATTTTGAAAAGTCAGGAAGACACTCTACCACTGAATGTGCATACAGTAAAACCTGTTTTAACATAAACTACTGGTTTGTATTTTAAGCAAACATATATAAATAAATATTTGATAACTTTTCTTTCAACCTTTTTACCCTCAGGTGGCGAAAGAGTGTGAGCGTGTGCTATCGTGCATGTGTGAGTGCCCACTCCCATAAATCAATGCCTGGGGAGGGTGAAAACAGCTTCCCCTGCCCTCCAGAGGCCCTCTGGAGGCCAGAAATGGCCTGTTTTTCAACTTCTGGTGGGCCCCATAGGCTTGTGTTTTGCCCTCCCCAGGCTTCCCTGGAGTCGGGGGAGGGTTAAAAACACCTCCCCCATCACCCTGGAGGCTTTCTGGAAGCCAAAAATGCCCTCCCAGAGCCTCTGTATGAGCCAAAAATCAGATGGCAGGCACACACATGCACATTGGAGCTAAGCTAGGGCAAGGGCTTGTGTGCCAGCAGATACGGCTCTGCGTGCCACCTGTGCCATAAGTTCGCCATCGTTGTGTTAAAAAGAAGCAAGTATGCAGCAGGGAAGAAAGGTAGGAAAGTTAGCAGGATGCCGGAAAGCAAATGGGGATGAAATGACCTAATTAAGATATTTTTATTCAATCTTGAAAGACAACACAGTTATATCGAAATAAAAATGATTTTATTAAATCAGACTTGAAAAAAGTCACAGTAGTTTAATGCACTTATTACTTTAAGTGCATGCTGTACACTACCAACCCAAATGGATTGTTTTTCCAATTTTATAAATAAAAATAAACATATTTACATTGTAAAAGGCATTATTAAACAAAGACATTTTAACTGAGAAATGTGTAAGACTTGATTACTACAAATTTTTATATCAAGATTATATTAAGCATATACTCCTGAAATTACAAAAAGGAAAAAAAATGCTTCATTTGGTTCTGGCACAATTCAAAACTGTATCCAACACAGTGTTTTGTTTTGTTTCAATCAACATGTTTTTCATTCAATCTAACATTTTCTTCAATTAATTTCTCTGAAAAGAAGCCTATCTCACTATTGCTCTAAACCTGGCAACTGACAGTAAAACAATTTTCACTTTGTATGTTACCAGAGACAAAACTGAATTTACTCTTCTAGCTTCCTTTCAGATCATCTTCATTTTTTTTAATATAAAGGAATAAAGGCTTATATATTGGTGTTAGAAGGCACTGTTTTTATAAAAATACAGAATTTAGTTTTATTTACATAATAAGCATCATTTGTACAAGATTCAATTGCAAAATAATGTACTATTATTAAATCCGGCCAGGTTTTGAAGTAAAAAGTATTCTCTTCAAAAAGACTGACAGTATTCAGTTCTTAGTTTTATTTGGTAATAGTGTTGTGCAAGAATCAGATAACAAAAAATGAAGCTTAAATATGAATAATGCAGGAATGTTTTAAATGGCCATTTAAACTGCAAGGTCCCTGTATTTGTGCCAAATTATTTACTCAGCGATCTTGAATGCTTGACTCCAGATGAACTCATTGTCCGGGATCGTTGCCTGAGCACTGGTTTTATAAGGAATTCCAAATCTTCAAAGAGAGGATTTTCAATAATTTCTGCAGCCTCTGGTCTTTCTGTGGGACTTGGGGAGAGCATGTGCTCTACCATCTCATGCTAAAACATTAAAAACATTATTTCAGATGGTGAAATTTTTTCAATTGATATCGTTGTCTAACTGCTGTTCCCTTATTACAAAGTAAATACTTTTTCCAGGCAATGACAAAACAAATTTCTGCACAACAGTTATGAATAGATTGTGTCTCAGTCTGACCTGTTTTATCTCGTAACTTAAAGTAAATACTTTCTGGCACTAAAATATACGAGAATTAGAATACTGTATGCTAACATTAGACAGCATATCTGCAAAGCATTATCTGTATCAGTTTAGATGGCAAGAAAACCAGAGGAGGACCTTCAAATGCAACATTTCAAGTATCTGTGTCTTAATAAACAATCAGCACAAAGACGCACGCACATATTGGAGAGGTGGGCAGTGTGGTTTTATTTTAGAGTCTATAGTATATAGCTGGCTAATTGGCTTTAGATGGAAAAGTGTACAAATATCATTTATATTGTTTAAACTAAGTTTAGAAACAAGTTCAAATTATAAAGTTTGGGGGGTGGGGGAACAGACTGAATTTCCCCTTTTCCAGAATGATAAAACTGTCACCAACTGTGCCTAGAAAAGTAGAAATTGGGATGGTGTGTGTGTTTCAAATGAAGTCTTGCAATGACATCAAGGACACATTCATTATCTCTTGGATCCAAATTTAATTTCCTCAGTTAATGGTTTAAATCATGAAGGAGAAGATCAAGCATAGCAGATTAATAGTACAATTTACCAAGGAGGCTTATGATTTTTAATAACAAAATAAATGCAAATGTCTAAACTGTAAATTTAAATTCTGATATACCTCCTCTGCATATTCCTTAATGAACAGTGATGGAAACGTCAAGTTTCTTACTTCACTTAAAATCTGTAAAAACATTTTAAAAGAATAAGTTATTTGTATTGAAATAGAAATTACACATGTTTCAGCCCCACTTCCTACCGAGGACAATATTTTATTTTTATGAGAGTGAATATACTAAAATTTCATAATCAGAGTGTTTTAATTTCTTTCAGTTGTAACATCACATAATTATGTTAATGACCCTTCCTTTGTAATTTAATTCGTATCTACTTCTTTTAGATTATAGAAACATTTTATTACAAGTTTTTATTCTTGTGCAAGTGCCTATCCTGATACTGTTCTGAGCCCAATATATTATTTCTATTCACTTAGTAATTGTATGCGCCCCCAAAATCATACTTAAAAAAATAAAAATAACCCCCAATTTCTGATCAAGTATATATTTGACAAGGCACTGATTTAAAATATACTCCTGAACTTTTAAAGAAAATAGCTTCTCTAAAGGAATACTAGAATCATAGCTAATATAATATTTATTCTTTGTTTATACTTAATGGTAAATTAATAATTTTCGGTTTATTGCTAAAGTATAATTCATTACCTACCCTGACTCTCTCCATTTGAGTACTGAAAGGGTAAAGGAGCTCAAACAAGATCAGTCCTAAGGAAAATATATCGACTTTGTGTGAATAAGCATTTCCATAAATCTGTAAAATTTAAAATGAGAAACAACAATAAAAAGTTGAACCATCAGGCTATATTTTTATTTCCCACTAATATTTCTGCCCAAAATTTTAATATTTAACCAAAATAAGATAGTATTTTGTATCAAATAAGGTCAAATAAATTCATGTTAATAAATATTATTAACAGTTAAATAGTAAGATATTTGGAACATGGTTATCAAAACTAAATAAAATCTTATGAACAAGCTAACAATGTCCCAAATAATCAAGACTAGACATTGTGTGCATTTGTAAAATGATGCATTTAGCTCATAACAGCAAACATGTATATTTCATTCCAATGTTCTAGAGCTGTGATGGCAAAGCATGCCAGAAATGGCATGCAGAGCCCTTTTTGCAGCACGTGAGCCGTCACCCAAGATCAGCTGTCACACATGTGTGCATACCTCCCACTGACCAGCTGATCTTCAGATTTCAGCTACCTGTGTGCAGGGCACGTGTGGCCCACACACATATGCGTGGGGGAGCATGTACAGGGGCAGCCTGCGTATTGCATTTTGGGAGTGCACGCACATGCGCATGTTTTGGGCACTCAGTTAGCCATCACTGTTCTAAGGAATTATGGTATATTCATTTAACTCATTTATGTTCTTCAAAAACATTTATCAATAAAACAATGATTTTCTAAAATCTCAAAAATATTAGCTAACAAAAGCATAAAAAATATTAAGTTGCACAAAAACAATAGAGAGCCATTGACATATCTGGAGGAACTTCAAGCTTGCTAGTTTTGAAAACAAATTATTACCAGGGAAAGAAAAAGAAACAAAAAATCAAAAATTAAAAGAGCTGGTTACAAATTAGGGTAGGAATTTTGGCAGTGAAGATAAAATTGAGTGTCTGGAAAGATCTAACTGCCTGGCATGCTGGACGAGAACTCTCATACTGCAGCATTGGTTTTTGTATGTTGCATGTTATACATTCAATGCCATCTAAAACACTTTGCAGTATAAGTATCAAAATACTGATGTTATTTTTATAACTGAAGTAAAATGTACTGGAATACTGGAGTAAAAATAAAATCCACCAAAACTTTAATAAATGCCATTTAAATCTTAAATGAGGGAATAACATCATGAAAACACAAAACTATTTAGCAATTAAAATAAAATTCCTCTGAATAAGTTATTCCTTATTAACACTTTCTAATAAGTCATAAAATATCATTCAATCAGAAATATTATTTGTCGATGGGGCAAAATTCAAAATGGAACTTTCTGACTCATACTTGATATATACTCAATAACTGTGCCAACATTTATTCTTTAATTTATGAAATAGCATTATGAGAATCCTACAAATTAGATAAAAAGCATACCTGTTCTGGACTCATATAGAGTTTGGTCCCAACTTGCCCTGTGTGTCTGTCATAAGCTGGAATTGGTGCTAAAACAGATTCTTCTTCCTCATCATGGTCCATTGCAGTTACAAGTCCAAAATCTCCAACTTTTACTATATTATCCATTGTAAAAAAAATGTTGGAAGGCTGTATAGAAATAAATGAACACAAAGAAAATTACAATACAATAAAAGCATTAATAATATACTTTGTATCATATGAAATTGTATCATTACATTTTCCAATTTATTAGTTTTTACAATACCTGTGGAAGAAATCCTTCTTTCCTTCTGAAGTATAAAACATGTGTTTTGAAAACAAACTTGAGGAATCAATTGTATCATGTTGTAGGACGTTCTTCCAAAATAAAAGATGGCAGCCCATTTACAAAATAATAAACAGGCCACTAGCTAGTAGTAGCAGTAAGTAGCAGGGGTCTATATAAAACTATCCTTTTATCCCTAATCCTCCTATGTTGTCTTTGCCTAAAACTTTACAAAGTTTATTTCATCGATGAAATACAGGTAGGTTTCAATCAGTGTGGTTAATGAATCCCACGAAGTAGATGAATTATTTGAAATTGCACTATTCCAAGTCATATTTCCATAAAAATATGTTCAATAGAATTAGACAATGAAAAATTCTAGACATAAATTTTATATGCATATCAATCAATTATTAAGTAAAGGATAAAGAGAATATACTTATAATTTAAATTTATGGTTAATGAAGAAACAAAGATGTTATGTAAAGTTTAAAAAAAATCTACCATAGATTCAGATCGTTCAAAATCACATAATAATATCTAAACTTCAAAACTGCAAGTGTGCCTTCTAGCCTCAATTGTGCATATGCTAAAATCGTAACAATTGTATTTTGTGTTGTATTAAATGTGACTTTCAATCTGTAATTCACAATATCATATTATTAGAATTCACATTAACTGTGATGTACAATATTAAAAATCATCAACAAAAATATATAAAATAATTATGTAATTTTAAAAATACCATATGTTGTATATTATAGTATCTTTCCACTTATGTAAATGTATCCTCTTTGCTGACAGAGTAAGAGGTCTTGATAAAATTACAAATTCCATATTTCAGGAAAATAATTTAACTTTATATTTACATATTCATAATTATTTTTAAAACAGTATTAACATATGACTTCAAACCAAATGAAACCAATGATGTATTGACTAAACATGAATTAAAGAGCTCTGAAATTTCTTACAAACACTACTACACAGGGAGAAAATGGCGGCCAGAGTTTTTAAGACATACTCTCAGGGGGTCCAACAAAAAAACATTTTTAGATTAACTTTGTTCTTGAATTACAAGAAATACTTCTCCTATTATATAAAATCTGGATCACCAGATTTTCAGAAATGGAATTACAATTCTTTTGTTCCACAATTCAGACATGAAAAATAACGTTTTCAGAATTTTATATAAAACTGATTCATTGGTTGTATCTTTTAAACATTCTAATATTCCTGGTAACTGAGAAGCTGCAAATGCTTCAGGACCATAATCTTTTGTAATACAAGTTTCAATTGTATATCTTATGAAGTAGAATCATACTTGAAATACAAATAAAACTTCCTTTAAAAAATCAACTGAATATTCTTCTTTGGTCCATATTTTCCCATAGAACATCCATACTATCTACAAATTTGGGTTGTTCCACAATGTACAGTAAATTTTTCATGTGAGTCTGGATTAAAATTAAATCACTTACCGTTATTAACAACCAGATATGTGTAGCAACTTTCAGTTTATGACTAGGTTTCAAAACTAAAAACAAGGATCCCTTGGATTCTAAGATTTATTTCTCTCTAAATGGGCCCAAAGAGGGCAATATTCAGAAAGTTCCAATTCACTACAATTTGAGGGGTTAAAATAAAAGCCCAATATTAAAGTTTTTTTTTTCATTTTCCTTAGGTTCCTCAGCTAGATTGTATTTGCTATGAAGCTCATGAAAGAAGAATCAGGCCTTTTAGTCTATTTCCACATTTTGAAAAATATATCACTTCCCAATCTGAATTTTCAAGGCAGTTCTTAGTGATGAGAACCTGCTACTACAAAAGGGGCAATAAGGAAAAGAGAAAATCTGTGACCTAATTCTTAGGAATGCAAGTCACTCCTGATTGCTTTGGAGCTGCCTGAAATATCCTCTGGAAAAGGTTTTGTCAACTTAACTGACAAAACATTACAACCTAGGACGAAGGAGATGAAAAGTAGCTTCAAAATACTAAAGGAAACAACATTAAATAAAACATTTTTAAAGTATGTCCTCAGTGACCTCAACTCTTAGCTCTTCAGCAAAAATCTCAAATAGTATTATTTAATGTAACTAAAATAACAATTCAGTACTAACATTGCTAAATGTACTGTGTACTCTGTGCATATTTTGGTAGCCCCTGAAGTTAATATATTTTAAGAAAAGATTATTGCTCTCTGTCCTTGTGGTGTTGGTCAAGCAAAGGACATTATCCATTACATCCTCTGCAGCCTTGTGTTCAACAAGATTAGGGGCAAATTACTGATGGTGTGCTAACTCAACTATCTTTAAAAACTGTATAATCTTGCAAATATATTTTCTACTCTCAGCAACAAATTAGTACATTTACTCAGCTGTCTTTTAAACTTAGAAGGGGATCCCATACTTTAAGTTGTTAGCTGTAGCCTGGGCTTTATTTTGCTGTAAGTTTTTAAAAAATACCTAATACAGGTAGTCTTTGACTTACCACGAATATTGAGATCAGAATTTCCCTTCTTAAATGAATCACATAATTTTTATGACCTTTTTGCTATGATTACAATCACCGCAATTAAGTGAATCATGATGTTTTAAAGAAAATGTGATTTTTCCTATTGACTTTGCTTGCTAGAATCTGGCTAGGAATGCTCATAAATCATGATGACATTATCCTGGGATGTTGCAGTCATTGTAAATGCAGGTTGTCCTTGACTTGTAACTCTTCATTTAGTGACTGTTTAAAATTACAACAACACTGAAAAAAGTAACCTATGATCGCTTTTCATTGCAATATCCCCATGCTCACATAATCGAAATTCCGATGCTTGGTAGCTGACTCACATTTATGACCTTGCATGTGATCAGCTTTTGCAACCTTCTGACAAGCAAAGTCAAGGGGAAATCAAATTCACTTAACAATCATATTATTAACTTAACAAATACACTGATTCACTTAACTGTGGCAAGAAAGATCTTACATGGAGCAAACTCACTTAACAAATGTTTCACTTAGCAACATAAATTTTGGGTCAACTATGGTCATAACCTGAGGACTATCTGTATATGCTGCTGTCAAGTAAACATATTTTGATCACATGACTGTGAGAATACGGTTGTCAGTACTAAGTGTGGACCTGGTTATAAGTCACATTTTTCAGTAACTGTGAATGGTCACTAACTGAATGGTTGTTACATTGAGGGATATCTGTACTCTTTTCATTACTTTATTTTATTTATTTTAAAGTTTTTCTACTTCAGTTATTTAATTATTTTATGGCACATTTTATGTTACAACCTATGGCTGCAATACCAAATTTATTTATTTGGGGATTATATTTCATCTGAATAATTTCTATTTATATTTTATGACAGTATATACTCATGAGTAATTTTTGTACAGTACATTTTTATACTATATATAGGTTTTTTTAGTTTTTAATGCTTTATTAAAATTGCTTTGATGGATTGCCCAGAGTCATTGAGAGTTGGCAGGATATATGCTTAATAAATTATTATTATATAATTTACTTTAGGTTCACACTGTAACTGGAAGATTACTAATCAATAATAATTGTATAATAATAAATGGTCTAGATTTTTCCTGGCATCCTTCTTAACATACAACTATGAACAATTAATTTTATGAATATGAACATGCTTTTCAAATACATAAGTATAATTAAATAACTTAGTCCAAGGAGATAAATAATTATACTCAGTACTAACCTTGAGATCCCGATGCATTAATCCTTTACAGTGCAGGAACTGAACAGCTTCAGCTATTTGCAGGAATATCACAAGGCACTCGGTTCTTTCTCTTTCCTCTATTGTACATCTTCGGTTCATCCAATCTTTAAGGTTTTCTTTCCTACAAAGTTGCATCTGAATATAAAGATACACTTTTGGAGTTTTAGGTAAAAGTTTTTGAACAGAGTTGTTAGAGCAGTCCAAACTTAAGGTTGTTGGTCTTGGTGGAGAAATAGATAAAGAGCTTGTTGAAGACGAGTTTCTATTATTGGATTCCCTTGTGCTTGTTGCTTTATCTGCAAAATGGCTATCATGAAGCAAACCAGTAACATTATCCCCTTTATTGGAAGAATTGTCACAACCAGAGTCTTCAAATATAATAGAAGAAGATGTTCGCTCTCTCAACCTTACTACTGATTTAGCTGGAAGATAAACTTCAAAGGAATGTACAGGATCATTATCAACAGAATTGCCTACCGTATCACAGCTATGAATGAAATTATCTTGTGCACTTGCCAATTGGCTCAAATCTCTGTCCTTGATAGCAGAAAACTCCAAAGGAGAAAATTTATTCTCTGATGAATCTGACTGGTCACAAGGTATTCCTACGGAAAGCAGAGTCTTCTTTTCTACAGATGTAGCAATGATTTCAATGTTTTCCTCAGTAGAGAATGGTTCTCTTTTAATTTTAAACGATGGCATTTCCATTGGACTGGGAGAACTGAGTGGCCAATCAATACTTTAAATATATTAAAAAAAGCAAAAGATAACATTACAAACTTAAATTAATCTTATTATGTTTCCCAAAAAGCAAAAATACGAAGTTTTTACCATGTCTATGAATTAGGATATGCATGCTTCAAAAATGATTTCGAATGCTTTGGACACTGCATGAGCCCAGAAACTCTCTGCTATTCATTCAAGCAGTCATGACATTTTGCACCCTTCGGTTACAACTTGAAAAAAATGCCAATGCTTTAAAAAGAGTTTAACAAGATGCCTCCATAAAATACCAGGATCTTTTTGGTGTTATACAGAAGTTTAAACAAGAGTATGGTTGTTTAATTAGCCGTACAGGGTGAGTTGTATTTGGTAAGGTTTGGCAACCTTTTCAATTTTTTTTTTCAAATTGGGCATATCCTACTAAACAATTTACAACATTCAGAGTATAAAGGACCTTACAAAAGATTGTTCTGAACATTTTAACAGGAACATTTCAAGATTTTTTTCTAAGACAGTAATTTATTTCAAATCATCCTATAGTCCTACTTACCTGAGCAGAAGGGAGCAGATGATGTGGCTTCCTTCCTCCTCCTATGGTTTCTAGCATCATTTATTAATTTATTATAGTAGGAAATGCTATTTAAAACTCTTAACAATCTCATAAATTATTTATCATTTCTCAAACAAATTTGACATATCTCGTAACTGCTAAATGAAAGAATATCGTATGGGTCAATCCACTTCCAGATGCTTCCAAGCAATACTCTTTCAGTCTCTATCATTATAAAAGTGTAAAGGGTTGATAATGCAAGTGTTCGAGTTTTTTTAGTTTAAATAAATTTGTACAATTGTAGTTATTTCTTTTCACCCTTGGAGAGACATCTAACAAACCCCAAAAATCTAGGCTTAAACAATATTAAGAAATCACATGCTTAAACAATATTATTAAGCAATAGTCAAGAACAGAGGGCATAATCTCATAATGACAGAAGAAAACTTCAAAAGTAAAAAAGTTACTTCACAAAAAAAGTAGGAGAAGCTTGGGCCCAACTTTCAGAGGAGGTAGTGGGTCATTTATCAGTAACTGAGTTTAAACATAATAATAATAATAATAATAATAATAATAATAATAATAATAATAATGGTATAAAAGAAAAACAAAGAAACAACTTCTCATAGGGCAGACTTGATGGACCACTAGATGTTTTTCTTACAGTTCTCCATCTATTTATGTACAAATACAGTCTTACTTACTTTGAATCATTTTAAAAATATGCATTATAGGTATCCCTCAACGTATGCCATAATGGAGCTTGCCTGTGAGGTGCACAATCACCATCTCAGCCTTCCTGATTGCTAAGCGACTGCATCTTTGAATTTAAATTCTTATAAGTTTACCATGCTTGCATCTTTGAACAAAAGGTACATTCCTGACAAAATCTGCATTCTGTGAATTTTGGGGTAGTTTACTGCTTTAAAACCTGTGCCAGAAATTTTATGCAACAGAAAATGCATTTCTGAAAATGCATGTAAATTTTTAACACTTTTTAAAACATAGAAAGACTAAGCAAAAATGAGAAGTTTGTACATTCAATCTCAACTGCCAAACTATACTAGACCTATAAAGGCACAAATAGAGTTCCTCTGGAAGATGCCCCTTCTGATGTTGATCAGTCCATAGCTTTCATTCCCAACAAAAAGCTCAGTCTTCCAATATTTCATCGCCTTTTCTATGAATTTCCTGATGTTTTCATTGACTCCAATGACTTCCAGGGATTTTATGATCCAGCTGTGTGTCAATGAGTCAAAGGCTTTCTTGTAGTCAATCCAGGTCATGTATAGGTTTGTTTTCCTGTTCTTACAGTTCTCCGAAATAATTTTATCAATTAGAAGCTGGTCTTTCGTACCTCTACTTCGTCTTTTATTGCCCTTTTGCTCCACTGGCATGATGTCATTTTCTTCTAGGTAGTCCTGAATTCTGTCAGCTATGATACCTGTCAGCAGTTTGAGTTGGTCGGTAAACATGTTATTGGCCTGTAGTTTCCTGGTATGGCTCCTTTCGCTGTGTCTTTCTGTATTAAATATGTTCTGCCAGTTGTAAGCCATTCACTAATATTTCCTGTCTGCAGCATTTTGTTGAACAATTCGGCCATTTTTGCATGCAGGCTGGTCAGGTATTTCAGCCAAAAACCATGCACCTGATCAGTGCCAGGGGATGTCCAGTTCTTTACCCTCTTCACTCTTTCTGCAATCATTTCAGGTGTTATCTCCAGCTGCTGCATATTGCTCCCTGAGAATTCCTTCTCAAACTCCTTTATCCACCCAGCAGTCCTGTTATAGTCCTTTTCGACCTCCCAGAGATCTTTCCAGAACTTTGTCGTTATTTTCACCTCTGGCTTTTCCATTTTCTTATCTGTTTGCTGATGCAGGTTCTGGTAGAACTGCCTCTGGTTGGATTGAAATGTTTGATTCTGCCTGTACTGGGTGATCCTAGCTTCATATCGCTCAATTTTTCTGGCTGATGCTGTTATCTGCTGCATTACAATTTCCAGAGCTTCCTCAATTTTTGTTGTACTAAGCCAGTACTTTTTTGTCAAATAGTCTTTGATCTTTTGATTGTTCAGTTTCTGCTCCTTAATGTTCTTCAAATTACTTGCATCTGATCTCAAGCTTTTGATTTTCAGTTCTAGTCGGATTTTCCATTTTGGTTTTCCAGTTGGTTTTCCAATTGGTTTCTGTTGCAGTAACCCTAGTTCTTCAGTCACTATCACAGCTGTAGGCAAGCTGATTCAATTCTTCAATTGAAGTTACATTGAAAGTTGCAAGTGCAGAGTTAATGTCTTCCATCAGTGGGACAAGTCGTTTCTTGCTTATGTTTTTTAAGGTTGGCAGTCTCTTTCACTCTACATTGGACCCTGCATGAGCAAGTATTTGGTCCTTCAGTTCTTGCTGATTATTATTATTATTATTATTATTATTATTTAGATTTGTATGCTGCCCCTCTCCGTAGACTCGGGGCAGCTCACAGCAATAATAAAAACAATGTACAATAACAAATCTAATATATTTAAAAAATATCTAAAACCCCTTATTTAAAAACAAGACATACACACAAACATACCAGTTATTCAATAATGTATATCCTGACTTTTATACCTTGCTGAACTCATGAAGCAATAATGGACTAATAAAGAGAGTTCCATCTGATCTACAATCCAGGCATTAAAATAGAGCCACAAATTCTCAGTTTTATTGAAATGGCTACATTATATTCTGATTAGGTCTTGATTCCTACATAGATACTATTCTAATTTTTTTTTTGATTTAACAAGATTTGTGAACGCAACCATTATTTCCAGAGTCCTTTAATGAACTTATACATTTTCTAAAAACTAAGGTAAATACCTCTCGTCTTTCAACAACAGCTCATCCATTCTTTCTTGCCAGCTTTCAGGTGGTGTTTCTAACCAAGCATTAAAATATCGGACAATAGAAGGGTGTTCAAGTTTTGCTAATGCTTTAACTTCACGCATAACTTTTTCACGTGCCAGCTCCCTAAAATTTGAGGTAACGCAACAAAAACAAAGACAAAAGATTTATGCAGGGTAAATTGGTCAAATATTACCTTCCATAGCCTTTTCATGTGGAAAAATATATTTTCTTTAATTTCCTTACATGTAAATTGTACGTCCTACTCAGTAATTAATTCAAATACAGTGGAACCCCGACATACGAGCAGCTCTACTTACGAGCTACTCGAGATACGAGCTGGGAGAGTAGAGAAATTTTTGTTCGACTCACGAGCTTCCATTCGGGATACGAGCCGAGAAGAGCCGGCCTGGCTTGCTTTGCTTCCGAGCTGATGCAGAGCCGAATAAAGCGTCACGCCCCTCTGACGCTTTCGGCGGCTTCCGAAGCGATGCTGGGCTCTTTTGCCGCCAAAAGCGTCAGGGGGGCGTGACGCTTTATTCGGCTCTGCATCAGCTCGGAAGCAAAGCAAGCCAGGCCGGCTCTTCTCAGTATCCAGCTCTTGGTGAGTCCTTGGCTTCTGCTGGGGGTGCAGAAGCGGGCGGGGGGGGGGGCGGCAAAAAAAACGCCCGGACAAGCACTTGCTGCGAGGCGGGCGGGGGGGGGGGGGGCAAAAAAACCGCCCGGACAAGCACTTGCTGCGAGAGGCGGGCGGGGGGGGGGGGGGCAAAAAAAACGCCCGGACAAGCACTTGCTGCGAGAGGCGGGCGGGGGAAAAAAAAACACCCGGACAAGCACTTGCTGCGAGGCGGGCGGGGGGGGGGGGGCGGCAAAAAAAACCGCCCGGACAAGCACTTGCTGCGAGGCGGGCGGGGGGGAGGGGGCAAAAAAAATGCCCGGACAAGCACTTGCTGCGAGAGGCGGGCGGGGGGAGGGGGCAAAAAAAACGCCCGGACAAGCACTTGCTGCGAGGCGGGCGGGGGGGGGGCAAAAAAAACGCCCGGACAAGCACTTGCTACAAGGCGGGCGGGGGGGGGGGGGTGGCAAAAAAAACGCCCGGACAAGCACTTGCTGCAAGGCGGGCGGGGGGGGGGGTGGCAAAAAAACACGCCCGGACAAGCACTTGCTGCAAGGCGGGTGGGGGGGGGGCGGCAAAAAAACCGGGGCACTTTCGCTGCGAGTGGCGGGAAAAAATAAGCAAGAAAAAATAAGCGGCTTTTCCGCTGCCTCCTAAAGTGGGGAAGTTCGCCAGGAGGCAGCAGAAAAGCCGCGCGCGTCTTTTAAAACATCGGAGCCGGCATGGGGAGGCTCTCAATCAACCCCCGAGTCCGGGTTCGGGGCTCGGAGGCTGATTAAAAGCCTCCCCATGCCGGCTCCGATGTTTTAAAACACACGCGCGGCTTTTCCACTGCCTCCTAAAGTGGGGAAGTTCGCCAGGAGGCAGCAGAAAAGCCGCGCGTGTGTTTTAAAACATCGGAGCCGGCATGGGGAGGCTCTCAATCAACCCCCGAGTCCGGGTTCGGGGCTCGGAGGCTGATTAAAAGCCTCCCCATGCCGGCTCCGATGTTTTAAAACACACGCGCGGCTTTTCCGCTGCCTCCTAAAGCGGGGAAGTTCGCCAGGAGGCAGCAGAAAAGCCGCGCGTGTGTTTTAAAACATCGGAGCCGGCATGGGGAGGCTCTCAATCAACCCCCGAGTCCGGGTTCGGGGCTCGGAGGCTGATTAAAAGCCTCCCCATGCCGGCTCCGATGTTTTAAAACACACGCGCGGCTTTTCCGCTGCCTCCTAAAGTGGGGAAGTTCGCCAGGAGGCAGCAGAAAAGCCGCGCGTGTGTTTTAAAACATCGGAGCCGGCATGGGGAGGCTCTCAATCAACCCCCGAGTCCGGGTTCGGGGCTCGGGGGCTGATTAAAAGCCTCCCCATGCCGGCTCCGATGTTTTAAAACACACGCGCGGCTTTTCCGCTGCCTCCTAAAGTGGGGAAGTTCGCCAGGAGGCAGCAGAAAAGCCGCGCGTGTGTTTTAAAACATCGGAGCCGGCATGGGGAGGCTCTCAATCAACCCCCGAGTCCGGGTTCGGGGCTCGGGGGCTGATTAAAAGCCTCCCCATGCCGGCTCCGATGTTTTAAAACACACGCGCGGCTTTTCCGCTGCCTCCTAAAGTGGGGAAGTTCGCCAGGAGGCAGCAGAAAAGCCGCGCGTGTGTTTTAAAACATCGGAGCCGGCATGGGGAGGCTCTCAATCAACCCCCGAGTCCGGGTTCGGGGCTCGGGGGCTGATTAAAAGCCTCCCCATGCCGGCTCCGATGTTTTAAAACACACGCGCGGCTTTTCCGCTGCCTCCTAAAGTGGGGAAGTTCGCCAGGAGGCAGCAGAAAAGCCGCGCGTGTGTTTTAAAACATCGGAGCCGGCATGGGGAGGCTCTCAATCCACCCCCGAGTCCGGGTTCGGGGCTCGGGGGCTGATTAAAAGCCTCCCCATGCCGGCTCCGATGTTTTAAAACACACGCGCGGCTTTTCCGCTGCCTCCTAAAGTGGGGAAGTTCGCCAGGAGGCAGCAGAAAAGCCGCGCGTGTGTTTTAAAACATCGGAGCCGGCATGGGGAGGCTCTCAATCCACCCCCGAGTCCGGGTTCGGGGCTCGGGGGCTGATTAAAAGCCTCCCCATGCCGGCTCCGATGTTTTAAAACACACGCGCGGCTTTTCCGCTGCCTCCTAAAGTGGGGAAGTTCGCCAGGAGGCAGCAGAAAAGCCGCGCGTGTGTTTTAAAACATCGGAGCCGGCATGGGGAGGCTCTCAATCAACCCCCGAGTCCGGGTTCGGGGCTCGGGGGCTGATTAAAAGCCTCCCCATGCCGGCTCCGATGTTTTAAAACACACGCGCGGCTTTTCCGCTGCCTCCTAAAGTGGGGAAGTTCGCCAGGAGGCAGCAGAAAAGCCGCGCGTGTCTTTTAAAACATCGGAGCCGGCATGGGGAGGCTCTCAATCAACCCCCGAGTCCGGGTTCGGGGCTCGGAGGCTGATTAAAAGCCTCCACATGCCGGCTCCGATGTTTTAAAACACACGCGCGGCTTTTCTGCTGCCTCCTGGCGAACTTCCCCGCTTCAGCCGACGTCTTTTCCCCTCAGCCCTCGGGCTTGCACGCATTAATCGCTTTTACATTGTTTCCTATGGGAAACAATGTTTCGACATACGAGCTGTTCGACGTGCGAGCCTCCTTCCGGAACCAATTAAACTCGTAAGTCGGGGTTCCACTGTAGTCTATTTTCTTATTCAACTCAACATTTTATTAGAACTTTTATAAATATGATTATAATTTCAGGACTGAACCCTTTTGATTGAAAGTTGAAGAACTCAAGCTTCCTTTTCCAATAGGAAAAAAATTGCAATTAATCCAACATAAAATGTTTCAAACAAAAATATTCTTGACTGTGGTTCACTTTGTAATTAAAAAAATAGTTTAGGAATTAACATTTATACAAAGTTCCAAGAGAATAAACTTCCCAGCCATTGAATAAAATGGTTCTAAAACAACAACAATCAACCTTGGCTCCACATCTAGAGTAGAATATGAAGGCAACCAGAAAGGTATGTAGTTACCTATTTGGAAGACGAATTCTTTTAATAGCATAGTTACAATCATCAACTTTGTTTCTGGCTTCAAATACGACTCCAAAACCTCCATGACCAAGACACTGGATTGGTTCAAAATCTGTCAGATACCTGCAAGAAAACACAGAAGTAAATTGATATTTCCTGTACTTGCATGCTACTATTTTAACATAGGCTTTTATTTAATGATTTACATATTTAAGTTGTTAGTTGTCTGGTCATTGTATGTGAGCAGACATTCAGCATAATGCCAATAATTGGGGAACTGTTTGTCTTCTACATTTGCTTCTGAAGAAAATTAGCCACTCCTTGATCAACATGGCAGATTAAAAGAAGCCTGAATTATATTGTTTCTTACATTTTCAGTTCAAACGAATATATATATTTAAACTGGTCTACTAAGAGACTAGTGATTTCTTAATGTATGCTGCACATTAAGTTTGTATTGTGGATTGACAGATAAGTCAGTATAGAGGCTCTGGCTATCAGTAATGATAAGCATGAAAGCACAAGCTTTTTTATTGGGTTTTATTGTGTTTTTTAATTGTTGTTACTTAGCAATCTTTATGAGTTTATTTTTAAAACTGTTTCATATTTTATTTGAAATTC
Organism: Erythrolamprus reginae; assembly: GCF_031021105.1. Classification (NCBI taxonomy): domain Eukaryota; kingdom Metazoa; phylum Chordata; class Lepidosauria; order Squamata; family Dipsadidae; genus Erythrolamprus; species Erythrolamprus reginae. Next base: position 97,883,416 of record NC_091963.1, on the reverse strand, counting down.
CATTAATAAATGTAAAGAAACATAAAATTAATCATTTGTATGTAAAATCCTGCTTTATTAATATTTCCATTATTATGTTAATACAATACTTTCTTCCACTTAAGTTATTTTTGAAGTGTAAGAAAATGCATCACAGAAAACCATAGAAAAACCATATCAATAACACATAATTGAAATAGCAGTTGCCTCTAAAGGTTTTATAATCCCACCCAGTAATTTATCTCACATTAACAAGTATAACCAAACTTTTTACTATTTCTTCTATTACTCTTGTTAAAAAGTAGCAACGAAGATGGGTTGGAGATACTATACATTTAAGAGAAATGAATTTGGAAATAATGCTAGTAGAATACTCCTCCGACATTAAATATACCCACTACTTTTAACACAAACTAAAACAAATTAACTATCAATGTTTATTTTTCAAAGGCTACTGCAATGAATGCACTTTGTCAAAGAAGAATGACTACTTTTACCTTGACACATATCCAGAATTCTTAAGGTCATCTCTGCTGTTATCTTTGGTTTCTTCATTTTTATTATCTGTCTGACACTGAGTTTCAGATTCCTTCCGATGCTGAAAAACAAAACAAATACCGTAAGTCAATTAGAATGAAATATTAATTGGAAAAATTATCTAATTTCAGATTTGTGTTCTGGATTTCTAAAGGATGCAGGTAAATAAGATATCACAAAAAACATCACAGTTTCTACCACCTATTCAATCTCACTGGAGAGAATGGCTGCTGAAGATTTTCTCCCAAAGAAAGGGAAGAGTCTCAAAATAGGCATTTTCTGTGACAGTTCCCTTTATTAGAAAATTTCTCACAATATATTTCCATAGAAAAGCTGAAAACTGCCTGTTTCAGGGATATTTTGGAATCAGTTTGGAGCGAATTTCCAGTACCAAAGGAATAAATGTGAATATAATTTATGTTTACAGGTATTGTTAGTGTTTTGCATATATTTTAAGTATTTGCATTGACTTTGTTGTTTATTTATTACAGTCCTTCAAAACAGAACAGCTTATACATTTCAGATATTCTCAGCTATTCTGATGTGAATTTAAAAAGTGAAAGTTGCAGAACTAGTGAAAATGTTTTCAATGTTTGGCTTCTGGCTATACAGTGTGATTGTGTGAAAACACTAAAAATATAGAACATGATTTAAATATATTAATAATTTAGAAATCTTGTTTATAAATCTAAATGTTACTTTTATTGCACTAAAAGATGAAGCAGACAATCACATTTGATCTGAAATATTTATTTTAATACTGATGATTAGCAAGTTAATAAAGGAAATTCAAAGTTTTTTTATAAAGGAAATATGTGTACTTTTATTTCTAGAATCCTTTACTTACCCGGTTATGAGCATCAGATTGGAAAAGCCTGCGCACAATGAAAGTTGTGGCCATAATACAGAATAAGATGGTACTAGCAATTTCTTTCCACCAGTGGAGAAGTAGAACTGGATCTTTTTTTCGGATGGTCTTTGAATTCATATTGTCCGAAAATCTTACAGTTATCTGTGTGCTTCGTCTATTCCTCTCTCGTGTGTAGTATGGCAAAAAATAGCCATTATCTATAATTAAAATAGTGAATATCTTTAATTTTTTTCTAAAACCCATTTAAATCATATTATTTGCCACATTCTGCAGTATCCCAACAGAGCCACACTTTGGAGAACCTCAACATAGTACTCAAGCTGGAATGTGAGATGTCCAAAACTGAACATTGGGAATAGATATTATTGGAGATATAGGAAATATTAGATTTTTTTTCCTCCAGCGTTGCTGCATAATGACAGTTACCATCCATTATGAACAAAAGAGTTGAACATAAATTAAGAACATTATCTTGTCTTCTGTTTTATAAGGATCTTTGAAAGGATAAAATAACCTAACTGGGAGAATGGATAATTTTACCTCAGCTTCACACGGGCTACATAGAAATACTTTTCTGGCAGTTAAAATAAACATTTTGCATGAAATATAACCTGGCCACTTTTCTCTCTCTTTTTTGTTTAACTATCCAATTTTAGTGGGTTTAAATTGTAAATTTAAATTGTAGAGGAAGAGCCTTTTCTGTGGGGCCCCCTGGCCCTCTGGAATCAGCTCCCCCTGGAGATTCGCACTGCTCCCACCCTCCTTGCCTTCCGAAAGAATCTAAAAGCACATCTTTGCTGTCAGGCCTGGGGACATTAGACCTTCCCCTGCCCAACAAATGTTAGCATGATTATTGTGAATGTGAATGAATGTTTTAAATTAGAATTTTAAGAATTCTTTTTTTTTTAGCATGTTAATTGGACAAACTATTGTTATGTATTTTGGTATACAGTATGTTGTGAGCCGCCTCGAGTCCACGGAGAGGGGCGCCGTACAAGTCCAAACAAACAAACAAACATATGATTGTGCATACTTTTTTTCAGAGTATAAGACACACTTTAGTTTGGGGGGAGGAAAACAAGGAAAAAAGACTTCTGCCTCTCAGTAATTTACCAAAGAGCAAACAAAGGCTGTGTATTTCTGTGCATGTGTGACTATCCCATAGAAATAGCAAAGAATTGGAGAAATGTATATTATGGCAGTATATTAATGCCAGAATGTTTTCTTAAATGTAATCACACTAATTCCTGCCAATTATTTAAATAGATCTATTCCAAACATGAGTAAGAGAAGATTTAGCTGCTTTATCTTAATACTAAACAGGACACTGTTACATTTCAGATTATAGTTTTATAGATCTTTAAAATTGATGTGGCTTTCTGGAAGTATTCTCTGCTATTTAAAAGAAGATACAATAACACTGGGCCTCTTCAAGCATTTATTTTAAAAAGCTTCTTCATTTTGTTAAGTTAATAATAAAGCGGTCTTTAAAAAATAAGTCTGATAATTTGAACATTGTATAGGCATTTATAGTTATTGACCTACCTCCTTGCAGCAAAAAACAAACAGCCAGTTTCAGCATGATCTGATCCCTTCAGCAATTTGCCTCCATGCAACATTTTAGCATGGCTTGCCTGCTGTTTACTGTGAGGAGTAAATTGCTGGTAGGCAGAGACCAAAGGGTTGGGGTAGCTGGGTGGGACTACATTTGATGTATAAGATGCACCCAGGTTTTCACCCTCTTTTGGGTGGTAAAAAGGTGCATCTTATACTCCAAAAAATAAGGTAATTTTTTTACATTCTTACTTAGTTTCTTCAAACTTATCCTGCTTTAGGAATACCGAGTAATGTTTTACTACTACCTATTTTATATACCTATGTCATGTAAAAAGCAGCTGGGAAGGTGATAACTAAATCTGATTCCACACTATTTGTCAAAAACAATATTACAAAACCCATGTTGTGTGGTCCTCTAAAGTTTTTTTTTAATTAAAAATTGTTGTTATAAACAATGAGTAGGAGGTGCAAATGTAGTAAATATCATTGCTATTCATCAGGATCTTTTGAAGATTACCTCAGAAAGGGTTGTTTCTTGGAGAACTTTTTTCTTAGAATTTTTTTTAATATTTTTTTTCCTGCACCCAATTATTTCTTTCTCTTGCTTCACATCCATCTAGGATTTTTTAAAATTCTTTTCTCTTTATTTCTCAGTAAAACTATCAATTTTTCTTTTTCCAATCACAATCTTATTTTCCCCGTTTTACTATTTCTCTTGGAATACAGCTGGAAAGCATGCATGAATTTATATGTATATACCTGCCCACTTCTGTATAATTATGGCTGGTATGTGAGAGAGATGATTGTTATACAGAGATAGGTCAATTAATTCTGTAAATGGGATGCCTTACTTTAATCAATTTGAAAAACCTTTTTTTAAGTATAATTTTGAGAAGTATGTTTAACCAAGCATATATATATTATATATATATATATAGGATAGGAATTGATTTTAATTATGTGGACACTCAGGTAGAAAAAAGGAGGGGGCAAGTTCCAAATAATCTCACCTGATGTTGGCAATTTTATGTAGACAAGACAGGAAAGGTCTACATTATAAAAGATTTTTCATTGTATTTTGTTTTGGTTTTCTTTGCTAAAATATTTTTGTCTTCTTTTGGACATTATCCTAAAGCCAGTGTTCTTTTGAAACAAATCTCCCTATTCCAAGTTATTTAGTGAATATAAAACATCATTAATTTATCTAAAAACATAGTTTACCAAATAGGCCAATAACAATTCTACAGAAGTATCAGTATTGTGGTTTTGTTTAAATTAATGAAAGCATAGATCCTAATGTAAATGCAACAATCTTTTGAAGCAATAGTTAAAAATAAAGCACAATTCACATACCATATGGATATTGCAGAACTGACAGAGCACCATTGCTATATTCTTCATGAGAAAACTTGTCATTGCTGAGACATTTATCAAATTCATCAGATCCTACCAGCACTGGTGTTCTTGATGGAGAATCTAAAAAGAAAGCACACTTTTTATAACTACTCTTAGAACAATTTTAAGTTTTATCAATATTAATTCAATAAGGATTAAGATTAAAATTATCTCTTTTTTATATTCTTATTTATGCACTTTTCAAAACCATTATAAGAATTGAAGTTATCTTTTAGAAAACATTTTTGTCTGTTATAAAGGATCACAAAGAGTTGGAAAATATTAACAAGTTGTTAATATTTTAACTATCCAAAAATTTTGAGAATGTACACAACTATGCCACAATATCTGTTTTTAATGTGTTATAAAACCCATAATTCTATGTTAATATTAATAATATTAAATGAATTATTGGATGATTAATCATATGGTATATGATATGGAATTCATATATTGTTGATGTCATCATTATATCTCATATACAAGCTTCCAAATGCAAATTCCAATATATTTATCAAGGCAATTTGTTCAGAAAAAAGTTGAACCATACTTATTACTGAAAGAATATTAAAAAAATATTATTATAGTTTTTATCAATAGAAAACAGTATTGCTTTTTTTCCTGATAGCACTATAACCGTGATGGCAAACCTGTGGCATGCGTGCCAGGGGTGACATGCAGTCCTTTGTGGGTACATGTGCCATCGCCCCAGGTCAGATCTCTGTAGCATTTCCTTTGTGAGCTTCTGTTTCCCTATAAACAATGAAACAGAAGCTCACAAAAGAAAGGTGAGCTTTCTTGGGAAAAAAGGTGCATGCTACTCATGTTGAGATGCCCCACCTTCCAAGGCCAGTCTGTCTTTGGGTCTCTGCTATACATGTGTGCATATCTGCAGGTGCAGGTGTGCATGTCAGCACATGCATGCATTCATGTTTGCACATATGCCTTTCATCTGTGCATGCACATGGTTGGAATTTGACCACTCAGTGTCTAAAGGTTTGCCATCACTGTTCTATAGCATAGTGCTACACATAATAGCAGAGGGATGTCCAAATGTTACTTTTATAAAGTTAGTAAACTATGAGATACATCAATGTTTCAGTATGTAATGTGATATCTTAAAAACCATAAAGAAATTTTCCAACCGCTAAACATCATTCATAATTTTTTATCAAAAATTATACTCCATCCTTCATTTTTGAAAAAAATTAAAAATCTGATAAGTTACTTACGAATCAAAGGCTTCCACTTGATCATAGGCAAATGCATAACAGCATTATCATTTCTGGATTCCAAAGCTTTAGGGTTAGTAGAGAATTTTTCAGAAATTCTAACGGATGACTGCAGATACAGCTGACCTCCATACATTCCTGCACATAAAATCAGCAGTTAATAGTTTTACAGGATTGATAAGTTTCATTCTTTAAATTTCAAAACAGAATGTATATATTCCCGACAGAATTTTTTTTTAAAAAACCAGTAGTGAACTAATAATTGTATACAGTATTCTCAATAGCTGAGACCATTTCATTAAAAATTAATACTGTATAAGTACAGATGCTACCAAATGTATGTAGACGCTACCTTTCCATTTCCCAATTTGTTGCAAAACTGATCATATTCATTGGCCATGCAACAGATATTTTGCTTTCAATGTATGAATATAAAATGAAAATGGACACAATTATTGGTATTTTATAGATATCCTTTTCAGGCAATAATTGTAATCAGGCACTTTCTGTAGTTATGAATAAGTCTTCTATACTTCTCTATAGTCAAAACTCTTCTTGAGGAACCCTGTCCCACTAATCTTATGTTTCATGAGTTCCTTTTCCTAATCGTAAGCTTCAGCTTTTTCCATGTTCTATTTGATTCAGATCAGGACAATCCAAAGTTTGCTTTTCAATCATTCTTGGGTACGCTTAGATATACTGTATGTTTTAGATCAGCGTTTCCCAACCGGTGTGCCGCGGCACACCGGTGTGCCGCGAGACATGGCCAGGTGTGCCGCTAAGCTCCAGCTGGGCGGGGCGCTGCCGGTACTTCCGTCTTGGGGCTCCCGCTCGCAGCTGTCCTCCGCCTCCTGCTCGATGCCGCGGTTTTCGGCGCTCTCCTGCTGGGCGCCAAAGAAGGAAGGCAGGAAGAAGGAGAGCTTTATTCTTCGCGCCTTTTCCCCGCCTTCCTTCTTTGGGACCCAGCAGGAGAGCGCCAAAAACCGCGGCATCGAGCAGGAGCCGGTTGACAGCTGCGAGCGGGAGCCCCAAGACGGAAGTCCCGGCAGCGCCCCGCCCAGCTGGAGCTTCTCCTGCGTCGACGGCAAGTTTCCTTTGTGGCCCGGTGGGAGGGCACTGGCGATGGGAGCGGGGGGCGGGGGCGGCCGCAGTGGCCGCAGGCAGTCGTGGGGAGATGGCGGCGGCGAGAGGGAGCGCTCTCTCTCTCTCTCTCAGCTGACTGCAAGCGGGAGCCCTGACGGTGGCGGTTGGACGTGCTGCTAGACGTCGTACATGCTGGCGCTGCGGGCCTGGCATATACGGTGTCCAGCAGCACGTCCAGCTGCCGCCGTCAGGGCTCCCGCTTGCAGTCAGCTGAGAGAGAGAAAGAAAGAGAGACATATAAGAGAGGCAGAGAGAGAGAGAAAGAGAGACATAGCAAGAGAGGCAGAGAAAGAGACAGAGCAAGAAAGAGAGGCAGAGAAAGAGAGAGAGAGAAAGAGAGACATAGCAAGAGAGGCAGAGAGAGAGAGACAGAGCAAGAAAGAGAGGCAGAGAAAGAGAGACATAGCAAGAGAGGCAGAGAGAGAGAAAAAGAAAGAGAGACATAGCAAGAGAAAAAGAGAGACTTAGCAAGAGGCACAGAGAGAGAGAGAAAGAGAAAGAAAGAGAGACATAGCAAGAGAGACAGAGAGAGAGAAAGAGAGAAAGAGAAAGAAAGAGAGATAGCAAGAGAGGCAAAGAGAAAGAAAGAGACATATAGCAAGACAGTGAAAGAGAGAGAGAGAGCAAGAGAGAGAGAAAAGCAAGAAAGAGATAGCAAGAGAGACAGAGAGAGAGAGAGAGCAAAGGAGAGAGAAAGACATAGAGGAAGGGAAGGAGGGAGAGAGAAAGAGAGCAAAAAAGAGAGAAAGAAAGAAAGAGGGATGGAGAGAGAGAAAGAAGGGAAGGAAGGAAAAGAGAAAGAGGGAGAAATAGAGCGAAAGGGAGGAAGAGAGAGGGTTTTTTTGTCCAAACTTTTCTTTAGCCCTCCCCCCCGCCCCGCCCCCCCCTTTCAGTGTTCCCCGGGATTTTGAAAATATGAATAATGTGCCGCGACTCAAAAAAGGTTGGGAAACACTGTTTTAGATGATTATCCATGACTTGAGACTAGTTTTCTAACTTTGGTTATTATATTTCATTCCAAGAGGTGTTCATTATCTTCTGATTTCCTTGGGCTTTGCATTGATTTCAGTTACCCAGTACCAAAGGCATGTAAGAAACCCCATAACATTATAAAGTCTTCTCAGGTATTCACAATAGATGTCTCAAATTTATGCCTGCATGTCCCAAGCAGCTTTTGATTGAATGGCCATGATGTGGCCCGGAAGAAGGTCTGGCCTGATACTCATAGGCCAATGCAATACATGCCTTGATCCAGCACCCAGTGGTAAAAGGCATCACTTTCTTGCCCACGGAAGTTGGTTGAAATGGCACAAATAAGGATTCAGTTCTCCAGATAGTAGCTGTTCTATTGATATATTCAGAGGGGCTTTGCAGACATCTAATGTATGTCATCTCCGCTCTTGAGGGTGTCTGGGATTTGGTAGAAATCTAGTAAGATAACCTCCTGTGCTCTGTGAAATTGGGCATGAATGTTGGATACAGTCTGAGGACACCTCTGTTGGAATGAAAGACACACAAGTCTGCCTGCATGGAGAGGGCCGCCAACCTGGAAATTCTCCTAGGTGATGTGGTAGCTACGAGAAAGGCCACCTTACTGTAAAGGTCAGTAGTCTGAGGCTGGTAGACCCTAACAGCTCGAACAGGGAAAACATAAGGGCATGTGGGATTAGGGACAGGTTTCAGGTAGGGTATTATGTACCTTGGCAAGTTAGCAACCCCTTTAAAAAACTAAGCACCACCCAGGATAATGGCTAGAGCAGCCACTTGTCTGCGGAGGGTATTAGCTGACAATCCTTTATCAAGGCCCTCCTGAAAAAAGTCTAAGACATTTGGAACTGATGGCAACGTGGAAACCAGTTCCTCCTTTGTGCACCAGCGCAAAAGGTGGACCAGGTCATCGTTCCCTCTAAGCTGAGCAGTGAGCAATTGCTCACTTAAAAATCATCATCAACTCAGAGTTTTCCAAACCTGCCCAGAAGCCGAGAGGGAAATTTTATTATTATTTCTGTGCCGCCCAGTCCCAAAAAATTAGAGGGAACACTGGACCAGGTTGCATATTTTGTTAGTCGAGTCTCGCCGAGAAGCCTGGATAATCAAAATTACTCAGCAGAGAAATGGTCTCTCTGTAGGATCTCCCTTTGAAGTACCAAATGGCTAACTGAAGCCATTGGGTCTCTGGATGTTGCACAAGCCCTTGGCTGAAGGAGAGCCTATCCTGGGCAATCTTCCAGGGACAAGATATGGATAAACTCACCAGGACCACAAACCTGGGCCAGTGAGGCATCATTAGGAAAACATCCACCTCCTCTAACAGGATCTTTCTGATGATCCTCAGAATGAGGGGGATCAGAGGAAAGGCATATAAAAGCCTGGGAGGCCAAGGGCAGCGAAAGGCATTGGTCCCCCCCACACCAGGTGGCCAAAACCATGCAAAGAACTTCGTAAGTTGTGTGTTTGATGGGCTGGCAAAAAGGTTCACACAAGGGTTTTAGTTGCCGATATAATTCTGGATGCAGACACCATTCAGGCTGATCTATGGTTGTCCTGCTCAACCAGTCCACCTGTGTGTTGGAGATCCTGGATATGTCTTCTGCCCACAGGGATAACAAATGCCTCTCTATTGATAGATCCAAGGACCCTGCCTCACTTATTAGGTTCTTGGAACAGTTTCCTCTCTGCTGATTTACATGCATCAACAATAAAACTATTAGAAACAAAAACGATTAAACATGAAATAAATCTAATAACACAACAACACATCGCCCAAAAAATTAAGAACGCAAAACAAACACACTTCGAATTCGCCAACAAACCAGGACGCTGGCTATCACTCAAGCTAGCCCACCAAAAATCTGATAGAAACATAGATTCTTTAGCTGACCCCTCCGGACACTTAAAAACGACTAACTCCGATAAAAAACAAATTATCCAAAATTATTACCAACAACTCTATAAAGCCTCAAATCTGGATGCCGATTTACTATTGAAATATTTACAAACAAATGAACAAAAAACCATGATAACAGATGATCAAAGAACACTCCTGAACAAGTCAATCTCCATCTCAGATATTGAGGCTGCAATAAATAAACAAAAAACCAATAAAACCCCAGGACCAGACGGAATCCCATCCGAATTTTATAAATACCATATCGATACAATGGCACCTATACTTCTAGACATTTATAATAACGCACTCCTACATGCAAAATTACCTAGGTCCTGGTCTGAAACCTACATAACTCTTATCCCCAAGGATACCCAAAATAGACACCTTCTGGAGAATTATAGACCAATCGCACTACTCAATACTGACTATAAAATATTTACATCTATAATCGCGGACAGGCTAAAAAATATATTAAACAAAATTATTCACCCCGACCAAAACGGATTCCTACCGGCAAGAAACATCTCTACAAATACAAGAATCATACTGAATACCTTGGAATATTACGATAAAAACTATGATAAAACAATTGCACTAATATTCATGGATCTTAAAAAAGCTTTCGACATTACCTTATAAATCAAATTGAATACATGAATTTCGGCCCCAAATTTCTCAATTTAATTAAAACCATTTATACTACTCAATCGGTCAAAATCCTTTTCAATAACGATATCACAGACACAATCTCTATAACCAAAGGTGTGCGCCAAGGGTGCCCCCTGGCTCCACTCATTTTTATTCTGGCCATAGAAACATTTCTGAAAACTATAAGAAACAACCCACAAATTCACGGTATCACGATTAAGAAAGAACATTACAAATTACAGGCCTTTGCGGACGACATTGTATTTATCTTACAAGATCCCATACAAACAGCACCCATTCTATTTGATGAAATACATAAATTTGGTGAAATATCTGGTCTGCAAATTAATAAGAACAAAACTCAAATTTTGACAAAAAACATGATACCAAAAGATATACTTTCCTTGGAAGAACTAATTAGAATTAAAACTACAAAAAAAAATTAAATACTTAGGAATTTGGATGACCTCAAATTATGCTACGATTAAAAAGGATAATTATGAACGACTTCTTAAAAAAATACAACAAGATTTCAATAGATGGTCGAAACTAAATTTATCCATTATGGGGAAAATATTTGCTATAAAATCAAACATTCTTCCAAGGTTTCTCTATCTATTTCAAGTTGCCCCAATAAATCTGAAGTAATCTTTCTTTAACACTTTGCACAAACAAATAAAGAAATTTATTTGGGCAAAGAAGAAGGACAGAATAAAACTGAAAAACCTTCAGGATCATCGATCCAGGGGCGGACTTGGACTTCCGGATTTCTATATTTACTACCAAGCCACAATCCTAACAATGATAAAAGATTGGATCACTCTCAAAAATACAAGACTCCTAACTCTAGAAGGTTTCGATCTTCTTGCTGGGTGGCACGCTTTTTTAACAACAGATTATCACAAAATACCCAAATACTTTAAAAATCATTACTTGCGTAAAACTCTAATAACAATTTGGTTTACTATAAAAAAAAATTACTATACTTCGATATCAAAATGGATATCTCCCAATGAATTACTAATTTTTCCTAACCTTTTCTCCCACACCAAAATTTTGAGATACCAACAGTTACTCGACAAATAAGATGCTCTCATACCCAAACAACAATTGAACGACCAAGGAATTAACATAGATTGGCTAACATACTTACAAATTAAATTAAAATACGAGCAACACAAAAAACAATTTGGATTCCAAAATGACAATGTAATAGACATGATTCTTTTTGGCCCCTCTACAAAAATGATTTGAAAACTATATAATTATTTACTAATACAAGAAAATCCTGAAGAACAAGTGAAATGTTGCATGATAGCCTGGGCTCAGAATTTTGGGTATACGATTAACCTAATCGAGTGAGAGAAAACATGGACATTAAACTACAAAATGACAACGGCAATGTCTTATAAAGAGAACCAAATGAAAATGTTTTATCGATGGCATTTGCCCCCAGCAAGAATATCCAAAATGTTCCCCAACTTTTCACCGACTTGTTGGAAATGCAAAACTAAACCGGGAACATATTACCACACATGGTGGACATGCCCACTTGCACAAAAATATTGGACAACAATTCAAAATCTAATTGACCAAGTCATGTCAATTAAATTGCCACTTAAACCTGAGCTTTACCTTTTAGGCATATTTAGGCAAAACCTTACTAAAGCACAAAAATATCTCATCTTACAAATTATAACAGCAGCTAGAATATCGTATGCCTCCCTTTGGAAATGTGATCAAATACCTTCTTTTTTCGTAATAATTGCAAAAATCATAGAATGCGCTGAAATGTCTAAAACAGCAATGGAAGCACAAAATAATAAAGATTCAGAATACTATGAAATATGGGAAAATTGGTATAAATGGGTTTCTCAAAAAAAAAAAAAAATTACTTATTGTAAAATCTTTATTCCACTAAACGACTAAATGCACTTTCGAGCACTTAAATCAACTTCAAACCAATTTAAAAATTGAGCACCAAAAACCAATTAAATTTGCAATAAAATTCATACCCTATCTCTTTTTATCTGTCTTTCAACCAACTTAATATATACATTATAATACTAACAACTTTCACCAACATAACTAACTCCTATACCTACTTATCATATTATTCATATACTCCCCATACTACTTCCAGACAAAAGTCGTCCCTAAAAACGTCTGCGCTAAACGCAGATTTTTCTTTTCTCCCCTTCTCTTTTCTTTTCCCTCCTCTTCCCTTACCACTATAATTTAAAAAAAACAAACAACTTTTCATTTTCCTTATTTACTTGCTACTTACTGTACGTTTATAGTCATTAGGAAATATAACATTTTTGTTAAAAATATGATTTAATGTATACATATAACGATTAAGAAACTAAGAAATACAGTGATCCCCCGATCATTGCGAGGGTTCCGTTCCAGGACCCCCCGCAATGAGCGGGTTTTCGCGAAGTAGCGCTGCGGAAGTAAAAACACCATCTGCTCATGCGCAGATGGTGTTTTTACTTCCCAGCAGCAAGGAGCCGAAGATTGGGGTTTCCCCGCCGCCCACGCCCACGTTCTGCAGTTGTCAGTAAGAGAGGCTGGTATCTCACGTGCTTCAAACTCTTGAGGGCTTCGTTTCTAGCTCGCTGTGCAAATACAGCCTCACGCTAGCCGAAGGGCAGCTCTGGTTTTTTGGAAGGAGGAACGAGTTGAAGGTGAACTGCCCGTTATTAGCAAGCAACCAAAAACGCAATTTCGCCCCCTTTCTGTCTCTTCCTCGCCCGCCCAGGCCGGCTCCGATCTTTTAAAACAGGCGCGCGGCTTCTCCGCTGACTCCTAAAGCGGGGAAGTTCGCCAGGAGTCAGCGGAGAAGCGGCGCGCCTGTTTTAAAAGACCGGAGCCGGCCTGGGCGGGCTTTCCAGCAACCCCCGAGCCCCCAACCCGGGCTCGGGGGTTGCTGGAAAGCCCCCCCAGGCCGGCTCCGATCTTTTAAAACAGGCGCGCCGCTTCTCCGCTGACTCCTAAAGCGGGGAAGTTCGCCAGGAGTCAGCGGAGAAGCGGCGCACCTGTTTTAAAAGATCGGAGCTGGCCTGGGTGGGCTTTCCAGCAACCCCCGAGCCCCCAACCCGGGCGAAGGGCGGGTGAGCCGGGCGAACGGCGGGCGAACGGCGGGCGAGCAGGTGCTGGGGGGGGGCTTCGCCCTCCCGCCAGCAAGAGGGGGAAGACCCAGGGAAGCCGCCCAGCAGCTGATCTGCCCGGCACCATCTACGCATGCGTGCCCATAGAAAAAAAGGGCGCACATGCGCAGATGGTGTTTTTACTTCCGGGTTCAAAAATCGCCATATAGCCGTTTCGCAATGATCGGGATCGCAATACCCGGGGGATCACTGTATTATATTCCTTCTAGGAAATATATGCATGATAACTTATATATATTACAATGTGTTACCATAAATGTTTGACTTTGTATCCCCCCATTTCCCTTCTTCCGTCCTACCCCAGTTTTTCTTCCTCGCCTTACCTTCCCTTATTTCCTTTTTATTATATATGTAAATAAAGTATATTTTAAAAAAAACCAAAACCCCCCCCCAATAAAACGTGATGACCCGAGAGTGCCTCCTGAAAGCAGCGTAGTGCCAGATGTGCCACTCTTAACTCCAACCAGTTAGTATTGTTGCAACGTTCCACCAAGGACCACTGTCCCTGGGTCACCCGGGAGCTCAAGTGGGCTCCCTAATAGAAAAGGCTGGCATCCGAGGTTACAACCATACAGGTAGGTTCCCTGGACACCCTTGCTCCAATGCTGCTGATGACCAACAGTCCAGTGATTGGAGTACATTCTGCAGAACCCTGATACATGTTAGAACTGCTGGTTCCTGCTCGTTGACTTGGCAGCAGGAGCCATTGCAGGGCCCAGGAATGTAATCATGCCTAAGGCACGACTGCCAGGCATGAGATCATTTCCCCTAACAACTGAGAAGGATCAATGACACTAGCCATAGGAACTTGATACGAACCACCATGTCCCTCATGCTGACCCTGTGTTCCTAGGAGAAAAATACATGACAGGTCTCGGTATTTATTACTGCTCCCCAATGGTTCAAATAGGTAGAAAATAGCTCTTTTCCATGTTCCTGGAGGGTCTTATATCTTCTGCAGTTCCTGATCCACAATGTACTACTTCCTGTCCATCCCATTGGGGGCAGTAATGGAGCCAGGCTGGTTCCACAGCCTTTGTCTAATGTCTATAGAAAGCTTGGGAGAAGGAATCGCCTACTGAGCAGTGACCGGCTCGGTAAAAATGAGCACACTTGGGTCCAGAGGAATTGTAGATGCGTCAGACAAACCACTGCCTATTCCCATATTTGCCATGGTTTTGGCCTTGAAAAAAACAAAGTCTTAAACAAGTTGGGAATAGAGACTTGTCGGCGGAGACCCTCATCCTAAGAAAACTCATAGTCAACTACCTCTTCATCCACCACCATGGAAACATCACTATAGAGGGAATGAGGTGAGAAATGCTGCTCTTGAACATTCTCTATCAATGTGCAATTGCTGGTGTATGCTCGCTGAATGGCAAGGACCCGATGGGTATAAAGCAGCCTCCATGTGAAATTGATTGAGGAATAATGCTGCACAGCTCATGAGAAATGTGAGGAGCCAAATCCTCAAGGCGGAGTCCTGCCACTGTAGGAATGAAGGTAGCTGATGGCACTGAAGTCCATCTAAGGGGGGTTCAACCTAACAGGAGCTTGGCATGGGAAGGAATCTAATTCTTCTTGGTAGAAAGTAGGTAGAAAAGACTGCGCCACTGTAGTAATATTAGGAGACTAGGTTAACTGGTCCTTCTCTAGACCCTAAGAAGGTAGCTCCTTTTCCAAAGGAGTAATGAACTTAGACCTTCCCACAGGAAAACTGGGGGCCTTGGTAGACTATGCCTGTTTTGCGGCCTTCAAAAACTGCTTTTCCAAAGCTGTCTGCCTTCTGTTGGCATCTTTGTTAGAGGCTGATGAGATTTTCCTCAAATCTTTAGCCTTATATGGATGGCCTCTTTGAAGAAGATCTGGCCTTGCTAGACTCATAGGCTTCTGTTCTTTGATGTCTGGGAGAAGACATAGCAGAATTTCTGCTCTGAGGTCTGGAATGATCCACTATTTTGAAAGACTCAAACAGCTAAGAATTGCTGATAGCCTCATTACAACTGAGGCAAATCCCAAGCCTGAGAAGAATCTCCATGCAAAAGAACTATCTATATCAATGTTCAATAATGATCCCAAAAGGGTTGACAAGCTAAATCCATGGAATAATACTACTTATTGTGAAGCCAAGATAGTAGATAGGTGCCAAACAGACAACACGGCTTGTGACGCACTTGACCAGTAGAAAATGGTGCAAAATCAGCAAATGGTTATAAGTAAATAGAATAGCACAAAACTGGCAACATGGTTTTGAAGCGCTCGCATGGATCTTTCCAGCCTTCTGAAACTAAAGCCTCGGTCAATAGATGCAATGGAGGAGAAGCGGAGCCCTGCTGAATCTTCTGCAAAGCCATGTGGAATGGTCTAGCCACTGTATAGACTTCGTCCCCTCTGCAATGCAGGAGGGGACTCTGATGGTGCTTCTGGCTGTTGGCACTAGGAAATGGCAAGCCGCGCTGAGGTGGTGCTTCAAAGAGAAAGCCTTATTGCCCCATTTAATTTTGTGCCATTGCCAATTCTTCTGAGCTATTTCCTGGGTTTTAGTGAGTTGGGAAATTCATGTCTCCAGGCCCACTGAGTGGAGTTTCAGCCAAGCAGAGGAGGTGTGGCCAAGAAATTTTACAATTCATTCTCTGGCCAATCAGACAGAATTAACCTATGCTTGGACTCCCCAAGCAGTGCACAGGAGAATAGATCACACCTAATTGGAAACCAACTCTCGGAATGATTGGGATAGATAGGATGCTGTGATAAATTTGCTATGAATCGATTACAATAACAATTTGTTAAGACAGGGTTTTAAAACTTTAACCTTGTGTTGTTTAATGTTAACTCTTTTGCCATTAATATATTATATAAATGGCAGGTCAAAATTTTATGAATAGATTTAGTAGTTTAATAAAAGGGAGGGGGGTTAGCAGAGGGTGGGAACAATATTATAATAATGTATTAATCAGTATACAATTAGGAAAGATAATACGTGTCTAGATATTAGCCTTTTAAAATGTTTTTTTCTTTTCTAAGTTTTATATTTTAACTTTCTTTGAATAAAAATCAAAATAGAAAGAAAAAACAGAATAATGTTTTGACTAAATCACAATCCAAACAAATCACATTATGATTTAATGTGATATCTGAATCTAGATATATTTTTACTGTAGAGTCAACAGTAAAGCATTTATGGAAATACAGAATAGCAGAAAGCACAAAATAATTTAAACATAGACATAACTATATTTCCACATCCAAGCAGTCAAATGACACACTTAAGAAAAAAAAGTTAATTTTACCCAAGCAAAGTACGCAGTGGGAGCATAATCAGATTAGAGATTGAAGGGTCTACAATCAACAATCCCCAATGTCTATACCCCAAGTTTTTATATGATTAAACCTGGATAGTACTTTAGAAAATATGTCAGAATATTAAAAACAATAATATCATTTAACTTTTTAATTTCAAATATTGTTTCTTTTTGGAAGGCTCATATGATTGTTTCAGAGATCATGCCTGAATTCATGCCTGTTTCAAAAGTTTAAGGAATAGGCCATAAAATAAAAGCTATAACTATAATCTATACTTATAATTTAAAAACAGCAGCTTGCTCTTTCACCATTTAAAAGAAATGTAATCTCATTATATGCAATATAATTTATTACTGGATAAATATGCAAAAACTATATTTTAAAATAAGTATATCAATCTTTTCTCAATACAGTGATCCCTCGATTTTCGCGATCTCGTTCTTCGCGAAACGCTATATCGCGATTTTTCCCACCCGATGACGTCACTCTCTTCCTTCCTTTCTCATCTTTCTTTCTCTCTCTCTTTCTCTATCTTGCTTCTTCCTCTCTCACACTCTCTTCCTCCCTCTCTCATCTCTTTCTTTCCTTCTCTCTCTTTCTCTATCTCTCCCCCTCTTGCTGGCGAGCGGGGGCATCAGCGAGGAAGACCCAGGGAAGGTTCCTTCGGCTGCCCAGCAGCTGATCTGCTCGGCAGCGCGGGCAGCAGCGAGGAGCCAAATCGGGGTTTCCCCTTTGCGTGGGCGGCGGGGAAACCCCGATCTTCGTCTGCTCACTGCTGCTGCGCTGCCGAGCAGATCAGCTGCTGGGCGGCCGCAGCAGCAGCGAGCAGACGAAGATCGGGGTTTCCCCGCCACCCACGCAAAGGGGAAACCCCGATCTTCGTCTGCTCGCTGCTGCTGCGCTGCCGAGCAGATCAGCTGCTGGGCGGCCAAAGGAACCTTCCCTGGGTCTTCCCCGCCGCCCACGCAAACTCCACCATCTGCGCATGTGCGGCCATGAAAAAAGGACATGCATGCGCAGATGGTGTTTTTACTTCCGCAACCCTACATCGCAAAAAATCGATTATCGCGAGGGGTCTTGGAACGGAACCCTCGCAATAATCGAGGGATCACTGTACACAAAATACTGGTTATATTGTATATACGAAGTAGCAACTGAGCCCTCAGCAGTCTGCTACAGCACTGAAACTGCTTTGATCGCACTGATAGATGATCTCTGGCGGGCCCGGGATAGGGGTCACTCCTCTATCCTGGTGCTTCTTGACTTCTCAGCGGCTTTTGATACCATCGAGCATGGTATCCTTCTGCACCGGCCAGAGGAGTTGGGAATCCGAGGCATCATTTTACAGTGGCTTGCCTACCTCCCTGGTTGGTCGCAGTTGGTATTGGCAGGAGGCCAGAGATCGACTCCTAGGTCCCTCCCTGTGGGCTTTCTCAGGGGTTGCTCCTCTCACCCCTACTGTTTAATATCTACATAAAACCGCTGGGTGATATCATCCAACGTCAATATGTTTTATATCTCCATCCTGTGTCAACTGGTGAGACAATGGAAGTAATGTGTCGGTGCTCCACACTGTGAGGGTTTGGATTGGCGTTAATAGGCTTAGACTCAACCCCAACAAGACAGAATGGCTGTGGGTTTTGCCACCCAAGGACAATCCCACCTGTCCATCCATTACCCTGGAACTTTTGCCCCTCTCAGAGAGGGACGCTATTTGGGCATCCTCCTCGATCCGCAGCTGAGCTTAGGAGACCATCTCTTGGCTGTGGCGAGAGGGGTGTTCGCACAGGTGCGGTTGTTGCATCAGTTGCAGCCCTATTTGGACAGGGAGTCAATTCTCACGGTCACTCACGCTCTTATCACTTGATTGCAATGCTCTCAACATGGGGCTACCTTTGAAGACCGTTCAGAGACTGCAAATAGTGCAAAATGCAGCAGTGCAAGCTATCGTTGGCCTTCTCCTATAGGGCCTTCTCCGGGTCCCATCGGCCAGGCAATGTCATCTGGCAGGACCTAGGGGCAAGAGCCTTCCTCTGTGGCAGCTCTGGCTCTTTGTAACCAACTCCCTCCAGAGATTCATACCACCCTCACCTTCCTGGCCTTTCGCAAGGCCCTGAAGACCCATCTTTGCTGGCAGGCACGGAGAGCCGTGAATGTCCAGAACTAACTCCGGCCGGTGTTGTGAATGGCTAAATCCAGTTACATGAATGTGGATGATTGTGTTTTTGGGAAAAATGGGATTTTAGATTTTTTAGATTTTAATGTTAGATTTCTTACATGTTTTTGTATTTGTATTTATTCTGTTGTAAGCCACACTGAGTCAGTTGAGTAGGGCGGCATAGAAATCTAATTAAATAAATAAACTATTAATGCAAAATACATTAAGAGCATAGATCAGATTCAAATTATTTTTTTTCTCTTGAAAAAAATCATAATCGATATAAACAAAGAAACAACATAAAAACATAAACAAAATACAGAAGTTATCTGTAGAGACTGGGACAAAAAATGATGCCATATTTTAAGTAGCCAGCATACCTAAATAAACACTGGATTCAGTAGCTCCTCGAGCAGCTTCCACAAGATCTTCTTCATCCTCTAAGTTATTATTATTGGAGGTATAGCTCGTGTCATCAAAGAGACTGATTGGAATTACTTTGCCATCTTTCACCAACCAAGCAGAAGCAACTGGATTGCAGAACTGAAAATAAAACAAATCATTATTTTAAAAATACATCTAATAAATGTGACACATTAGCTTTTAATGCATAGGTTTTTACAAATACTAGGAACATTTTGTACTTAAGGCAATTGTTTAAAAAAGTTAAAAGTTAAATTCCACAATACTAAAAGAAAATGAAAAATGTTTTGGTAACATTATATTTCTAATCAGTGTTAACATATTTCCCATCTTTAGTACCTGGTATTCCCATTCCAGATGTCCTTCCTTCTTATTAAATGCCATAACCTTCCAGTCAGCTACTGAAACCTTTATCACTGTGTCCTTCATTGTAGCTTCCTGTTCTTCTACTTCCGAAATAATTTTAGAATCTTCTTTGTTAATATTTGATTTCATATTCCCTTCAAGAAATCCTACCCTTGTTTCAGTCTTCGGGAGATAACGTAGTTCAAAATGACCAACGCTAAAATTCCACCTTTAAAAAAAGGGTAAGACTGTGATACCATATCAGTTCTATCTTTATAAATACCATAATGTTTCTGAAATAATACATCCTAACATTCAGAAACATAGTAATACTAGTTTGGTATACTAATCTCTAATGTATTACTATGAACTAAAAAACTGAATTAAGGGAGAAAATCTATAAGCTTGATAAAAAAGAACAATGCCTCAACATCTGTCTTATCTTTGCAGGATTTTTTTTCCAGGAGGAAATATGCCATTTGTTAATTATAAAACAAGAAAGTTATATTTTGATACATAAGTTAATATTCACTTCTTACATTCACTTCTTTACATAATTTCCAACCGACTGTCCTTCTGTATTTACATAAGACATCTAGATACATTATAAAGCCTTTCCATTATTAAATGATGTTGCTATGGTGGAAATTAAAAGAAAATTGAGGGGAAAGTGATTATGCTTTCTGCTAAATAATCTTCTCTAGCCTTAGAACAGAGCTATAAAACTTGATTTCATTGAGCCGCATCAGAGTTGTTTGACTTTGGGGGGTGGGGGAGCATGTCCAGGGAGGGCAAGGCTAGCTTGATTTCACTCATGTCGGGTGGCAATCTGTGATGGCCTGGGCAGGGCGGGGGGGGGGGGATCAACTGTTTCCAGCAGAGGGAGGTGAGACCAGGGACATTGCCAAACCCTTGTCCTCCAGAACAGCCTCACTGTCCCTTTCAGGCCATGTGGACCCCTGGACAGTGGCACAGGCTGTCTAGAGCCCTAGGCAGCAGAGTGCATGCCCAACCTGGCCCTGAAGATGCCAGAGCACCATGACCCCCACAGCCTAGCCCAGCCGGTTTCCCTAGGGAAGTGCGCAGCTACACTTACCTCCTCCTCGACTCCTCTGCTACTGTTCTCGCTCTCCTTGGCCAGGTTCTCATAGTGTATGCGGAAGGGCAAAGTGTGTGGGTCAGAGGGAGGCCTCTGAGGCCACTTCCTCGCCACGTGGGAAGACCTAGCTTTGTAACCAAAGCATCCTCTCCTTAGCGATAGGATGGGAGACCACCAGGAGAGGTCAGTAGGAGACAAGGGGATGACGAAAGGGTAGCAGGGCTGCTGGTGGTCAAGTGCTAAGGTAGGATTTCCTTCAGATTCTATCTCCCTCTCATTATAATCTTCCTTCCTCCCTCCCTCCCTTTTTTTCCCTTCCTTGCTTGCCTCCCATCTTCCTTTTTCTCTCTTTTCCTTTCATCTTTCCTGTCCCTTCTTGGTTGCACAAATGTAAAAGAGGAAACATTTCTCGATGCTTCCTGCTTTGTGATCAAGTGCCACTTTTGCTAGTAGTTTGTTTTGCTACCACTCTGCCATTGAAAACGGAGCTCAGAAAGGCCGCGTGCAGTTCTCCCGAGAACTGGCAGAGGCCCAGTCCTTCACTGTTTCCACGATGGCCCCATGGGCCAGAACTAAGTATCTTTTAGATAATTGCAGATTATCTATATCCAATATAGATAATCCATGATTTACAACCATTCATTTAATGATCATTTGAAGTTACAATGGCACTACGGTGATGTGATCAAAATTCAGACACTTGGCAACTGGCATGCATTTATGATGGTTGCAGTGTCCCAGAGTAATGTAATCACCTTTTGCAACTTTCTAACAAGTGAAGTCAATGTGGAAGTCAGGTTCACTTAACAGTTATGCTACTAATTTAACAACTTCAGCATGAAATAGGGCAACATTCATTTAACAATTGTATTGCTTAGCAACAGAAATTTTGGCCCCAACTGTGGTCATAAGTCAAGGACTATCTATACTGACCTTGAGATGGAAGTATATCATGGGCAGAAATCACAGAAAAGATTAATTAATTAAGACTTACTACTACATTATACATACTTTTCATTGCCGCTGCGGGGCCCAACAGCACGAACAGTTTTCTGAGTTCTATGGAGAAGAAGAATATCTTCCTGCTCTAGCCCATCATCATCCCAGCGACGACAGCCTATTGCTGAACATATATATTTTACCTGGGGCCAGAAGGAAATATTTAATTCAACAGGCTTTCCCTTCATTGTTGATATTTTTATTAATAAAGTAGAAATCATGTTCTATTCCATTTTTATAATTCAATTCAAAAAATAAAAATGTATTCCCCAAGTATTACATAAATGGAACTTCATTTGAAGAAAATTCTAAAATTAAAGCACTCACGTACACATGCCTCAATACATTTGAGAGAAAATATTTTGTGTTTTTAATACAAATCATATTGGTAGTTACTGAATTATATGAAATAAATTTAACCTGCAATTTCTAATATGACTGAAACTGGCAAAAGGCAAGCTAGATAGGCTGGCTATAAACTACCGTATTTTTCAGAATATAAGACAAACCTAGATTTTAGAGGTGGAAAACTAGAATAGGTGTTGATTGCTTACCTGAACGCCTCTTCTCGTACGCTGAGCGGGTACAGCAGTCACGTGGGGTTGCTCGCTGTCCAATCCGCATAGGACCGAGCCTAGTCATTAAAAAGCCTGCTGGATCTGCCCCTTCCCCAGAATTCGCGAATCCGTAGACTTAGGCTCAAAGGTGGTGGCTCAAATAATGCTCTACTCTCTTGATAGGAAGAAACAGGTTAAAAGATATAACCATGGTTAGAAAGAAATTAGGGAGGGAAGTGACTGCTGTATCCGCTCAGCATACGAGAAGAGGCATTCAGGTAAGCAATCAACTCCTATTCTCTGTACTGAAAGAGCGTGTCCAACAGTCACGTGGGACATACCCAATGAGTCCCTAGGGAGGGATTAGTTCGCTATCGTGAGAGATAACGGATTGGAGGACTCTTCTGCCGAAGGCAGCATCCGCTGAAGCGTAAGAGTCAATTTTGTAGTGCCTTATGAAAGAGTTTGGAGAGGCCCAAGGAGCTGCTTTGCAGACTTCCTCCAATGGAGTTTGAGTTGCCCATGCGGCAGATGTGGCTGCACTTCTTGTGGAATGTGCCGTGATACCTCTTGGTACGCTGAGGGAAGCTGACTCATAAGCCATTGAGATTGTCCCTCGGATCCAATGACCTAATACGGTTGAGGATGCCTTGGATCCCAGGGATCTGGGATGGTAGACTACGAATAAAGCTTCAGACCTCTGAACAGGTCTCGTCCGTTGGATATAGATTCGTAGAGCTCTGGTGAGGTCTAGAGTGGCCCATCTGAGCGCAAGATGATGGTTCTGATTGGAACAGAATGAAGGCAACACAATGTCCTGGGATCTGTGGAACATGGAACTGACTTTTGGTAGAAAGGTGGGGTCCAGGCGCAGAAGTACTTTGTCTATATGGAACTGGCGTAGATCCTGTCGAATGGAGAGGGCTGCCATTTCTGAGATGCGTCAGGCAGATGTTATTACCACCAGAAAGGCTACCTTGTAAGATAGGTACCTGAAGGATGCTGACCTTAGGAGTTCGTATGGCGCTAGGTGAGGGAGTGCAGAACCCGTGGTAAGTCCCAGGACGAGTATCTGTGAACTGTGGGAGGCCTGAGGTTTGAGATGCCTCTTAGGAATTCTTGGATTTCCGGGAAAGAACAGACTGGTTGTCTGCAAGACCCTGCTAGGACCGAAGATAAGGCCGCTAGATGACGGCGAATGGTTCTGGTTGAGAGGCTTTGATGAAAGCCTTTCATAAGGAAAGATACAATTCTGTGAATGGGAATACACAGGGGTGATTGATCTTCCTCTGTGCACCACTGGTGAAACTTGGACCAGGTATGGTCGTAGATCCTGTTAGTAGAAACTCTTCTGGATTTGAGGATTACTTCTATCATGTCTGGATCGTAACCCCGAAGGTCTAGGTCGCGCCAGATAATAGCCAAGCGATGAGGTCCAGGTCTGGATGGTGAGAGGCCCCCTGCTGCAACATATCCTCCAAAATGGGGAATTGCCAGGGGCCCTGGACGGACAGACATTGCAGGTTTGCGACCCAGGGCCGGCGAGGCCAGTGAGGGGCTATCAGAATCACCTGGGCCTTCTCGAGGATGATCTTGTGGATCACATCTGAGAGAATTGGTATTGGAGGGAAGGCGTAAAGCAGCTCACGAGGCCAAGGAGTTCCGAGTGCATTTGTTGCCTCCGCTCACAGGGATGGAAACCTGGAATAGAATCGAGGGAGTTGAGTGTTGGTTGCGGTCGCAAATAGGTCTAGCGATGGGGGACTGAATCTGAGGCAGATCTGTTGGAATAGAACCGGATGGAGGCTCCACTCTCCTGGATCCAGAGTTGACCGGGAGAGCCAGTCTGCCTGCACATTGAGAACTCCCGAGATGTGGTTGGCCCATAAGGACTGAAGATGTCTTTCTGCTCAGAGACCCAGTTTCAGGGCTTCCCTCATCAGGGCCTTGGACATGGTACCCCCTTGTCTGCAGATATGGCTCTTTGAAGCTGTATTGTACGTGAAAATCAGGACATGTTGATTGATGATGTGTGATTTGAATTGTTTGAGGGTTAACCACACTGCTCTCAATTCCAGCGAGTCGATGGGTCTGGATGACTCCTCCGCTGACCACGTGCCTTGGGCTATCAAACCTTGAGCATGGGCCCCCCAGTCCGTCAGGCTGGTATCCGTGGTGATGGTGAATTGTTCTGAACTTCTGAAGGGAGATCCCTTGTCCAGAGTGGAGGAAGTCCACCACGTAAGGGACCTTAATACTGTGGTCAGAATGATGATGAGGCGTGCCGAATTGCTGTTCCCCGATCTCTGGAACGGTAACAGAAGCCATTGGAGATCCCTGGCGTAGAGGCGAACCCATGGGATAATGCCAATGCAAGACACCATCCTTCCCAGTAGAGTTCCTCTGGAAGGTGAAGCCCTGATCTTGTTGACGATTGGGACATCGAAAGGGCTGAGGTTTGATGGTCTTCTTGTTGGTGGGCCCCAAAACTTTCTTTTTGTTAGCATTCTCTGTGAGAAGGGGGTCCAAGAGGTCGCCAAATAAAAGGTCGCACTTCAAAGGACCCATGGCAAGCTGCCATTTCTGCCTCACTCCCGCCTGCCAGGGGCGAAGCCATAGAAATCTTCTGGCTGTTGTTGAGGCCGCTAGCGACTTTGCAGCAAATCTTGATGATTGCAAGGTAGTGTCAGCTACATATTGGGCTGCTGCAAAAACTTTATTGAAGTCCTGTTGACCCTGAAGATCATCAGGGGGAATATGCTGCTAGAGCTGTTGAAGCCACAAGAGAATGGCTCTAGAAAAGAATGATGCTGCTGCTGCACTTTTAATAGCCCAGGTATCCATGAAGAAACACTTTTTGAGAATTTGCTCTAAACATTTGTCTTGGGGTTTAATACTTCTGCTTCACCAGGCATAGCAGCCGCAGAATGTAGAATCTTTACTGGTTTGTCAGCTTTAGGATAGACAAGAAGGTCTTAATAACATGGAGAAAGCTTACATAACATCTTGTCTTTAGATGTGGGATTGAAACCATAAGATGGATGGTCCCACTGTTTGAGCAAAGCATCTTTGAACAGTTTTGGCATGGGGATGACCTCATTGTCTTCCTGTTCCTCTATAAAATATGGCAGATTCTCCTCAGGTGGAGCTGTAGAAGGATCAGATGGTTTATCCTGGCCAGCTAAGCCTGGGGCAACTCTTGCTTTGAATAGAAGAGATTTGAAGAGTTGGAAAGAAAATATTGCAGCAGGAGATGGAATCTTGATCTGTGATTCCTCATCCTCTGACAGGCATTGGAAAGGGTCATCCTTGTCCTCTATGTCCATATCATCATTCTCATCCTGAGAGGAATCCGAGTCTTCTTGAACTGGAATTCTGTAGGTTGAAAAGGAACTCACGGGCCTAGGGGCGCGTGAAGGGGGACAAGAGTGAGGAGGCACATTGATAGCCGAGAGCTTGGCATCAATGGCTTGAGATCAAGCAGAATACATAGTTTGAAGCTCTGGAGGTAGGTTAGTAATAGTAATAGGTAGTGAGGGAGATACCCTGAAGGCCTGGACTGGATCTGGCTTGGAGGGATCTTCCATCATAATATTTGGCTCCTCTGGACCTAAGCCCCATAGGTTAGGTTGGGGTCTGTTTAGGTTTGGCTCATCAAGAGAAAGCACAGGGACATCAGAGGGAGGCAATTTAAAAGCCTCTGGAGGGTCAGAGGGGCTAATGTGCACTTGGGCCTGCATTTTTAAATGTTTAGCCAATCTCTCATGAATCTTTTGAAGAGTTTGGTCCTGTCTCTTCTCAGTCCTGGTGGGTCTAGCCATTGGAGGAGCTCCCGAGGAAGAGGAGGAAGAGGCCTGGGGGATGGTGTCAATTTCATCGCCAGTAGGCCTAACCTCTCTGGGACCCTTAGAAGAAGTGCCTCTCTTGGGAAACGAAGTCATGTCCTGAACAAATTAAATTAAATTGAGCCAAAATGGTGGGAGAAGCTATAATGGTCAACGTTCCCAAGAGGAAGGGGGCCCAAGCTCCTAGGCCCAGCAGCGTCTGCAGCTCAAAGGCAATCTGGATGGTACCAGAGTTTGTGCCAGTGAGTACAGAGGGGCAGGCCTCACTAATTTAAAATAGTAAACCAAGGCACACTGGTTTGGAGGCCTAGCCAGGGAGAAAAAGCCTGAGGGTCTCACAGCCTACTCCAAGGCCACGCAGTGGACTTGATGGTGCCAGGCGGGACGCGCATGGGCGATCCGCAAGTGCTGTAATTACTGGGCGCTAAGGGCCTTCGCACCAGAAATAAACCACTCCACCATTTTTGTAAAAAGGAGGGGTGACTAAAGTCCAGGAGACAGACAAGAGCGCTTGTTAAAGTGTCCCACACCACCGGAGGAAAAAGGAATCCTTTTGTTCTCTAATTTTAGCTTGCCGGTAAATCCTAGCCGATTTATCGTAAATACAATCCAGCAGCAGTGCGAGCAAGGCAATTGCAAAATTCACGGCTGTAGCTGCACCGCGGCTTCTCCCTTGGCACCGAGCCCAGTAAGGCTGGCGCAAACAAGGCAAGCTTAAAAGTAAAGGCAATTGCAAATTGTACTTAGCTGAGATTGAGAAGGAACAAAGAGGGAAGGTGTTATTGAGAGGATCGAGCCACCACATGTCCTGCCAAATTGCAGGACCGAGCGAATTCTGAGGAAGGGGTGGATCCAGCAGGATTTTTAAAGACTAGGCTCGGTCCTATGCGGATTGGACAGCGAGCAACCCCATGTGATTGCTGGACCCACTCTTTCAGTACCGGAGAAAAAAAGTATATTCTGAACCAAATGGTGCAGTAATATATTATTTAATAAAATACCAGTGTAGCAGAATATTTTTTACAAACATGTATACCTTTTACAACCATGGACAATTTTTACAAACTTCAAACTTGACAACTTTAAGACTTATGGACCAACTCCCAGAATTCCTCCTCCAATCATGCTAGCTCAGGAATAGGAGTTGAAGTCTGAACGGCTGATCGTGGGGGGGGGGGGGGAGCATTCCCCAAAAGCCTTTCATTCTTCTCCACCTCGGGGGTGCTCCCCTCCCCCACTGCTCCTCTACGGTGCTGTCGTCAGAGGCTGATTAGAGCACACTAACCTCCACTCCAGGCACTGGAAATTAAGCCTGGCATTTTCTCCGGTGGAGCTGCCATTTTGATCACTAACTTCACTATCTCCCCCTTCCTTCTTCCTTTCTGACTGGCGGTTGGATCAATCTCCTGGAATACCACCAATCAGCTGTCTGTTGCCACCAATTGCGGCTATTACTGCTGTCCCGCCAGCTCCCTTCCCCCTCTCCAGGTACAGCATTCGGTATATAGGAAACACCCAGTTTTTGACCCTCTTTTGGGGGGTAAAAACGTCATCTTGTACACTGAAAAATACGGTACTTCAAAACAATCTTAAAAACCCATAAAAATTAAATGTCAAAACTCTGTTGCCAAAGCTGTTATTATTTTACCTTTCCTGAACATGAACTCAGTCCATATGTTGTTCGGGACTTTCCTCCAACCAGAACAACATCATCCCCAAATCTGTAGGATGATTCCAGAAGTGATTCAACAGTGAATGGAACAGCCTCAATGCTCTCTCTATCACGATCCCACTGGAAAAGATCTCCATCCAAGGAGGGAATTATCATTTTATTACCAAATACCTACAAAATATTAAAACAGAAGTATACATTTTAATAAATAAAAAAGAATGATGATCACAAAGATTTAAAATCAAATACAATCCAGATCAATAGAAAAATGCCACAATGACTCATAACATTATTTAACCAATACATATCCACAACTGTGCATTGATCCATGTTCCTTTTCAGAGTAACTACATTCTATGACAGAAATCATAGATTGACTTCCAAGCTAACTTGTTTATCTGTGTCTATCTCAGCCAGATTATTTCACTATTTTACATGCTCTTTTCTCAATAAACCATCTAAGGACTGAAAACTTAATTTTGATGTAAATCAATGTTTTAAAGCATGTTAAGTTATAACAATAGATTATAAATGTGCCTCATCACTTTTTAAAAGAGATTTAAATAATTTTAGATTTGCTAGAAAATCATAAACGATTTCCTGGGAATGGGAGGTATTGTGAACTGTAATTATATACATGATGTAGGCCCATAATAGTGAACTTATAGCACACGTGCTGGAAGTGACAAGTGGAGCCACTGCCCATTGCTCTTCTGGGTTCTGGTATCTTTGCCAGTAGGTTTTCATTTGCACGAGTGTGCCAAAAGCCAGAAAAGCAGCTGCTCATTGCATACACACATTCCAGAAAGATGATCTTGTTTCCAGAGTGCACATGCACACAGCCCAGCTAGTCTGGTATGAGGATCACTGTGGTTGCTTCCTCAGGAAGCAGAGCAAGGTAAGTTGAGGCTTGTCTCCTGCCCTGCCTGCGGAAGGTTTTTATGTGGCCGCAGGTGGTTCGGAACACCAGTGGATCAGCAGCTGGTGAGGGCAGGGTGGTATGGCGGGCTGCCTGTGCAGATGACCCCATTGCTGGGCTACTCCTTGCTGGGAGCTGCCATTCCCCAGCCGACGGCAGTGCTCTCGGACCCTACCACCTCAAGCATAGACTTATGGCTCATTCCACCAGCCACATGGGTCCCCAGGGCGCTAGCTGTCGCCGTCTTTCTTTGGCCACCATTTCCATCCCTCCCCACCAGAGGTTAGCTTCCTTTCCAGACCAACTCCAAGCAAATGGTGCACAAACTTAAGCAGTTCTTGTGCTACCACCTGTACCACTTGCTTGGAGCTGGTCAGGAAAGGAAAAAAAATCACAGCTGAATTAGGCAGGATTCACCCCATCCAGGTCTTTCTGAACGAGTTTCCCTACACAGCCTTCCCGCAGCCCAACAGTGATCACCCAACCAAAGGAATCTGCCCTCTGATCTCTTCCGAGCGCCTTTTCTTTCCTCATGAACAAGCTGGGGACACAAAAAGCATTTATCTGCATGCTGTTACCAGCTCTGCACAAGATGTCGCTACCTGGGGCCACTGGGCATTATCTGGGTGCAGGGGGGGAGCAAGAGAGTTGCTGAAGTTTGTACTCTGCTTGTTTGGAGTTGGCCTAGAAAGGAAAAAAGCCTCTGGCGGGGAGGGAGAGAAACAATGGCAAAAGGAAGGTGGCAATCGCCACAGCCCTAGGGACTTGTGTGGCGGGTGCAGTGAAGAAGTTGGCAGGGCTGAGTTCTACTACTGGTGGAGGGAAAGCAGTTCCAAGTAGGGAGGAGTCGAGGCTCAGAAGAGCTCAGGGGGCAGTCTCCTTTTGGGTGAGTGATTACTATTGGGTTCAGCAGGAGGCTACCATAGGGAGACTCGTTCAGAGGGACCTGCATAGGGCGAGTCTGGCCTAATTTGGCTGTGTTTTTTCCTTTCTAGGTCAACTCCAAGCAAGCAGTGCAGGCAATGGCGCAAGAGCTGCAGAAGTTTGTGCAATGCTTGCTTGGAGTTGGTCTGGGGGAAAAAAATCTGTGGCAGAGAGATAGGGACACCCTAGCCTGCTGTTCCTGCTAACCCCACCCCTTCATGCCTGGTACCAGTAATTCTCACACTGCTACTTCCCCGGTGGCTGCAATAAGTGCTCCCTTAGAAGAAGTCCACAGAAAAAGGTTCACCATTACTGATCTTGGCTATGAGAAAAAGAATGGAACAGGAAGACTTTCTTGTGGAAAGAGGAATGATTTGGGATTGAAACTGTGGTAAATTTTCAATAAGTTGATTATGATAAAGTTTGTTAACAGTGTTTTATAATTTCAATCTTGTCTTTCTCTTATTATTGTTCACATTATTTTACTACTTTAGATTTTTATATAATATTTCATGATTGTTTTTTGTTAAATATTTTATTGTAATATGGTTTACAAATCCTAGGCTAATAATTTGTAAATAGATTTAGTATTTTAACATTCTTTTGGCCTGTTATGCAAGTCGTAGGAAACCAACATTGCTGTATTATATCCTTACATTTTCTTTTTAATGTCTTTTTTGCTGTTTTTCAAAATTATTTTGTTCTTTTAAAATATTTTGGTGTTTAGTATTTTAATTTTCTTTGAATAAACTAAAATATCCTCTCACCAAAGGAAGTGTTTCTTACACAAAACTGAATATGTGTACACTTGGGATTTTGTTATTGCATTTCAAAATAGCAGACCCCATGTCTTTCTACAAATCACATTCAAGGCTAAAATATGTGATTTAAAATACACTTTCAAATTACAAATATCTAATTTGTGGGCCTGTTATTCAAAAATAAAATGTATAAGCCCCTGCAGCAAGATACAGAACAGTTTGTCAAAATACTTAGATCTCAGCCATTCTCTTTCAAAGAAAAAAGAATCAATGTGCTGCTCTTAGACAAGACATCCACTGCATTTTGGATCAAAGACATGGAAAGGTCTTGCTCTAAAAGATTTTTTAAAAAGCCACATGTAATTCAGTAATACATGGAACAAAATCTGGCAGAAGTATGAGCATGAATCATAAGAAACCTATGCAACAAATTATAGATACTAAATTTCATCCTAGACAAAAGTAGCATAAAAGCAACAGAATTCCAAGGATAGATAATGATATAACTATTTGTGATTAACTTATGTGCATGGGACCATCTCATTTACCTAATGAAAGATTTTTAGCATGGCACAGAAGCAACAGTTGTAATGAAATATGAAACATCTAAATACCGTACTTTTCAGAATATAAGATGTACCTTTCCCCCCAAAAGGGTGAAAGCTTGGATGCATCTTATACACAGAATGTAGCCTCACCCACCCACCTCCACCCGTTGGCCTCTGCTTCCTAGCAATTTACCTCCTTGCAGCAAAACAGAGCCTGATTAGCACAAGTGATTATCAGCCTCCCAAGCCTAAATTGATTCAGGAGGCTGCATGCAGGCCAGGTGCTAAAACTGAAAATTGCTGGGAGGTAGAGGCAAACATTTATTTTCTTGTGCTAATCAGACTGCTAAACCTGGATACAAAGAGGTAAGTCAATAATTATAGAATATCTATAGAGGTTTCAAATTATTAGTCATTTTTTAAAGACTGCTTGATTATTGTTCTAGAAAACTTAACAAAATTAAGAAGCATTTTAAAATAAATGCTTAATCTGAAGAGGCCCGGTGCTATTGAATCTTCTTTTAAATAGCAGAGAATAATGTATATTTCCAGAGAGCCACATCAATTTTAAAGATCTGTAATTTGAAATGTAACAGTGTCCTGTTTTAGTATTAAGATAAGGCAGCTTAGTTAAACCCTGACTTAGTCATGTTTGGAGTAGATCTATTTAAATAATTGGGAGGAGTTAGTATGACTACATTAAAGAAAACATTCTGGCATTAATATATTGCCATAAAGTGGCATACAAATTCAATAAATAAATAAATAAATAAATAAATAATAAATAAATAAATAAAGTACATTTTTCCAATTCTTTGCTATTTCTATGGGTCAAGCTACACATGCACAGAAATACACAGCAAACACTGTATATCATCTGTAGTGTTTGCTGGATGGCAAATTCCTGGGAGGCAGAGGCATAATTTTTTTCCCTTGTTTTCCTCCCCCAAAACTAAGATGCATCTTATACTCCGAAAAATACAGTAATTCAAACTTGGGAAAGGAATGCTATAAGCTAAATAATTAATGTAACTTAATTGTTAAGTAAAGCAAGTTTTAAAAGGTAGATGAAAAAAATTATTAAATGCTTTAATACATGCAAGCAATATTCGTGATTCCATTGTATGTGCATATATCTTTTCACTGAAACTACAGAGGTCTTAAAAATGAACATGCTACAAAATAAGTATCTCTACAGGTAAACTTTAAATTACAGTCATTCATCCAGCAGCTGTTCAAGGTTACAGCACTATATCAAGGAAATTTACAAAAGTCAATAAATCCTTCCGGGATTTCATATATTACAAAAAGCTTCAGCCAAGTGATTGCAGGTGTGATATTCTTTGCTGGCTTTCCATAAGTATAGACAATGGGAAAACTGGTGTGAAGTTAGAAACAGTCAAGCAACTGCCACTTTTTCACCCACTCACCTGGGATTCTGCCCCTTCATCCTTAATAACAATATTGCATTGCTAAGTGATGCAGTCACATGACATCATATTTTATCATTCTAAATCTTAGCAACAAAAATTCTGATACCAATTAATTAAACACAAAAATGTCAGATCACCCAACCAATATTTTAAAATAGGAAAGATTAGAACCACTGAGGAAGCAAAATGGCAGAGGTCAAGAAAGAAATCTGAAGAGTTTTAATACAAAAAAACAACAACTTTATACTGCATAAATATTAAGAGTTTATTTTTAAAACTGATTACTGATTATCATTAAGGATGTTAATTAAGGTTAAGATTATCATTAAATATTAGGATATCTAAGCATATCCTGCTTGTAAGTACTTTTAATCTTTTCACATATTTCTTAAGAAAAGCAAGATTAGATATCATGGCATTCACCTTGATATCCAACACACAGACTAAGTGTAACATTATGTTTCCACAATCACTTTAATAAAGTTTTGAAAGAACTCCAAATTGGTTCCATGTAAGTTTCTGATAATGTTCATTGTAAAAAATTTTAAAAGTTACAATTGGTCATACATACTCTGAAAATTTATTATGAATTCTTGAAATCTAGATTAAAAATGAAAAGAATACTGTTACTCCTGTTTAATATAAATTAGTGTTACAGAGCTAATGTGGGAATCAGCAAGGACGGGTGACTAGTTATGGAAATAACATTATCCTCTTTCCATCTGTCCTTAAACATTACCTCATCTCCTATTGCAAGAATAAATGCAGTTATTCTAATCCATGGAATTTAAGTTATGTTTAAGTTCTTGCATATATTAATTTATTCAATGTCAATAAAAGGAAAATTCATAATTAATATTAGTATCAAATTATGCAAAGTTATCTTCAAGTTTGCCAAATAAGCTCCACAAAAAGTGATAACTTATATTTCATATAAAAATGAGGACTTGCAATTTAAAAGTTTGTTAAAACATACAGTATATCTTTTTAACAAGTATTTGCAAACTATCAAGAAAATTGGAGCAGATCAGATTTACAGCATCAGAGCTTGCTTAATTCACTGTCTAATTCCTTGCTTAACAACTACTTTTCATTTAAAGTTATGAACAAGCTGGAAAAAATCACTTTACAGCCAATTTACAATATTCACAGCATCTTTTAGTGATGCAATCACCATTATAATTATAAACATTATAATGTTGTCATGCACCTGACCTGTTCTTTTTTCTTCCCATCTTCCACTTGAAAAAAGAATGGAGAGAAAGGAATTGTCAGGGAATAAATAGTTGTTTTACCGCATATTGAAAACAATGGGATTGTGTTGGAAGACCAGGACTAGGAGCTGCAGGCACATTGCAGAAACAACTTGTATTACTCCCTTGACATCTTTTCTACTCCAATCTCTCTGCTCTGGGAAAGGGAGAGGGCAAGTGATTTTTGTAGGTAATCTCTCCTATGCCTGATCCTGCTCAAAGAAGGGATTGCTTCCATAAATTGTTTGCTCCCCTTGCACCTCTCATGCAATCCTGCATATTTTATCAGATTTCCAATCAAGAATTTTTAGCTATGAGATCTACATTCCCAGCATTACTGGTACTTCCAACTAACACAGAGGCAAAAAAAATATCACAGTGTAATTAACCCCTCCCTATAAATTCTAAAAACCAGTGATTTAAATACACTAATCTTACCTCTGGTTTACTAAGACTAGATGAAACAAGAGAACCTGATCCCACGTCCAGATCCCACTGTTTTCTACCACTGTTTTCTGGATCTAAAGCAGCAATCCGTCCATCCAAAGTACTTATAATTATTAATGATCTGTAAATAAAAAATATGTTCATAAGAACAAAAAATCCAAGATATACCTAACAACAATTTGGAACCAATTTTTCAATTTATTAAGCTATTTTTTCCTCCGATTTATTGTCATCTTCTTAACTTTTTCTTTCCCTTAAAAAATTAAAAAGCAATAGTATCAGTGATATTGCCCACTAAAATCAGACTGATGCTTAAAAATGTTGACAATCATATAAATTAATTTGGGATCATTTTGTAACTTCAAAAGCCTACATGTAATTATGGAAAGCTACAAATTGGATGTGGCAATTTTCTTAATGGACATTTTTTTTCCCCTAGTGCCTTAATCACATATTTAATTCATGAAAATTAGATGCTAATGTTATTCTGTGCTTTCTACTAGTTTGCAGTACTCAAGGTTTATTTCCTAGATAGCAACTTCCAATGGTTTAGAATTAATGTTAGTTTATTAATTTAGTATTTTATTAATCATACCATAAGAAAATAATTTATTTGAACAATTATAAGACAATTCTAATCATATTGTTTCCGAGGATAAAGTAATCAGAGCAAGAATCAAGATTTGTGCATTATTCATAAAATACAGTACATCACAGTGTATTTATGGTACAATAGAGCATTCATAGTTTAATTTCAAATATATCTGCTAGACTTTATGACTCAAACTTCAATGGACAGGGGATGTGCAAAATCAAATGCCAGCCCCAGCAGACTTTGCCCCTTTACTTCTCAGCACATCTTTCTCCTCCTTTGCATCTGCTTCCCCTTCTCTCCGCTGGACTGTCAGTGATAGACTCACCTCTGACTTTCATCCCTTTCCCCTGCAGTTGGACTCCTGATAAGCCCAACCCACATTAACAGTCTTAGCCTGCTCCTCCTAGGGTCATGGAAAGCACTCCTGGAGTGGTGGACACCAAGGAGAGGAGACAGTAGCAAGCTCAGTGTAGATTAGACATGATAGATGCTGAGGTCAAGGAAGAAGACAATGACAGCTGCATTTATAGAAGTCAAGGAGGAAGTTAGATTGAGGACAGTGGTGGTAGCAGATAGATTGCAGCAGAATATAGTGGCATGTTCATCTCACTTGTGCTGTGCAGAATGGCCAAAAGAGCAGAAATGGGGAGAGATAGGAGGTGTAGGAAGTTGAAGTGGATGCAGTTTTCAAAGGGCAAGAGAAGGCCAGCCGCTTTTGACTCAGTGATCTCTGAAAGTGATCATTATCTTGGAAGAACTAAGGCTCAGAACTTGGAAAGACCAAACTGGAAATGGCTTGAATTGGGTGAAAGTATTAAGTGTTTACAATCTTCCCAGCCAACTTCCCATTAACAAAGTCAATGGGAAAGATGGCAAGAAGTCACAAATCACAGTGAGAGGAGGTCGTCACCTAATGACAGAATTGGCACTGTTTAATAGGCTGGGCTGAAGGAGAGTAGAAAAGAGTGGGGGGAGAAGCAAGCCTCAACCGGCTGCTGGTGTCATCCACAGCGTTCCCAGTTGCTACAAACAAGCAGCTAGCACATCAAAAATTTTAAAAAGGACTTGTCCGCTTCTTGCCTTGCAAAAGGCGCCGAAATGCAGAGAAGATCCACCCTTTCTTCAGAAAATAACCAAAAGGCATTTCAACAGCAAATCAATCTGGGTTTTATTCAGATCACATCCCAGCATGTTTTTGAACTGAAAAAGCGCACCTGCTATTGCCTTTGCTCGTGTTTGCACGGCAGCAAGAGATTGCAGGATTTAATTTGTATTTATTTTCAAAAACATGACAGCATGGCACCAGCAGCAAGGGGAGGCACAGGGCCACCCACTCTGTTGCCAGCCTGACAGAGCCCTTTGCCAGTGGCCACTGGTAGAGCCAAGCTACTTCACCTGCTGCCACCTTCAGGCTGCAAAGCACCTTCCTGAAAGTCTACTCAGTGCTTCAGGCTCCAGCTAAGAGCTGTCCCTGGTGCTCTTCAGCTCCTCGCCTCATACTGGCTGTGTGAGGCAGCAGCAGGGAGGCATTGTGGAGATCATAGATCTGGGACAACTCGCTCCACATCAGGCAGGAGTAGCCCAGGAGGACAACCAAAAACAGTGCTATCAGGAAGGTGAAGAGCCTCTATGATGCTACAATCAGCTATTTGACCGACAGCCAGCAAGGCAGACAGAGGCCAGGGTGCGTTCAGAAGTTGGGTCATTGCAGCCACAGGCAAGCAGATGGTGGGATGGAGTGGGTGGGGCTGGTGGGCTTGCTGCCTTTTGTACATGTAAATAATATGACCGCCCCAAAAATAAGCCCAAGTGCTTATTTTGGTGCTTAAGTGCTTAAAAAATAAAAGACTTGGTATTATTTTCGGGGATATACATTATCTTGAATCTGTTGTTACTTTGAATAGTCACTAAGGGACCCATTGTTAAGGTCTATTAGTATGAACTGTTTTTAAAGAGTGAATGCACACACATTCGTAACATTTTTTGAATACACAGTATTCCAAATAACAATGTGAGGCAGAAGATCAAGACCAGAAAAAATGTAGCAGTTGAAAAGAGAACCATTTAATTTTCTGCAACTCTATCAAAGTGAATTTTTCTAATACTGTTAACAGAAAGAAGGAATTCTGTACTAACTGTACTAATTCAATACTAATTCTGTAGTGCAGAAGGAATTCTGCAAATTCTAAATACATGAAAACTATAAACAGCAAAATGTAACTAAACTGAGAAATTACCAATCTCTGCTAAGAACTGCAATTAACATAATAGTAGTGTCAGCTTAAATACACCCCAGAAAGAATATCACACTGTATTCCTACATTATTAGGTCACATCAAAGTTATTTTGAATATTTTGCTTTTCCCCAAAGGCAGCAGTTTTGAAACATATGGAAATCAACCAATAGGCCATCTCTAACCATAAAATATTAGGTGACACGTTTAATATAATTACAGTATACCATAGTATTTCTCAGCCTCAGAATTTTGTTAAAATTTTTATTTGGAAACCCATTTAATCAAAACTATTATTCCATGGAATTATATTTTAAATGTTCCCATAAATAAGTTTTTAGAAATTTAGAAACTTCCACATTTTAACTTCAGCAGTCCCAATCAGCATGGCAAATGACAATGGATTTTGAAACTGGCAGAGCTTTGAATCTAAAAAACTTCTGATACCTTCAGAAAGATTTGATAAATAATTACTACCAGTTGACTTTTCTGAGCTGAGTGAAACAATATTCTGTTTCAATAAGATGATTTACTAAATACTGTTTCTGTTCTTGCAGATAGCAGCACAAATAACCTTAAAATCCATTTTATTGTTATTGAATATCATTTTAATAGTTGTTGCTCCAAAATAATTTTTTACAGAATAGTAATAGATTCCTGTTTGGAGCCAGAGTCTTGTATAAACAGATGCAGATCCTTTCATCTAAATTGGCACTTTAAAGAGGGAGGGAAGGAAATTATAAAATCTCAGGAAACAGTAAAATTCATTCACTGCAAATCACATGCATAATTATTACCCATAGCACTTTTCTACCTGCTAGTCCCTGCATATTCAAAAAGCTGACCAATAGTAAGAAAAACACTCAGTTTGACATGAAAAAAAAGGAATGAAGAGTAAAATGACAAAAAAAATGCATTCCATTCCAATTTTCTCTATGTATAGACATTATATCATGGAAGAAATGAAATAGATATATTAGTGACCCTATACAAATGTTAAATGGTTTAAGGAGCAGCTCATAGGGCAATTTACTTACTGCAATCTCAGTGGATGCTAACGTAGAACACCAAGCATGTGTGTATCTAGAGCAGTGGACCCCACATCTAAGCATCTCTAAAATCCCGAGGCCTCCCCCCCATGACATATAATTGTTATTATTCAAAAAGTGAATTACTCACGCGGAGGAAGCCTAAAAGGCCATTAATTAGGTTCAAACAAGGTTCCAATTGCCCCCATGAAAAATGAAATTGCCCCCCGTGGGGCGTGGGTCCCATGTTGGGAACCATGGATCCAGAGAAAGACCTTGGTTCTTCGAAAATATTGTTGGCAACACCTCCCACACTTCTGAGTCCACATGACATCTTCCCATGTCATTAGAAAGTCCGCATTAGAAAGCAACGGGTTGGAAAAGGCGGGTTCCAGGGAACCGCAGAACAAGATTCACATAAACCCCACCCCCACCCCAAATTCTTTTCCACCTCACCTGAAACTGCCGCTTCGGGTGGGAGCCTCCATTGCTTCTTCCTCCTGTTCCCCAGAGGATGCGGCCTGGGCCACGCCACTGGCCTCATCGTCTTCCACAATCACATCGCCGACTGCTGGAAGCGCTGCGGCTGCAGCGCCATTGAGCCCTAATCCGGGCCGGCCATTAGCATCCGAAAACGCCGCCGCTTCCCTCAGAGGGACGCAGAGCGGCAAAAAAATCCAGAAGAGCAGCAGGGCGGCGGCGTTACGAAGGATGGCAGCGGAAGGAGCAGGCCGAACTCTTGGGCCTCGCGGCCCTGGCATGGAGGGGCCCTCCCTCCACTCGCCTCAAAGACGTCGTTACGGCATAAACTGCAACCTGGCTTCAGGCAGCTCCTTCCAATGGCCACCGAGGAAGATTCAATCTCCTTCCCTCAGTTGAGAAATTAAGTGCACATGCGCAAACTGCAACCTAACTTCCTTTATTAGTTTACCAACCCCGTCTCTCGTTAGCTACATAACGGCGCGCTTGTACACAAATCTAGTAGTTTGCTTGACTTAACAGAGTTTTTGCTATTTTATCTATCCAGACTTTGGAGGGGTTTCTTTCTCTTTGAAGGGAAAGGGGTTGAACACATGATAGTTGTCTGCATGTAAGCAGAACCAATGAAAATGACGCTTTCTGGCTTCTGCCCGCCAATAAAAAGGTTCGTGTCTCTAAGGTTTCCATGATTGGATCAAACAACAACACTACTTTTGCGGATTGACTTCCGCTCTTGATTGGAGAACGTGGAAGTAGCTGGTGGAATGCAGGGATTGGTTGTTGCTCTTTTCCTTTCCCACTTGATTGGGCAACGACGATGCTTTCTACGTGGCCGATTTTGAGTGTTGTCGGTATTCTCCAGAGCGCAGGGCTGGGGGGGAGGGGCAGCAGCGGCTGTGTAATCATCATATGGGGGTTGCAGACGGTAAAAATGTCCGCGACATAACATTTAACCGTTCATATGTATTTCTGTTTATAGAAATTTAATTCTACATAGGAAAGAGGATCCGAGTTCAACCGGACCTGATCTGGACGCACCACAGAACGAGTTGGGAAATGCCCAGGGGATACATTTAAATGCTGCATCGATTGTTTCATATATATGAAACAATATATATTATATAAGGTCCAAAAACAAACAAAAATAAGGCATCTGTAATGTGTATACTATATATATTTATTTATTTTACAGATGCCTTATTTTTGTTTGTTTTTGGAGCTTATTTGCAAGGGGGTCTTGTGGAGAACCAGACTCGTTCAATTGCTGCCTGTAGTGCAGTGTTTCCCAACCTTGGCAACTTGAAGCTATTTGGACTTAAATTCCCAGAATTCCCCAGCCAGCATTTGCTGGCTGGAGAATTCTGGGAGCTGAAATCCAGATAGCTTCAAGTTGCCAAGGTTGGGAAACACTGCTGCAGTGGTTTCATCCAATGTTATGACTATGACGCTTTTCCAGATGCCGAGTCTATCGGGTTTTTTTATAGAGGACTGGATTGAATTGGCACCTGTGAAGCACCGGAACACCTAAGAGGTTAAAAACAACCTTGCTGCCTACGATTTGAATCATAGCAGCAGTGATGGTCTTTAGTAGTGCATTCCTCTCCCTTGGTTAAAATGTTTTACACCCAGTATCTTTGATGAATAAACATGAGATAATTGTGCCGCCTTCAAAAAAGATAAATAGCACCTCGTAATTTTGCCGTATGAAATACACATTCGTTTACACATACACACACAGTTAAAACGCAATACATTACTCCAGAACTAATGTGAGAAGGGAATACAAATTATGTGCCATCACATCTCTGTCCACTCCTAGAGACACATGGATTTATATTCTTGTGTATTTAAAGGACATTTCATTCCATTCCATTCCTAAAAATTCAGTCCCTCATCCCAGATTGAAATAAAGCTCTGTCTATATGGACTATATATATATATAAGCAATATTTCTCCTTATAGAAATGATTTCCGATCACAGAAATCGCAACCCAAGAGAAGGATTTTAGAGGTCAAATTTGCACGAGATGTAGAGATCTCCTCGACCCCCAAATTATTGAAGACATTTCATTGTAGAGGTGTCGGACATGAAGCGACGTTTGATATATTCATATCTGGCAAAAAGGTATTTTTAAAAAGTGTATGAATACATTATTGATAATAAATTATCAACCGTGTTAGCAGCTGATACTCATTGTGACTGAAATACATCTCTTGTTTTTGCGTTCCAAACAACTGAATGCTGGGATGCAGCCCTTCTTGGCGGGCGGTGGGGGGGGGGAGTATCTCATGCAATTCGCACTACGTACGCTCAATTCTGTAAGGCAGTGTTTCCCAACCTTGGCCACTTGGAGATATCTGGACTTCAACTCCCAGAATTCCCCAGCCAGCAAATGCTGGCTGGGGAATTCTGGGAGTTGAAGTCCAAATATCTTCAAGTGGCCATGGTTGGGAAATACATGTACAGTACTGCTGTAAGGGGTAGTCTAAATTTTACGTAAGGAGTGAAGGAAGTAGGCGTTTGTCAGGCAGCCTTAATCGCGAACTGTCCCGGGGTGGTGCTTCGGGGCAATCGCAAGAGGTGGGGGGGGAGAGAGAGAGGCGGCTGCCGGGCGGGGTCAGCGTCATGCGGCACAGCACGGAGCCTCTCACTTTTCTCTATAGGACGTTGTCAGCGGAAGGAAGAATCGAGTCGAGGGTTCTGCAGAAGGGGCGCGTGCTGAAGCCGAGGTTGTCGAGAAGCAGCCACGGGGGCAAGAACATGACCGAAGAAGCCAAAAAGCTGGCCGCCTGGGCTGCGGTGAACAATCACGTGCAGGTAAGGAGCGGATTTTACAACGGAGTACGTTTCTCTTCACTATTGTTTTTGGAACTTTCGCCTTTATCGAATAAGTGTTATACAATCTGATTCTGACGTTTGTAGATGAGCGCAATTACTCCCCCCCCCCAGACCAAAATGCGTGCTTTTTTTCCCTTTCTTACGGGTATCGAACAACAACTGCTACTTGTTCTGAAGTTGGTTGAAGACTTCTGAACAGATCAACCTGCAAAGGTCTGGAATTGGATTTTGTAGTTCTTACTCTCTGATGGATTTTGATCCTTATTATTAGTTAGGTGGTTCCATTTGCTCTAAAAATGGCCCTAGATCTTTCTGGAGTTGTAATTTGAGTTATTATCCTTGCAAATTAAATTGTATTGTACTGTATTATTATTCCAATCTGTGGATACTTATTAAGTAATAAGTTATTGATCAAACTCTTCACATGTTGCTTTATTTGTAATGCACAAAGCACAATTATATAAAAAAACAATTGTTTGAAAATGTTTTGGCACACACACAGTTATCAGACAAATTACTATACATATTAGATTAAATTGTAACCAGTTTTATTTATTTATTTACGTATGTATGTATGTATGTATGTATTGATTGATTGATTGATTGATTGGATTTCTATGCCGCCCCTCTCTGAGGACTCGGGGCGGCTCACAGTATATAAAATATACAATACATAATATAATCCAATTAACTAATTAATCAACTGTTCAGATATTATTTTACTTTTACAGAAATTTGGGTTTGGTGTTTATTCTTTTTTTGGCCTCCTGAATGTTCACAGAGGAATTTTTATACTGAACCAGTATATTATATGCCTATAAGAAACATGCTTGTGTCTCATTTAGAAGCCAGACTAAAACTGTTTTAAAAATTTTCTACTGTTTATGCCGTTTAATACAGTTTCTGTGTTGAAATATTTATGCTCCTTTGTAGACTAATCATGTCCTTGGAATTGGAAGTGGATCTACAATTGTTCATGCTGTACATAAATTGTGTAAGTATTACTGCTTCTCTCTTTTTTTTTTTTTGCCATAAGTATTTAGAGGTGATCTTCAACTTACAACCCATCATTTCTGTTGTTAAGTGAGTTTTGCTCCATTTTATGACCTTTCCACAATTGTTAAGTGAATTGTTGCGGTTGATAAGCTATCAACCGAATAGTTAAGGGAATCTGGCTTCCCCATTAACTTTCTTGTCAAAAGGTTGTAAAAGCTGATCATGTGACCTGCATGACCATGGGGATGCTACATAGGTCAAAATTGTAAAAAAAATGTCATGTCACATTTTTCAGGGCTATTGTAACTTTAAATAGTCACTAAATGAACTGTTGTAAGTGGAAGCCTACCAGTATTGTTTTGCTTATTCAAACAGTTGGATTACCTGCTTTGAAAGAATTCTTGAAGATGATCTCAGAATAGTAAACTTTCCTGTTTATACTTCATTAAATTGACTTCTATCCTGCCTTTCATTCAAGGCAATATACATAGAACTTCTTTCTTCAGGCATTTTTCTCCACAGCAACAACTCTGTGAAGTTGTTAGACTGAGAATGAGTAGCCCAGATGTAAGTATACTTAGTGGAGGATAGATGGATCCAATCCACAACTACTGCACCACACTGCTGTTAAAATCATACTTACAGTGTTCTTCATACATGACCGTATGTAAGTAGTGAAAGTTTGGAATCTCCAGTTGTTATTCCTCGGACCTTTTTTGGATTATTACTGCATGGGATAGTTATTGTTCTAATACTGTACTAACTTACAGGATTGTTGGAGATTTTTTTTCATTTCAAAAATTTTAATTAATAATATTACTTAAAATGGATCAGATACACTAAAAGTTCTGGCCGTTATAGTATCTCTGCTGTCACATTATTGTGATCCAAGTGCTCAGATGCCCAGGTTGCTATTAAAACATTGCAACTATTCGTCACATGACTGGCATTTGCATGGGGAAGCTACAGAAAAGGTTACAAGTTGCTCCAGTAAGTTGCTCCTGCCTGCAACACCCCTCTCCCCTGTCTGCATACAGCCTGTGCCAGTCATCCTAGGCTCTCCCCCAGTCTCCCATGACTTGTGCATGATCTGCTCCATCCTTCTTGATCTTTCCCTGGCCTCCCATAATTATGCAGCCTGCATATGCCCTTCTCTGGCCTCCCCACCCATGGCCCCCAGACACTCCTTATCTGGGACGCTCAAAGATGTGGACATAAGACATCACATTTGACTACCGCATGCTAACATTGGCAACCCTACGCCTAATTGCTAACATTTCTCAAGCACTATCTATAGAATGAATTTACAGGAATAGAAGGACCAGGGAACCAACTTCCTGATAAAATATTTGATTAAATTAATTTTGACAAAATGTCACAATTGAAAAAATATTTCTTAGTATAAGGAAAAAGTTTATTTCAGCTTTTTTCTGTGGCTTCTGAAATTTAATAATAATTTCCACTTACGTTGTCTTTATGATTACATTAGATAACTTTCCTCCATTGTCATATAACACATAGCAATAAGAATAAAATTAAGAAACAAAAAAGAGGAAACCATGCACAGACCACCAGAGCTCAAATACCTACCAAAATAGAGCTATTTTGAGATTCTTCCTAACAATAAGTGATGGGGCCAATTACAATGTAATATAGGGACATCAGAGGACAAACATCGGGAATCTTATCTAAAAGTTCTCTTTAGGGAGGTAGGTAAGAAGGAAATGGTCCCTTAAGGAGTCTAAGAAGAAGAATCACCTGAAGCAGCCAAAGGAGGTT
This sequence comes from Erythrolamprus reginae, assembly GCF_031021105.1. NCBI lineage: Eukaryota > Metazoa > Chordata > Lepidosauria > Squamata > Dipsadidae > Erythrolamprus > Erythrolamprus reginae. The sequence continues at coordinate 97,839,354 of NC_091963.1, read as the reverse complement.
GGACCTGAGCACACAAATATCATCAATTCCATCTACAGTTACCAGGCATGATGCTTTCTACCTAATATAGGGCAACCTTAAACACTAAAAAGAGCCATTTGGACCCATTTCCCACAGAAAAACCCCCACAAACCCTTCCTGTGCTTGACTATTTCTTGAGCGGCCACAAAACTAGCATATGTAGTTGAATTGTTTTTCTTCTGAAACTTTTATGTCCTTGGGTTTATCTATGTTGGCCTACAGTAAAAGCTCAATAAATCATGTACTGGCGGGTGTTGCACATTGGCAGTTGTGATGCTTATTTTGAGCAACAGAGCCATAGCAGAGGGATGAAGGAGCCGCAGATTGCTGACTCCTGACCTAGTTCCTGACAATTCAATTGAGAAGGGTGTATGTGTGTGTGTGTGATGCCGGGGAGGGGGTGAGGAAAAGAAGGGAGGGCAGACAACAAGAAAATGTACCTTATAACCTTTGCTGCTATTTTAAATTCATCAGGTCTCTGTATCTCAAAGAACCTGATCTTACCTAAGTATCTGTTTGAAAGTGCTTTATATATGTTCCTCATTATTCCATCTGTTGATCAGGGATTCTTGTCTAATGTAGCAAGATATAAATAAAAAAATGAAGCCTGGTACTGGGCATTTTTAAATGGAGACCTTTAAGTAGAGATCTATTGGTATGGATTATTGTTAATGGTTTAAATCTTTAGTAAATCTAGTAATTTTTCTTCTACAGCTGAGAGAGTCAAAAAAGAGAATCTCAACATAGTTTGTATACCTACCTCTTTTCAGGTAAATTCTTCCTTTTAACAATTTATTGATAGTATATCACTTGCGGTTCTCATCTTGGAAATTCCAGTTCAGATTTGTAAACTGCATTGAATTCACAGGGACTGACTTTTGAGCAGACCTATGATCTAAGTCTTGTCTAGCTATCCCATCCATCTTCTTTGTCCTTAGCTCTCTCTGTCGCTTACACACTCTTCTGTAGTGGGTCAGGAAGGAAAATTTATAGAGTACTGAAGAGAAAGGGAAATTCCACAGTTGGAGGCCCTTGTCAAACTTAATTGAAAGTATTAAGAGAGGTTGGTGGATTCTTGGATCAGCAATTATCATCTCTGTCTCCCAAACAGAAACTTCAGGTAGATCGCGCACAGATCAATTAATCTATATCACATGTCAAACTTGATTGCATCATGTGACTTTTTGCCTTTTTTAAGCCAAGGTGGACGTGGCCTGCGTGTGATGAATCTGGCCCATAGGCTGCCAGTTTGACACTCTTCCTCTATGTGCATGGGTCTTTTTCTCTTGCATATGTTTTATTTTTAGTTTCCCTTTAACAATCAATATGTTTTGTGGACAGTGTAATGATTGTGTCTATACATTTTTACACAGTGTTAATAATAATTCAGTTACGTATACATAGTTTTTGTCTTCCAACTTCTAACCTTAATAAACTCTTAGTTATAAAATACTCTTTTATAAATCAATATGTCTAATACTATTTTTCCAATTTATACTTTCCCACTCACTTATTGGGGTTCTTCCATATTCATCTATTTATCTTTAAACAGTACTAATCTCTCTAAATGATTCTTTATCACTTTCTTCTGTATGTTACTGTTTTTCCAAATTGTTATACTTCTATTTGTTTATACTAATTTTTAATATCACCCCAGTATTATAAAATATTGTATCGCTGTCTGTCATCTCTCATCCTTTTTTGAATCCCACCATTTATTGGTTTTTTGGTAATTCTTTTACATTTCTCTTTTATTATCCTACTGCATTGTTTGGATGCCCATTCATAACCTTTTCATTATTTGGGGTAAAACTTCCTTTTTTCCTCTCTCTGTTATTGGAAGCTCTTACATAGTTAGCTATTGGATTCTTAATCTTTATTTTTATTATCTTTTCATTATTTTTGTTTCCCTGTAGCTTATTTAAGTTTGTCTCCTCCACCACTCCTTTTGATTTCTCACCTGTCTTCTGAATATTTTGTTCATCTTTTCCTATTTGTTGAGGATCTTCTGTACTCGCTTCTTTATCTTTGAACAGTCCGATCATCTCGTTGTGAAAGTCTTCTACTTTCATGTCTTTATCTTTAAATATTCCCATCAATTTTTAGTAATTTTTTATAATTCATTATTTCTAACATTTCTTCATAAAACTTTATTACCTCCTGCTGAGTCATTTTGTAACAAGCTAATACACCTCTGAAATCCCAATATCGAAAGACTCCAGGAAAAAATCTATTCTTAGTAAAGGTTGGTCAATCCCAAGATTATTCCTCCAAGTCCCCTAATTTTCTATTCTTTAAATGCTATAAATTTGTAATTTTTTTGGTCTTTATATTTTCTAAATCCCACGTTACCAATTATCCAAAGTTTAAAGTCTTATCTATCATTTTTCCTTCTGTTATTTTTCTTCTTTTGGTTTATAAAATGATCTGTCACATGTTGTTGATGGTCCAGATCCAACTTAGTCCACTGGACTTCTTCAAATCTTTTAAGTCTACTTTTCAATATGCAGTTCCAATAAAGTTTTAATATTTAGTGTTTTTGCTTTGCTTTATAAATACTGTATTCAAATAACTCAATAAAGATTTCCAAGCATCCAAATTGCCTGTTAAGATAAAATCAAGGTCAAGTAGTTTCCAGGTGTTGTTTACTTTCTCTCTTCACTATGCTTTAAATTCTGTATGTTACAGCAATCTTCTTCCAGCAGGTGTCTCCTATGCTCCCTATTCCAACCTTCAACAATGTGTAAAAGAAAAAAAACAGCCGATTGTCATCCAATCAGAGGGCTTAGAGATTGGATTTAGAAAAGCAGTTTCTCCCAAAGGTCACTTTTCGGCTGATACAATAGTCAATGTATTTGTCTTTTCCAAGCTTTCTATATTTTAAATCATCCTTTAGGTTTTTCTTTTGCTTCTTAGTCTAACCTTTAATCTTTCTCTTTAGTTTTAGTCTTTAATCTTTCTCCATAAATCTAATTGCTGATTTTTTAATGTTTGAAGCTCATTCTTTTAAAACTTAGATTAAGTCTCTAAGGTAGAAGTTGGAAATTTTATCACCCAGTTTCACTGCTCTGTCCACATACTGTTCCAGCACAAGATCTTAGTGTCACAGTTGTTCCAGCTTATGACTGATAAAAAAAATGACCATCATCCCTGCTGCTGTTCAGGAGAGCTTTCTTCGGATCAGTGAGGAAATTGTGAATTCCTCAGGATCTATGAAGTGCCTCTCCTTTCTTCACCTCCCCTGCATGGAGGTTTAATCCCATAGGGTAGTGATAGCAAACCTATGGCACTGGTGCCACAGGTAGCACGCGGAGCCATATCTGCTGGCACGTGAGGCCCTAGGTCGGCTCCAACGTGCATGTGTGTGTCAACCAGCTGATTTTTGGCTCACACAGAGCCTCTGGGAGGACATTTTTGGCTCCCAGAGAGCCTCTGGGAGATGGGGGAGGGCATTTTTACCCTCCCTTGGCTCCAGGGAAGCCTTTGGAGCCTGGGGAGGGAGAAACACGAGCCCACCGGAAGTTGGGAAACAGGCCAGGGTGCCTCTGGGGGGGGGTAGAGAAGCTGTTTTTCCCTCCCCAGGCATTTAATTATGTGTGTGGGCACTCGTGCATATGCGATAGCACGTGCCCATGCTTTTTCGGCATCCAAGGGAAAAAAGGTTCACATCACTGCTGTAGAATCTCCCAGCAAATAGTTGTGGGTTACATTTCATGGAGCCCAGCGAAGGTCTACTATTTTCCAGCCTTTTTCGCTGCAACATCAACGGAAAGACCTATAGGGATAGGTTTTGGTAGGATTATTGACTCTTAATTGTCCCACCAATCTTTATGGCAACTAATGCATATGTGTATTCCCATGCCTGTACATGCAGTTTTGTTGTTTTTGATTCTATGAGTGAATCTCTTTATTGGCCATAGACTATGACGGTTTAAAAACAGTTTTAAAATAGGAATAAAAATAAGATGTTTGAAACATGTAAATATAGAGAAATAATATTGCCTTTTATTTCCCTGTAGGCACGTCAGTTGATTCTGCAAAATGGCTTAACCTTAAGTGACTTGGACAGACATCCTGAGGTAAGTTGGTTGGGTTATTTGTATATTCTTTCTCCCATTGTCCAATTCTCAGTTAATGCTTTTTAGTCATTTTAGTGTGGATTTAATCATCAGCATGAAGGAAAGAAAATAGAAGAATATTTAAAATCTTGATTCTGTGTCAGACCAAAACTAATTCAAAGATAACTTGTTTTCCCTCACCCCATGACTCAACCAACATTTACAACTTTGTACATAAATATAGCATTAGCATTTAGACTTATATACCACTCCATAATTATTATTATTATTATTATTATTATTATTATTATTTATTGGATTTGTATGCCGCCCCTCTCTGTGGACTCGGGGCGGCTAACAACAGTAATAAAAACAGCATGTATTTATTTATTTATTTATTTATTTATTTATTAATTTGTATGTAGCATGTAGCAATCCAATAATAAAACAACTAAAAACCCCTTATTATAAAAACCAGACATACATACATACAGACATATTATGCATAAACTGTAGAGGCCCATGGGGAAAGAATATCTCAGTTCCCCCATGCCTGACGGCAGAGGTGGGTTTTAAGGAGCTTATAAAAGGCGAGGAGGATGGGGGCAATTCTGATCTCTGGGGGGAGTTGGTTCCAGAGGGCCGGGGCCGCCACAGAGAAGGCTCTTCCCCTGGGTCCCGCCAAACGACATTGTTTCGTTGACGGGACCCGGAGAAGGCCCACTCTTAATACTTGTAAAGTGGAAAGAAATTGTAATATTTTATATATTAAGTTGTAGGAAGGGTGGGGGCGGCTGCAATACCAGCAGTTTCGGGGGGGGGGGGGCTCCTTTCCTCAGTGGTTTGTCTTGTACCTTTAGGCAGCTGCACCAACTTTCTCCGCGACGACGGGAACATCACATGAGGAAGGGAAGCCGCTGATGTTCCCGGCGCTGCTGCTGCTTGAAGGAAAGCCACCGCCGTCACGGAGAAAGTTGGTGCAGCTGCCTACAGGTAACAAGATGAACCACTGAGGAAAGGAGCCCCCCCGAAGCTGCTGGTATTGCAGCCGCCCCCACCCTTCCTACAGCTTGGAGCGCTTAGACTAGAGACTGGGAGGCTGTTAAGTGGGCGGCCAGGATGGGAGTGTCGGATTCCGACTCCCATTCCGTCTCACCCCGTCCCCTCAGATCTTGTAGTATTTCGGATAATAAACAAAATTTTCTGTGGCTGTTCGGTATCTGAATTTTTGTTCAGATACCGAAGCAAATTTTTGCAGAAAATTTTGTTCGGTATCCGAAATGTACGAGAACCAAAGCGTTCGAGAACCAAGGTACCACTGTACTAGGAGTTCTAGTCACAGCATATGATAGGATGGGTAAGGTCATCATTGGAAGGTTTTCATGGATGACAACTCTTTCCAACCAGATACATGCAGCGGTGAAATCTACCTAACAGTTCAGAAAGGCACAATTTGTTTCCTTTGCTCGTGTGTACCCTATCGTCTCACACACATTTTTTCACTCTTTGCACATGTGCAGAAAGCTTTATGCATGTGCAGAGGCTTAAAAAAGAAAATGGTGGTAGGCAGGGCTTTGCGCTGCTGCTGCTGCTACCAGTACTCCCAAACCAGAAGCATTCCACCCAATGAATGTACCAGGTATGTGCCAATGAAACAACTTCACAATGTACCTTTATAAAAAAAAAATTCTTGGGTAGACTCTCTGGAACCTATTATTTTCATTTTAGAACCATATAAAGAGGTCTTCCTAACCGCCTGCTCTTTAAATATCAGTTATTATTTTAATGTAGCTTTCTCATATTGTTGCCTGTCATAATACTTCTGCTTTACTGTTCTTCTTAGATGTTCTTGAACCTGTTTCTCAATTGGTGTAACTGATACTCTAGAATTACTTTCTTTTAGGCCTGGCAAATCATTCAACAAGATTGTGCCTGGCTATTACTTGTAGATTTTCATGGTATAGGTATGTAGGTCTTGGCATATTCGGATCTTTTCCCATGTGAAGTTGATAGAATCCTGGTGGCGTTTCAATGAGGTTTATAGAGGGGCGGCAGCTCAGACCACGCTTTGTTTGCCCAAGCACAAAGCCGAAAGCACCAGCCTGAAGATGACTAGTGGGACCTGGTCAGAACGTCACCAGGATTCTATCAACTTTACCAGACTATGCCAAGACATACATACATATATACATGCGCACATACAATTTTTAAAAAATCTGTGACAAGCAAATTTAAAGGGTTGCCTTAATGAAAAATCTGCAAAGATCTCATAGTAGAAGTGTTTGTGAAATGTATTACAAATTGTTCTTTTTTTGTGTGTAGTTGAATGTTGCTATTGATGGAGCTGATGAGGTTGACTCAGACCTCAGTCTTATCAAAGGAGGAGGGTAAGAATAATTTTATTTCTGTATTCATTCATAAAAGTACAAGATAGATAAGTAGATAAATAAAGGGAACACTCAAATAACACATCCTAGATCTGAATGAATGAAATGTTCTTATTCTCATTTGTTCTGTACAAAGTTGAATGTGCACAACAGCATGTGAAATTAATTGAAAACCAGTGTTGCTTCCTAAGTGGACAGTTTGATTTCATAGAAGTTTGATTTACTTGGAGTTATATTGTGTTGTTTAAGTGTTCCCTTTATTTTTTTGAGCAGTGTATATTGGTTTTGATCTTAAAGATAAAATATATAGCTTTATAAGTTAAATGTCTCATTCCTGAAGGTAATCTGTAATATTTGCTTAAGGGATACATAGAGTATATAATTAAAACAAACAAGTTGGGAAATATTAATGTGTAAGGCTGTTGTAAGGGATCTATGTTCTACTGCTGACGTGCGGCTCTTACTGGATTATTGAAAGAATGAGAAAAATGATGCAAGAAAATTGTCTTATCCCAGGGCACACCCAGGTCTGACCAAATCTTTTCTGAGACAAGGCAGACATCAAAACAACTGATTCCAGTATGTGTTGACATTGTGTGATTACAACCCTTTCTGCAGATTTTGAAATAAAATGAATACTTGAAAATGTAACCAGTTTTGCCACCTCCCAATAAAACTTCTGCAAATATCAGCATTTTTGTTCTGATGTCTATAAACAAAGTTCTAAAATGACATCTACAAAGCAGCAGCAATTTGAAGCATTTCTTTCAGCTGCTATGAGATGGAAAGTAGCATGAAAAGTTATTTTACTTTAAAACGAGAAAAGATTTACAGAAATATTTGCATAGAATTTAATTTTTTAAAGATAACTGTATCTCACACAATTTCCAGTGTTCATCTTTAAACATTAAGAATTAGAGTAAATTTAGGGAAAAAGTCACATTATACAAATATATGTCAGGTGCACAGCTCAGTAATCTCTATTGACTCCAGCAGAATTTAAGTGGAAATATATTTATGTTTGTAAATATTATCTTTTCTTTTAATGGGGTCGCCTATTGTATTAAAGCATCTTTATGTATTAATCTTGTTTTACATGCAATCTATTATTTGGTTTCAGTGATTGTTTCTCTTTTTGTGAATGTTATGATGAATTAATATGACTTGTGAATGAAGGAAAATAAAATATGTTTGGATTTAAATTTAGAACCCATTTAGTTTGTGTGGGCTTGCAAGCTGTTCTTTTATTCTTCAGGGGTTGTCTGACGCAGGAGAAGATAGTGGCTGGTTGTGCAAAAAGCTTCATAGTTGTTGCTGATTACAGGTAAAACTATTTAGCACTCCTTGTTGTGGTTTCTGCTTTAAGAAGCTACAGAAGGGGCTGTATTATTCATAATAGTTTTCATATTAATTTATATCAAAATAGAATATCCAGTCTAGTTTTGCTTAAGCTGTTGTGGGTTGAAATGTTGCATTATGTTATATCCCCCTGTATGAAGTTTTAACAGGATTTGCATGTAAAATTCTTATTGTTACATAGGGTATATCCAAGGGTGGGCTACTGCCCGGACCGGGGTGGGGGGAACACAGTGGGGTAGCGAAAATGGAGCTCCACCCTCAGAGCACCCAATTTGCACTGAAAGATGTGGAAAGAAAATTCAGGCTGTCCTGCATAAGCCATGCCCACAGTGTGGTGGTAAAAAGTTTGGTAGCCCTTCACTGGGTATATCCTATGTGGTATTTTTACTTTCTATAACCACCAGGTGGTCGTACTCTGTTGATTTTCTTCTCAATTAGGCCATGTCAGACTTGCCTCGATACATATACATCTGAACTGGTCCCTATATAGGATGAAGCCAGTCATATCCTCTTTTCCTGGTGGTCTCTAAAAGTACCGGAGCTTAAATATAACTCCAAAAATACATGTATATATTATATCTCATTTACTGGTAGTTACTCAACTTATCACAATTGGACTGGAAAATTGCTAAGCAGTGCAATTATTAAGTAAGGCTTTACATAACTGGAGCCAGTTTAAAAACCCCTTTTTGTCATGATCATTAAGTGAGACATCAAGTGACTGTGACTTGTAACTTTCCGCTTCCCCGTTGAGTTTGCTTGTTGGAAGCTGTCTGGGAAGATCACAGATGGAAATCAGATGATTGCAGGATGCTACAACTGTTTGTAAGTGAGAGATAGTTGCCAAATGCTCCTATTGTGATCCTGCAAATGTTATAAATGCTAGGATTGGTTGTATATTGAAAGTGCCATTGGACCTTCGTTATACTTTATATTAACATAGTCAATATAAAAGCATGCATATTTATTATGTATGTAAAATGTTCTCGTGCTGACATGTTGTTTTGCACAAATATGAAATTGTATCTATCATCTGTTGAGCATTTGTCTTTCTATTTGTTGGTACTATTTAAAGGCAGTACAGTAGTCCCTCACCTATCGCTGGTGTTACGTTCCAGACCCGGCCGCGATAGGTGAAATCCGCGATGGGGAATTTATCGACTGATAGTACTTATTTCAGTATTTATATTGTAATTGTTTGGTAAGTTTTCATTGTTTTAAGTGTTTATAAACCCTTCCCACACAGTATTTATTTTAGAAACAGTATTTAAATACAGTATTTACAATTTTAGATATATATTTTTTGAAAAACCTGCCGATCGAGTTCGGCGGGCTGTTTAAATCTGCCGATCGACTTCCTCAGAAACCCGCGAAGCAGCGAAGATCCGCGAATGATTTTTCTCATTAATATTTCTTGAAAACCCGTGCCGCAGTAGGTGAAGTGCGGTATAGCGAGGGACTACTGTATTTTCTGGCTTTCAGAAGTAGAGTCAGGATATCTCAGCAAGTTGAAGCTTGTTTGCAGACTCCTGCTGTTATTACGATCATAATATTAATGTACACCTTCCTTTAACCCATATTCCTGCAGAAAAAAGTCTAAAAACCTTGGAGAACAGTGGAAGAAGGGGATTCCTATTGAAGTCATCCCAATGGCATATGTGCCAATCACTAAGCTTCTGACCAATAAATATGGAGGTGTTACAGAGTTGAGAATGGCTGTCAATAAAGCTGTAGGTATATATTTAAGAAGTGGATAATTTGTACAGTTCTGGTGCACAGAAACAATTACTGATTTTTTTCCCCTTTTTCAGAGTAGGTGGATAGGTAAACCTTTGCTGTTAATAAATTACTAGCTTTGCAGAGATTCAGGATGGGCCAAACAAGGAAAAGCTCTACTTGAAGCTATCTATACTTGCATAGATCTTCATTTATTGAGTGTTACCACATAGTATATTTATTCTTCCAGTTTTTTCACTTATTGTAAACCTTGAGATTGAATTTTAAAATACTGTATTCACTCCTAGCTGGCTTCTACTAGCACATTTCAAAGATCTCAGACCAAGATAATTGTTCCAACCTTTCCATTTGCAGAAAGGGATATAGCATGGGTAGGCAAAGTTGGCTCTTCTATTACTTGTAGACTTCAACTTCCAGAGTCCCTGAGCCAATCATGCTAGCTCAGGAAATCTGGGAGTTGAAATCCACATGTCATAGAAGAGCCAACTTTGCCTACCCCTAGGATATAGCATCTTGACTTTTGAAAATGAAGACAGGGAACTGAGCAACAGTAGTATGCCTAGCAAGTGATGTATTCTCTTCAAAATATATCATGCAGGAACACCACAACTATAAAAAGTAAAGTTGATTCTCTTGAGGAACCAAAAGCCTATTGTAACTTCCCCAAGTTCAAGAATTTTATCTTAGGAATAATTTTAACCAGCCTATGCCACCTCAATGCCCTTCAGATATTTTATTTTTGAAATGTTTAATTTGTGCAATGGCCAAATTCTTTAGGAAGACATAGTAAAATATAATCTAAATAACACCATACATAATAAAAACATAAAAATATAAAATCAAACTTTAATGTAAATAGACATTAACAGAATATGATTGTCATTCAAAAATATAAGAACTAAAACTGTTGAAAGGCCTGAAAAAATAGATAAACAATTTCTCTGGTGCCAAAAAGACATATAAAGAACTGTGGAATTGGGTATGTCTAATTTAGTGAAAGAAAGGACCAGCAGTGTTATGATAGGGGTGTTGCAATCTTTGAAGGGCTTTCACAAAAAAAGGGGGGTTTCCAACGTACCTGAAGATAGGGCAAGAAACAATGGATGGAAACTAATCAAGAAGAGAAACAACCTAGAACCAAAGAGAAATTTCCTGTCAGTGAGAACAATTAACCAATGGAACAGCTCGCCTCCAGAAATTGTGAATGCTCCATTACCGGAGGTTTTTAAGAAGGAATTGGACAGCCAAAGGTCCAGAATGGTGTAGGGCAGGGATCAATGTTCCCTCTAATTTTTTTTCGGTGTGGGTGGAAAAGTATAGTGTCTGAGTGGCACTTTTTCATGCCTGAGCACAGATGTCACCCAAGACAACTTGTTGCGTAATTATTTGGGGTTCGGTGCTGGGGCAGAATAAGGTCCCTTCCCATTATGTTATTTTGTTATGTTATATTTCAATTAATATCATTATCCTCTTATAAATCCAGATAGGCCGTAATGCCTACTCCTCCTTCTTATACATTCTTCTTAAAAGAAACAAAAAACCCTTATACAACTTTTTCCTAATTAATGGGGGGGGGGGGGAATCCCTTATTTTTTATTAAAAGAAATTAATAATAAAACAAAACCAAAATCTATTGCTATTAAAACTAAAACAACCAGCAAAACCAAAAACACCACTATTAATAAATTCATGCTTTAAAATCTTCATTTCTTAAATATTTATCATAGTACTGTATTATAGTATGTGTGAACTCTTGAACCATTTCCAGAAACAGGTGAGGGCTGGAGGTTTTTTCTCTCTTATTCTTTGGGTGCTTTTTACCATATGCTTTAAATCAAAAGTCACTTCTCTTTTGTTTCTCTCTCTTTCCTCTCATTCTCTGCCTCAATCATTTTCTCATTTCTCTTTTTTCTCCCCTTTTTTCTCTCATTTCTCTCTCTTTCTCTCCCTTCCTCTCCTTTTTCTCTCTCTCTTGCTTTCTTTCTCACTCTTTCTCCCTCCCTCTTTCTTTCTCTCTCTCTCTCTGTTGCGCTCTCTCTCGCTTTCTCTGTCTCTCTGTCGGTGGCAGGCACCCACGCTGCCTCACCTGCTTCTGAGGCAGCACCAACCCAGAGGCAGAAGCAGAGCATCTCAGTCGCTCCATTGGTGGCACAGGGGCGAACGCCAGGCTGGGATCGAGTCCTCTCTCTTCGCCAGGCCAGCTGCTACCGGGAAGGAGCGGATAGAGTTTTCCACCTGGCGCAAATATTGCTCCGCCCGCCCGCCCGCCTCCAAGCACAGAACAGCGGATGTGTTAATTCTATCGCCAGTGGCCAGAAAACGTGGAAGCCAGAAAGAAGGAAGCTCAGCTTCCGGTCTTGCAACTTTTTGCTCTTCGCACCCTCAGCAAAAAGTTGTGAGACCGTAAGTTGAGCTTTCTTCTTTGTGGCTTCCAAGTTTTTCTGGCTACTGGCGATAGAATCTGCCGGGGAAAAAGAGATTTGAGACCTCTGCGCTAGAATTGGAATTTCCTGTGCGGAGGTCTCAAATTTTGTGCGCTATAGCGCATAGCGCAGCTTAGAGGGAATGCTGGCAGGGATGGCAAACCTTTTTTCTCCTCAGGTGCTGAAAAGTGTGCACGCACTGTGGCATGTGCGCAAATGCCCACACACATAATGAAATGCCCCTCCTGCATGTCCTGCCCCCTGCACGCGCAACCCCCCCCCCCCCATTTTGGCCTCACATCCCAAAATAACAGAAGAAGAGAAGAGAAGTCTCCCATCCCCAAACAGATCTGGAATGGTGGGGGGAAGCCTCTTTCCCCAAATGGAGCTGGGAGTGGGAAGCAGTGTGTGCCCAAACAACAGCACTGAGGTGGAGTCTCCAGAGATCTGGGAAAGCATGGGCTGCAGAAAGTGAGGAGAAAGCATGAGCTTTTCTAATCCCAAAATCAGCTGGCTGGTGGGAGGCACTTATACATGTGCAATGGAGCTGAGCTGGTCAATGGCTTGTGTGCCTGCAGAGAGGATCCTGCATGCCACTTACTATCACCGGTAGATCAGGGAATTGGACTAGAAGACCTCCAGAGCCCCTTCCTACTCTGTTACTCTGATAAGCAAAGAGGATAGTTATTCTTATTCTGTGTATTAGCTTTTCAATCTGTTGTTTTTTGCCTAGGAGTTACACTACATCAGGGCTGTCACACTTGTGGGTAGGATGCATCCCGCACTGACCACACCCATGTCCAGCAGCAGTAAGAGCTGAAACTGGCATCCATTCCATCTACAGTTTAACAGTTATTAAAGTCTTCAACTATTGGTGGAGGATTCTCCCAATGGAACCTGACAGACTCCCAAAAATGTGCTTAGAAGAACAGATGGGCCCACCCAAACCCACTACATGGGTCAACCAGCTCTCTCAAAGCACCCTATATCTCGGTTTCTCAATGCAACACCTGCTTTCAGCTGGACATCAGGCCAAGGAAATATTTAAACAAAGAGTTTTAGATGTTAATGCACAAATTGATATGGAGGTACTTTCTAAGTGCAGGTCACTGAAATGGTTAGCCAAGAACAAAAGAGCCTTTCAACTAGAAAAATATCTGACAATGGGTCTGACCCAATGCCATAGAACAGCACTCACTAGAGCAAGATTTGAGCAGTTAGATTCTATGGTTAGATACGGACGATTCCACCAAGTACCATATTTTGAGAGAACATGCATTTGCGGTGCACCAGAAATAGAAGACATTGCACATGTGCTACTCAATTGTAAACTATACTCTTCAGTAAGACCTCAGTATTTACAGCCCCTACTTGACAAAATCATATACTGGGACTGTAATAAACAATTATCATTTTTTCTTCAGGGTACAAATATATATGTAGTTTCTAGAACCGCTAAGTTTATAGTCAGGGCTGTACAGATGAGAATACGTTTTATAGAACATATTGGGGTGGCATGCAAAGGAGATGAACTTACTTAAGAATATTTTATATCAGTATCTTAGTTTTGTTTAATATAATCCTTTGCACGAGTTATATTCTCATGTTTTACTACTCAATTTTAGCTTATTATACTGCATTTTAACTTATTATTTATTCAAATTCCCTCTATTTTAGCCAATTTTACTGTATTTTAACCAGTCACAGTTTTATGATGACCGATGTGGTCCTTTTTCTTGCTTTGATATGGTCGGTTGACTAATCAAATAAAGTTGATATTGATATTAGTCAACATATTAGTCAACACTGACCACACCCATGTCCAGTTTAGCGAACGTCCCAATACGTCACATGATGATGCGAGTTTGACAACCCAGCACTACATTAACAAATCTGCATATGACTTTTGCAGGTTAACCCTCTTTAGATAAATATTCACATGCAGATCACTTTAAATGTGTCTGATAGGATTTATAGCTCAGGAAAAAACAACAACTTGTGCATAATATTTTTACCTTTTGCTTGTTAGGGTCCTGTGGTGACAGACAATGGGAATTTTTTATTGGACTGGAAATTTGATAAAATTCATAATTGGAATGAAGTGAATGTCGCAATCAAGATGATACCAGGTAGCCTTCATACAACATTTGAATTTAATACTGTAGAGGATTAATTTGTAGGTCTCTGAATTATTGTAGTACTTTTAAAAGCAAACTCCTTATGTGTTCAATGTGTTAAGACTGGAGCAAAATTGAAACTTTGAAAGATTAAATTTAATCTTTTGGGTTAGTTCTCTAAACCCTATATCAATCTGATAGAAAAAAATGATTTTTTTTCAAATTATAACAAACAACGGAAGGCACATTATAAAGGATTTATAAACAGTATTGCATCTGCGGGTGGCAGTATTGTTTCACCAAAATAAGTCATGTCAGCAATGCAAAATTTAGCATTTTTCCTCATTTTCTCAGTTTGCTTATGTCTGAAGTCATAATTGGTATAGGACAAAGCTGTTGTATAGTTTTTACAATATGAATTAAATAATTATGAAATGATCCCTTATGGATGTTCATAAGTACTTGGGCAGTAAGGGAACCTGTTTATTGCTAGATGTTCTGTGTCTACTGTTTGGATGTTGCATGGCATAAAACTTAATTGTGCTTATCCTTATATGACTAACATAGACATGATTACATGTAATGTGTGAATAACATACATAATTTTCAAATAGACATCAGAAATCTTCGCAACTCCCATATCTGGCTTCTCTTGCTCATAGTTCGAGGTTCCAGTTCTTCTTGTTTCTTTTGCTTCTTTTTTCCTGTCAAAAAATTAGTGAGCTACATAGAAAAAAAGGATAGTGGCAAATATCAACTTTGCTTTTGCTCCTATGATTTCACAATGCACTCTACTGAAAGAGAGAAATGTATTGTCTTGACTCTTCTCCTTTCTGACTGTTGAACACCCAAGACAAGTAGAAAAGAAGTTCCTCTGGGTACAGTACTTCTCAAACTCAGCAACTTCAAGGGGTAACGGTTTGGAATTCTGGGAGTTGAAGTCTACACAACTTAATTCTTGAGATAAGAAATGCTACCCTGGTATATGTAGTGTTTTAATATAGGATTTTCATTTTTGAAGCTTACAGTATACAGTGATATCTTGTCTTACAAACTTAATTGGTTCCGGGACGAGGTTCTTAACGTGAAAAGTTTGTAAGACGAAACAATGTTTCCCATAGGAATCAATGGAAAAGCGATTAATGCGTGCAAGCCCAAAATTCACCCCTTTTGCCAGCTGAAGCGCCCGTTTTTGCGAGGCTGGGATTCCCTTGAGGCTCCCATCCATGGGAAACCCCACCTCTGGACTTCTGTGTTTTTGCAATATTGCATCGTAAAAATGAGCGCTTTGCTGGCAACGGAAGTCCGGAGGTGGGGTTTCCCAGTGAAGGGAGCATCAGTGAAATCGCAGTATTGTAAAAACACCGAGTCCTCGAAATCCCACCTCCGGACTTCTGTGTTTTTGCGATGCTGCGATTTCACTGAGGCTCCCCTCGCTGGGAAACCCCACCTCCGGACTTCCGTTGCCAGCGAAGCACCTGTTTTTGCGCTGCTGGGATTCCCTGCTGGGATTCCCCTGCAGCATCACAAAAACACAGAAGTCCAGAGGTGGGGTTTCCCATGGTGGGGAGCCTCAGGGGAATCCCAGCAGCGCAAAAACAGGTGCTTCACTGGCAACAGAAGTCCAGAGGCAGGGCATCCCAGCGGCGGCGGTGGGTTTGTAAGGTGAAAATAGTTTGTAAGAAGAGGCAAAAAAATCTTAAACCCCGGGTTTGTATCTCGAAAAGTTTGTATGACGAGGCGTTTGTAAGACGAGGTATCACTGTATTTCATCTCAGTTGATTTTATATCATTCTTAAGATATATTAATTACTGTGCAGCATTTTAGTAATACAGTAATTAAAAGTAATTGAGCTTTTCTGTTTTAGGAGTGGTGGAAACAGGTCTGTTCATCAATATGGCAGAGCGTGTTTACTTCGGCATGGAAGATGGTTCTATTAGTGTACGTGAGAAGCCAGTTCACTGACTTCTTACAATTACACAGTTCTACTCTGCTATCTTGCTCTTCTGAAAAATTATCGTCCTGATGTCAGCCTGGCAACTTGCCTTAAAGCATTCAGTCTGGATCTCAATGAATGGAATAAAAAGGTCCAGGGAATGTCATCTTCAAATCTATTTTTAATGTACCTTTTTTAAAAAGTGATCATCATTTTGAATGTTCCAAACTTTTTATTTTTTTATATATAAATAATTTACAAAAAAAGTTACTTTGTGCAGTATTGGAATATTTTGATTACAGTGCATTATGAGGGAAGAAAGTAAATAAAATATGTGATATGGTTCAATCCAAAAAACGCAAGATATATTTATGTGAAAGGGCTGTATTCAGCTAGAAATCTTCTTGGTTCTATATTTTATGCCTTTAATATCATTTTAATCATCATTTTTAATTAGATAATGTTTTGTTATATTCTTTACAATGCAACTAATTTTTCAGGTGATTTTTGTAATCTAAGTTAAATTTTTATTTCTGCTTAGAATTGACTTACTATATTTTGCATCTCCTTAATTGTTCACATGTTGCCATAATTAATGTGTAAAAAATAGACCCTGACTAGATTGTTCTAGCCAGTGTCACTGGCACCAGTCAATAGTGAGTTGAATTCATTTATATCAACACTGTGGGGAAGCCACATTTTCAACTGTTTCCAAAACAGCTTGGAAGAAGTCTTGCCACAAAGATTGCTAAACCAATACGAACAATGTATTTATCAGTCACAATTTTAATGTTTAAATTCAGTACTCCATTATTTATTCCTAGTAGCAAGATTCCAGTCTTGGAACCAAACAGTTATTTATGGACCTGTTTTGGGGTTCAATTCTTATTAAGAGCTGAGAATTGTTAATCTTTGCATGTTAATGCAGATGCTGTAACTAAACAGATAAAATTAGAATCTTGTTGAATGAACTATAAATGTAGCAAGAATAAGTGACATAATTGAGTCATACTTTATTCCTTAATGGATTGCCTGATCATAAACATGACTTGATACTTCATCTGTTGTAGCATTTAAATAAAGTACAGTGGAACCCCGACTTACGAGTTTAATTGGTTCCGGAAGGAGGCTCGCACGTCGAACAGCTCGTATGTCGAAACATTGTTTCCCATAGGAAACAATGTAAAAGCGATTAATGCGTGCAAGCCCGAGGGCTGAGGGGAAAAGACGTCGGCTGAAGCGGGGAAGTTCGCCAGGAGGCAGCAGAAAAGCCGCGCGTGTCTTTTAAAACATCGGAGCCGGCATGGGGAGGCTCTCAATCAACCCCCGAGTCCGGGTTCGGGGCTCGGAGGCTGATTAAAAGCCTCCCCGTGCCGGCTCTGATGTTTTAAAACACACGCGCGGCGTTTCCGCTGCCTCCTACAGCGGGGGCGTGTGTTTTAAAACATCGGAGCCAGCATGGGGAGGCTCTCAATCAACCCCCGAGTCCGGGTTTGGGGCTCGGAGGCTGATTAAAAGCCTCCCCGTGCCGGCTCTGATGTTTTAAAACACACGCGCGGCGTTTCCGCTGCCTCCTACAGCGGGGGCGTGTGTTTTAAAACATCGGAGCCGGCATGGGGAGGCTCTCAATCAACCCCCGAGTCCGGGTTTGGGGCTCGGAGGCTGATTAAAAGCCTCCCCGTGCCGGCTCCGATGTTTTAAAACACACGCCCCCGCTTTAGGAGGCAGCGGAAACGCCGCGCGTGTGTTTTAAAACATCAGAGCCGGCACGGGGAGGCTTTTAATCAGCCTCCGAGCCCCAAACCCGGACTCGGGGGTTGATTGAGAGCCTCCCCATGCCGGCTCCGATGTTTTAAAACACACGCCCCCGCTGTAGGAGGCAGCGGAAAAGCCGCGCGTGTGTTTTAAAACATCAGAGCCGGCACGGGGAGGCTTTTAATCAGCCTCCGAGCCCCAAACCCGGACTCGGGGGTTGATTGAGAGCCTCCCCATGCCGGCTCCGATGTTTTAAAACACACGCCCCCGCTGTAGGAGGCAGCGGAAACGCCGCGCGTGTGTTTTAAAACATCAGAGCCGGCACGGGGAGGCTTTTAATCAGCCTCCGAGCCCCAAACCCGGACTCGGGGGTTGATTGAGAGCCTCCCCATGCCGGCTCCGATGTTTTAAAACACACGCCCCCGCTGTAGGAGGCAGCGGAAACGCCGCGCGTGTGTTTTAAAACATCAGAGCCGGCACGGGGAGGCTTTTAATCAGCCTCCGAGCCCCAAACCCGGACTCGGGGGTTGATTGAGAGCCTCCCCATGCCGGCTCCGATGTTTTAAAACACACGCCCCCGCTGTAGGAGGCAGCGGAAACGCCGCGCGTGTGTTTTAAAACATCAGAGCCGGCACGGGGAGGCTTTTAATCAGCCTCCGAGCCCCAAACCCGGACTCGGGGGTTGATTGAGAGCCTCCCCATGCCGGCTCCGATGTTTTAAAACACACGCCCCCGCTGTAGGAGGCAGCGGAAACGCCGCGCGTGTGTTTTAAAACATCAGAGCCGGCACGGGGAGGCTTTTAATCAGCCTCCGAGCCCCAAACCCGGACTCGGGGGTTGATTGAGAGCCTCCCCATGCCGGCTCCGATGTTTTAAAACACACGCCCCCGCTGTAGGAGGCAGCGGAAACGCCGCGCGTGTGTTTTAAAACATCAGAGCCGGCACGGGGAGGCTTTTAATCAGCCTCCGAGCCCCAAACCCGGACTCGGGGGTTGATTGAGAGCCTCCCCATGCTGGCTCCGATGTTTTAAAAGACACGCGCGGCTTTTCTGCTGCCTCCTGGCGAACTTCCCCGCTGTAGGAGGCAGCGGAAACGCCGCGCGTGTGTTTTAAAACATCAGAGCCGGCACGGGGAGGCTTTTAATCAGCCTCCGAGCCCCGAACCCGGACTCGGGGGTTGATTGAGAGCCTCCCCATGCCGGCTCCGATGTTTTAAAAGACACGCGCGGCTTTTCTGCTGCCTCCTGGCGAACTTCCCCGCTTTAGGAGGCAGCGGAAAAGCCGCTTATTTTTTGTTGCTTATTTTTTCCCGCCACTCGCAGCGAAAGTGCCCCGGTTTTTTTGCCGCCCCCCCCCCGCCCGCCTCTCGCAGCAAGTTCTTGTCCGGGCGTTTTTTTTGCCCCCCCCCCGCCCGCCTCGCAGCAAGTGCTTGTCCGGGAGTTTTTTTTGCCGCCCCCCCCCCGCCCGCCTCTTGCAGCAAGTGCTTGTCCGGGTGTTTTTTTTGCCCCCCCCCCCTGCCCGCCTCGCAGCAAGTGCTTGTCCGGGCGTTTTTTTTTTGCCGCCCCCCCCCGCCCGCTTCTGCACCCCCAGCAGAAGCCAAGGACTCACCAAGAGCTGGATATTGTACTGAGAAGAGCCGGCCTGGCTTGCTTTGCTTCGGAGAAATAAAGCGTCACGCCCCCCTGACGCTTTTGGCGGCAAAAGAGCCCAGCATCGCTTCGGAAGCCGCCGAAAGCGTCAGAGGGGCGTGACGCTTTATTCGGCTCTGCATCAGCTCGGAAGCAAAGCAAGCCAGGCCGGCTCTTCTCGGCTCGTATCCCGAATGGAAGCTCGTGAGTCGAACAAAAATTTCTCTACTCTCCCAGCTCGTATCTCGAGTAGCTCGTAAGTAGAGCTGCTCGTATGTCGGGGTTCCACTGTACTGGAATGCCAGCCATGTGATTATATGTTGATTTTCTTAAAAAAATGTTATGAGGGATAACTCAAGAGGTATTCCTTTCTCCATCATCCTACTCTAATAGCTTGATATTGTTAGGAATATATCACAAATAAGATATGGAAGTGTTAGATCATCCTTAGTTCTTCATTCTTTTAATGCACCCAATTCAAAAAAGTTATTTTCCTGCATTTTTAATACATTTTAACCCTACAATTGTTTTTCATTTCATTTTTTTATTATAACAGATAAAAAATAATTAAAAACATTTTGTGGCTTTTATTTCTAAGTAGGTGGGCAGAACGTTCAGGATTGTTAATTCGTGAATTCATACCCCTTGTGGCTTGTTAATAGGATTCATGCCCTTTCCACCTTTAAGGGAGGGAATGATTTGTCCCCTCCTCAAGAAACCATCACTGTATCCACTGGACAACTTTTTCTCTGTGTCATTGAGAAAGTGATTCGGTTACAGCTTCAAAAATTCTGGATTCTGATAAGCTCTTTCAAACAGGTGTCAGGCCAGTACATAGGACTAAGATGGCTCTGGTTAGGGTTTTGGATAAAATCATGGAGCCAGGATTTTGCTGGCTCTTGATCTTAGTGGTTTTAGATAAGTATCAGCCATGGTATTCTTCCTGCCTATAGGGATTAGATCTGGGAGTCACTGTACTTAATGTCTTTCTCCAGCATCAGTTTCAATTGATGTTGAAGAGATGAGAGACTGAATTTGGCACACTCACTCCATATTGAGTGCCACAAGGCTCTAGACCAGGGCTGTCAAACTCAAGGCCTGGGAGCCACATCTGGCCCGCAGGGCTACCCTGGAAACCGCGATGGACTGATCCACAATGCCTCTGGTAGCAAAAGCATAGCTAAGGAGGACTGTACAGTGGTACCTCTGCTTACGAACGCCTCTATGTACAAACGTTTTGAGATATGAACTGGGTATTCATGGGTTTTTTTGCCTCTTCTCACAAACCATTTTCAACTTACGCACCCTTGCTTCTCTTTCAGCTGCTGCTGCTGCAAGCAGCAGCCCAAACAAGCGCTTTTAAGTTTGTAGGCTCTGATGATTGCAAGAGAACTGGAGCCAGGCTTTGCTGTGCAGGGTCTCCACCCCCCCCATCCCTTCTACTACCGTCATGACATAGCACGAAGGCGTTGGAGAAGAGAGAATGGGTGGCGAATGTAGTAGCGGGTATGGGGCATTTTGGAAGCGAGATTGGGCAAAGAACGTAGCAGCAGGCAAGGGGCACTTTGAAGCGAGTCCAAGGAGCTCTTCGCAGCCACCCAATCTCTATGTCCAATCTCTCTTCAAATTGCCCCTGGCTTGCTGCTACATTCTCTGCCCGACCTCTTCAAAAATGCCCCTTGCCTGCTGCTACCTTCTCTGCCCGATCTCTCTTCAAAATGCCCCTTGCCTGCTGCTACGTTCTCTGCCCGATCTCTCTTCAAAATGCCCCTTGCCTGCTGCTACGTTCTCTGCCCGATCTTGCTTCCAAAATGCCCCTTGCCTGCTGCAGTGTTCTCTGCCCAATCGCTTTCAAATTGCCCCTTGACTGCTACGTTCTCTGCCTGATCTCTCTTCCAAAATAACCTTGCCTGCTGCTTCCTCCAGTGGCCGCTCTTTTAAAAAAGCCTTAAAGTTTTGGATTTTCCCAATTGGTTTGCACGCATTATTCGCTTTTACATTGATTCCTATGGGAAAAATTGTCTCTTATGAACTTTTCTACTTACGAATCTGGTCACAGAACGAATTAAGTTCATTAGTAGAGGTACCACTGTATTTGGCCTTTCTGAGCTGCTTTCACTGGAAAATGGTTGGAGGTCATCACAATCTGAAAATAGCTGCAAGGACCATAGGTAGGACTCTCAAGCTGTTTTCGCTGGCAGAGGGTTGCTGGAGCTGTCACAGCCAAAATGGAGATTGGGAGCCCCTTTTCACTAGCAGAGTGCCCCGACACAAGTGATGTTGAGATTGCCACATCTAACCTGCCCCCTCCAAGGTCAAGCGCAACCTTGATGCAGCCTTCAATGAATAGTTTGACACCCCTGATCTAGATTCTTGCCTGTTCCATTTTAACATATATATGAAGCCATTGAGTGAAGTCATCCATGACGTCCTGAGTCAGGAACATTAATTATATTGAGTTAATATTTCAGCCATGGGCTGATCAAGTAATGCTGTCAGTAAGCTGTCTCGGTATCTAGAAGGTTAAGGGTCAAGTGGGGAGAAAGGCTCAAATTCAAAGCATAGGCTTTCTGGATCCACAGCCATGCACACCATTCACTTCAATTAATCATTGAGTATTGTGGAAATTATGGCTCTAGCATTGATACTCCAAGAAATCAAAGCTTTTTTTCCTATTGAGGAATACATTTCATGGTGCTCCATTATTGTAGCAATTTATTTGAATGGATTATTTTTTGTAATTGAATACAAATTCACTAATGCATTTTTAAGAGAGCAGCATGTCATAAGATACATATTTATGCATAACTGCATTAAATGAAAATTTGTAAATTTCAGAGAATGTGTGATCATCATTGTTTACACTTAAATGCACTGTGCTCCACATTCCAACTCACAATATAAAAATTGCTCTTCTCTTTTGATGTTGAAATGCTGAAGACACTCCCCAATTATAATCAATAACTTTGCTGGAAGATATAAAAGGAAGTTTTTGTGAAGAAACTTTTAACAAATTTTCCAGATTAGTTTTTGTGCTGCATTATATCAAAGTAAGAACTGCACAGCTGTGTCAATCTCTAGCAACCAATTAAAATTTGCAAGCATATCACCAAAGTAATACAATATTTTCTTACAAAAATCAAGGGACCAATCCATAATGAAATTCAATGGCTGCAGTTCTGTGATATACAAGGACAGCTAATTTTAGTGGGCAGTGTTATTCAGTTGTTTGCAATAGCAGTGACTATTAATTCAGTAGAATAGTGGCAAATATTCACCAGAGACATCTTTCAGGCCTCAGAAAGGATTGTCACAGTTTGTGAAATCTTGGGGTGGTTGAAACAAGTATGTTATAATGTCACTCTTTGAGAGCCAGTTAGTCTAATGGTTAAGGCACCAAATTAGAAATTAAGAAACTAATATCTCCTTAGGCATGAATGCTGGCTGGGTGACATTGAGCAAGTTGCTCTCAGCTCAACTCATATCACAGGATTGTGAGAAAAATAGAAGAGGAAGGGGTAATATGTTCAGGATTGTGAGAAAAATAGAAGAGGAAGGGGTAATATGTTCACTTCATGGTGAAATGGGTAGCAAACAATTTTAATAAATACCATTGTTATTTATAAAAACAATATAAGGTGGGATATAAACACATAAACATAAATAAAATAAATATGGTTCCAAATAGATGGAGACTATATAAGCAAATATAGAAGTTAATATCCATTGCAATGGATAATAGTCAGGAGACATAGCAAAACTTTTACTATGGGAAGTTTTATAACCTGGGTAATGAAATGTTTAACAAAAACAATTGTAAGTGTTTAGCTTTCTATATTAAAATTAGAAGACACTGCCACTGAATGCAAATGACATTTTGGCATTTTATACTATATATTTATATACATTACGTATTTATATACATAAAATAGTAATCAAACCAAAAGCTGCACATAAAAAGTAGTAAACAACAAAAATATTTTGTTTTAGGACTTGTGTGCAAATCATAGTTCAGATCAAATTTATGCAGGAATGTTGAACACTCAAAAAGATTCACAAACTTTTAAACACCGCTATATAAATCAGCTTTCGCAAACTTAGCCACAGCAGTATTTTCATCCATCTCCAGAAGTTAAATTCTTTATGGTACAGTGAAAGCTTTGTTGATGCTGTATCTGTGATGTTGAATAGTGTGGAACAATCCTAGCTGCTTCGTTTTGAATGGGGAAACCTTTTTACGATGAAGCATCACAATATGCCTCACTATGCCATAATTGTTAATTCATTGTGCTGAATTGATCATGAGTCTGATCAAGTCATTGGAAAATGTTTTAACACTCTGTACCAGTTACATTTGTCTATTTCAATATGTGTGAAGGGATGTTTAATAGGAAAATTAGAAATACATCCAAAAGGCATTAAATTCCACACAAGCCAAAAAAGGATGGAAGAACATGTTCACCACAACAGCAGGTATTCTGGATATACCTTCTTTGTGAATGAAATGTATCTAATGCCATTTTCAAAGTTCCAGATCAATAACTGGGTTTTTAAAGTATTGGGCTAATTCATTTCCCCTTGTTTATACAGAGCTAAATGATGACTTTAGTTTTTCTTTTACAAAACAAAAACGTTTAAAAAGAAAATTGGATGAATGTGAAGCAAATCTGCATAACGGTTCTAACTATATATACATTACATGTCTCTTTTAAATATTTGTTGAATACTTTTGAAAAAAAGAACAATAACCATAATTTATATAAGTAATCTTAAATCTCTATTTTTCCATTATACAATTTTTCACCAGGCAATTGCTCTTTATAGTTATTAGTTTACATGTACATTGGTCACTTTAACCTTTTTTCTAACCAGCAATAAAACATATCCCAACATTTATAAAATTCGGAGTCTTCCTTGTTTTTTATTTCTAGTTTGTCCATCTCTGCACATGATGTGATTTTCTCTATTATCTCCTCCTCCTGTGTTACCATTTCATTTTTCCAGTATGTCAGCCTGGCTGCCGTTATGTGTATGACCAAATTTAACTGACTTTTTTCTAGTTTTTGATGAAGTATTGCTAATAGAAAACATTCCAGGGTTTTCTCTATATTGATTCCTAAAATTTCTTTTAACCAGCTTCAGATTTTTCCCAAAAAAGTTTTGCCAATCACATTTCCACCATAGATGATAATATGAACCAAATTCTATTTTGCACTTCCAGCATTTGGGAGTAAATTTCCTGTCTATTTTGGCTAATTTAGCAGGTGTTATATGCCACTTAATTTTTCTGTTTAATGCAGATTGGATAATGGTTTTTGGCTGTTGAAATTTCTTTTCCTTAAAATTGAAAAATGTATCCCATGATTAGAAATTTACATTCATTGCTAATATAATGAAAGTTCCATTAGATTCTTCTACATAAATGGTGATTGGTATATGAACAGTTAAAACAATATAACCATACTTAAAAGAGCTGTTTCTAAAAGTGCAAAGCCAGAGATACTGGGCAATTATCACAAGTTAATCATTGGCATTGTTAGAAAACAAAAAGGTAGCTCAAGAAATATCTGTCTTCTTTAAACTTAGATATATACAAACCTTTATATAATGTCTTCCCCAATTCTCAGATTTCCAATTGCATATTTATATCCCGCTGCTAAAATACTTAAATAAATGTTTCTTAAATACAATGAGGTAAATCATCATAGTTGTTATAAAAGTAAAATTGATATATATTTAACCACGTCATCTAGACTAATGTGGGTGCAAGAAACTTACTGTTTTCTAGAGGATGTCTGGACAAAATCAAGGTCAATTGCAATGAAATCCTCTGAATGGAGACTACTTGTAGCTTCACTGTTAATTCCCGTCCCTAAAATTCTTTTCTATTTGGCAACTGGATATCTCCCTATGTGAGTGTACATGTCAGGGTCTCACCTAGGATGTGAGTTTTTCTCTCTCATAACACACTTCTTAAATATCTGAAAACCAGTTTATGGTTTTATGAATATATTATATGCATACTGAAAAATATGTTTGTATTTTAAGCTGCCAAATGATTAAGAAACAAACAATAATACATAATATTAAAACAATTACATTACCTTGGCGGACGAGAAATGATTTTTCAGAAAAAAGATTTCAGAAATTCCACATAAATTAAAAACATACACAATTGAAAGCTAGTATTTTTTTCAAAGTTGTTGTCTCCTACTTGCTGATAAAAATTATCTGCAGGGGACATATAAAGTTTCTCTACTCAACAAAGTTAGCTTCCTAATACAATTTAATATAGTAAAAAATCATTTGGTTCAAATACAGAGATGTATTTCACTTAAAGAAATATTTCATATACAAAGCAGCAGCAATGTCTTTGTATGGAGTATCTGAATCAGACTTGGTCCAAGGGAGACGGCATAATTTACAGAAAGCAGGAGAGCGCAGTAGAAGGTTATGTGAAAGGCCCATGAAGCTGGAAGCTACCCAGTACAAAGCTAGTACCTGAAATAAAAGAAGAAAAGGAAAAAGGACATACTAATTTTAACAAAGTGAATAAAAGTAGTACTGCTGCCAACAAGTCACATCATCTCATTAAAAAATATCCACAAATTAAAAAAAAAAGGTTGAATAATGTGTTATCCCATTTTCTTCCTAGGAATTCTAGGAATGATCAAAAAGGTACTATATCCCTCCAATTTTAGCTTTATATTAGGATGAAGAATAGTGAACACCCATGGTTCCATGATATCCTATTTAGAATGTCTGGCTGAAATATCCAGCAATTTCCACATAGGAAGCCATCTTAAAAACTGAGCTCCATTGTTTACACACAGCATTTAAAATTACTGATTTATATCAGATTGTTTTTTGTAGAGTTCCTATGTAGCATTATAAGTCACAACTATTTATCACCAATCAGCTTATATGAACATTAGATCCTACCTTGACTGACTCAAAAAGACATTCTTCCAAGTAAATCATTTATATGGCAAAAGAATATGCATCAATAATGTGCAGCAAGATTTAATGTGTTATTTTAGATGATTTCCTTATGTTTGTTCTATGTTTCTGACACATAGAACAGCGTTTCCCAACTAGTGTGCCGCGAGACATGGCCAGGTGTGCCGCGAAGCGGGGCGCTGCCGGTGGGCGGGGCGCTGCCAGTGCCGACCTGGAGCTCCCGCTCGCAGCTGTCCCCGGCTCCTGCTCGATGCCGCGGTTTTCGGCGCTCTCCTGCTGGGCCCCAAAGAAGGAAGGCAGGAAGAAGGAGAGCTCCATTCTTCGCGCCTTTTTCCCGCCTTCCTTCTTTGGGGCCCAGCAGGAGAGCGCCAGAAACCGCGGCATCAGGCAGGAGCCAGGGGACAGCTGCGAGTGGGAGCCCCAGGACGGAGGCACCGGCAGCGCCCCGCCCAGCTGGAGCTTCCCTGGCGTCGGCGGCAAGTGTCCTTTGTGGCCCGGCGGGAGGGCACAGGCGGTGGGAGCGGGGGGTGGGTGGCTGCAGCGGCCGCAGGCAGTCGCGGGGAGATGGCGGCGGCGAGAGGGAGCTCCAGGCGGCAGCGAGAGGGAGCTCTCTCTCTCTCTCTCTCAGCTGACTGCAAGCGGGAGCCCTGATGGTGGCGGTTGGACGTGCTGCTGGACGTCGTACATGCTGGCGCTGCGGGCCTGGCATATACGGTGTCCAGCAGCACGTCCAGCTGCCACCGTCAGGGCTCCCGCTTGCAGTCAGCTGAGAGAGAGAGAGAAAGAAAGAGAGACATATAAGAGAGGCAGAGAGAGAGAGAAAGAGAGACATAGCAAGAGAGGCAGAGAAAGAGAGATAGAGAAAGAGAAAGAGAGACATAGCAAGAGAGGCAGAGAGAGAAAAAGAAAGAGAGACATAGCAAGAGAAAAAGAGAGACTTAGCAAGAGAGGCAGAGAGAGAGAGAAAGAGAAAGAAAGAGAGACATAGCAAGAGAGACAGAGAGAGAGAAAGAGAGATAGCAAGAGAGGCAAAGAGAAAGAAAGAGACATATAGCAAGAGACAGTGAAAGAGAGAGAGAGAGCAAGAAAGAGAGAAAAAAGCAAGAAAGAGATAGCAAGAGAGACAGTGAAAGAGAGAGAGAGAGCAAGGGAGAGAGAAAGACATAGAGGAAGGGTAGGAGGGAGAGAGAAAGAGAGCAAAAAAGAGAGGAAGAAAGAAAGAGGGATGGAGAGAGAAAGGGAAGGAAGGAAAAGAGAGAAAGAGGGAGAAATAGAGTGAAAGGGAGGAAGAGAGAGGGGTTTTTTGTCCAAACTTTTCTTTAGCCCGCCCCCCCCCCCCCGCCCTTTCAATGTTCCCCAGGATTTTGAAAATATGAATAATGTGCCGCGGCTCAAAAAAGGTTGGGAAACACTGACATAGAACACTTAATTGGACATTGGGTTTAGTAAATAGAAAATGTGATTTAGTGAGAGGAACATTTGAATTTAAATCCCCACTAGCCATCACACAATGTAGGAAACAGCACTGTAAGTATTTGTAAGCTAGCAATACCAAACTAAAATAGCAATAGCACTTAGATTTATATACCACTTCATAGTGCTTTACAGCCCTCTCTAAGCAATTTACAAAATCAATATATTGCTCCCAAGGCTGAGGCAACCTTGAGCCAATGGGAATCAAACTGCCAAACTGCTGGTTTTGCAAAGGAAAAACAATATTGTTAATGAGATTCCCCAGGGTTCCCAACATTGAACATCCAGATCAGATTGTTCAATGGAAGCAAAAACTTTTGCAGCTAATAATATACTGTGCTAACAAACTTACTGATGGAACATTTGACGCAATGGGGATCATTAGCAGAGAGACCACTCGAAAAAAGTTGGTAGCATATTTCCAAAACCGAGATGGTTCAGTTTTTCTTAAACTAAAAATCTAGAAAGGCAAATTAGAAACAGTAAGAAGTATCAGTTAAAATTATATTTACTGAATTATGTTCTAGACAAATTAGCTGATTATTTCCATATTTAAATTTTATCACCTGATACAGTTGAGTTTTTACATTCATAGTATTCCGCAATGTGATGAAGGGCCTTATGACAGGGAATTACAAGTCAAGAATGAGAGATTTTGATAATTAAACACAATGATAGAAATAGTTCTTTCACAAAATTAACATTTTAGATTTCCCAATATGCTCAGTAACATTCTTTATATCAAACTACTCAGCACATATAAAACTACACCTGCTAACAATTTAAACAATTTTTCTTTGGGAAGAAATTACTCTGTATTCTGTGAATGAATTTTTTATCGCTTGTTCTGAAGTCTCACAATAGGCTATCTTGTTTATGCCAATTATTATTTTGATCTGGAATGTCTGGGCTATTTCAGACTAAGAACTCAAGGTTAATTTCTACATGATGGATAAACCATTGTCAATTATATCCATACATACCAAATATAACCATTGTCAATTATATCCATACATACCAAATCAGTTCCTAATATAACCACATGAGAAATGGACTGCATGTATACAAATTAAATTTACATAGGCAATCATCTGGCTATTTAAATCAACTATTTACATACAATCTGCTCTGGAAATTAAGATAAATTTTGTCTATGAGATCTGGAAATAAACAACTTATTTATACTAAACCTTTCACTACCGAGATAAGTGACAAGGACAAGTCAATATGAGTCCACCTTCTGCAGGTAAATTCCAGGTAAGTTATTATCACAATTTAAATAAAAAGAAAGAAATTAAGAGTCTTTCATTAGATTGCTCTCATAGGCATCATTTTTTTACAGGAATTATAAATATGCTTTCATGAGATACAGAAAGTTGTATACCTTATTTTTTTAAAAAATTAAAAAGTTTGAAGCCTGTTTTTTTAAAATATAGCCTGACATGGTTGAGATCATGTCAATAAATATAGGTGTTGCTTAAGGTTTTTGATGTAACTTCTTCTTCTATAAAGATAGAAATTGGCTTTTCTTTCAAATAACAGTGAAGAAGTTTCATTAACTGCATTGTCAGACTCTACTATCGTCCTTGGAGGGATAAAAAGCTCTTGGTTTATGAGAATTTACTTTTTAAAAAGAAGTTACTTCTTCTATTCCTAACTTGATAGCATCATATATCTGAAAGAAAAACATAAGAGAAAAATCTAGTATATAGTTAGATATGGGTTTAGAGTAAATAAGTCTCTTAATTAATTGTCTATGTCTTAGATGCTATCTGAATCTTAAGAACATAAGAACATTACCTTTTGTAAACTTTTAAAAACTCATCTATGTCGCCAGGCATGGAGGAATTGACATTTCCTGAGCTGTCTTGAGTATGTATGGTGTGTTTGGGTTGTATGATTGTTTTTAATAGGGGTTTTTAAAACTATTTTAATATTGGATTTGTATATGATGTTTTTAATTGTTGTGAGCCGTTCCGAGTCTCAGAGAGGGGCGGCATACAAATCTAATAAATTAAATTAAATTAAATAAGAGCCATGCTGAATCAGGCCAAAGCCCATCAAGTCCAGCATTCTGTGTCACACAGTGGCCCACCAATTGTCCATGGGGACCTTGAGCAGAAAGAGAAGGCAAGATACTCCCTTTCCCTTGGCCCCCAACAAATGGTACTCAAAGGAATCCTGCCTGCCTCAACCAACATAGAGGCGGCACATGGACATCCGTTTCAATAACCACCGATATACTTGGCATCCATGAATCTGTCTAATCCTGACAGCTGTCACAACCTTTTCTGAAAGTGAATTCCATAAACCAACGAACCAATCTTAAAACTACAATATAGTCAGCAGCACTAGCAAAAATCCCTTCCTCTTTTACCGGTAGTATTAGGTGAGTCTCAATGCTTTGTTATTAGAAATAAAGCAATCTTTTGTTTTTTGCTGGCTTGGTCTTCCCTTATCTGTTTTTATTCTTGTGCACCACCCATAGCCAAGTAGTTTGTTATGTTAATATATTAAATCCCTATCCACAAGAAGGGCAGTAGAGAAAAAGCTGGTAACTACAGGCCAGTTAGCTTGACATCAGTTATAGTTAAAATGATGGAGACTCTACTCAAAAAGAGGATAAATCAGCATCTAAAAAACAATAACTTATTGGACCCAAATCAGCATGGCTTTACTGAAGGCAAATCATGTCAGACTAATCTCATTGATTTCTTTGACTATGTCACAAAGGTGTTGGATGAAGGTGGTGCCATGGATATTGCCTATCTGCACTTCAGCAAAGCCTTTGATACGGTTCCACATAAAGAGCTGATAGATAAATTAGTGAAGATTGGACTTAATCCCTGGATAGTTCAGTGGATTTGCAGCTGACTGAAGCATAGACATCAGAGAGTTATTGTTAATGGCGAGTATTCTGAGCAGAGACAGGTTACAAGCGGTGTGCCACAAGAGTCTGTTCTGGGTCCTATTCTTTTTAATATGTTTCTGAGTGACATAGGGGAAGATTTGGTAGGGAAGGTTTGCCTATTTGCCGATGACTATAAAGTGTGCAATAGGGTTGATATTCCTGGAGGCATTTGTAATATGGTAAATGATTTAGCTTTACTAGATAAATGGTCAAAGCAATGGAAACTGCAGTTTAATGTTTCCAAATGTAAAATAATGCACTTGGGGAAAAGGAATCTTCAATCTGAGTAATGTATTGGCAGTTCTGTGTTAGCAAAAACTTCAGAAGAGAAGGATTTAGGGTAGTGATTTCTGACAGTCTCAAAATGGGTGAGCAGTGTGGTCGGGCGGTAGGAAAAGCAAGTGGGATGCTTGGCTGCATAGCTAGAGGTATAACAAGCAGGAAGAGGAAGATTGTGATCCCGCTATATAGAGCGCTGGTGAGTGCACATTTGGAATACTGTGTTCAGTTCTGGAGACCTCATCTATAAAAAGATATTGACAAAATTAAACGGGTCCAAAGGCAGGCTACAAGAATGGTGGAAGGTCTTAAGCATAAAACGTATCAGGAAAGACTTAATGAACTCAATCTGTATAGTCTGGAGGACAGAAGGAAAAGGGGGACATGATCGGAAACATTTAAATATGTCAAAGGGTTAAATAAGGTTCAGGAGGGTATTGTTTTTAATAGGAAAGTGAACACAAGAACAAGGGGACACAATCTGAAGTTAGTTGGGGGAAAGATCAAAAGCAACATGAGAAAATATTATTTTACTGAAAGAGTAGTAGATCCTTGGAACAAACTTCCAGCAGACGTGGTTGGTAAATCCACAGTAACTGAATTTAAACATGCCTGGAATAAACATACAGTGATCCCCCGATTATCGCGAGGGTTCCGTTCCAAGACCCCTCGCGATAATCGATATTTCGGGATGTAGTGGTGCGGAAGTAAAAACACCATCTGCGCATGCGCGCCCCTTTTTCCATGGCCGCACATGCGCAGATGGTGGAGTTTGCGTGTGGGCGGCGGGGAAGACCCGGGAAAGACCCAGGGAAGGTTCCTTCGGCCGCCCACCAGCTGATCTGCTCGGCAGCGCGGCAGCAGCGAGGAGCCGAAGATGGGGTTTCCCCGTTGCCCAGGCAACGGGGAAACCCCATCTTCGGCTCCTCGCTGCTGCCGCGCTGCCGAGCAGATCAGCTGGTGGGCGGCCGAAGGAACCTTCCCTGGGTCTTCCCGCCGCCCAGGCAAAGGGGAAACCCCAAGATCGCTTTCCGCTTGCCCGTCACCCGCTCACCCGGCCGCTCGCTTGCCGCTTGCCCGTTCGCCCGCCCGCCCGGCTGCTCGCTTGCCGCTTGCCCGTTCGCCCGCCCGCCCGGCTGCTCGCTTGCCGCTCGCTTGCAGCGCAGCAGCAGCGAGGAGCCGAAGATGGGGTTTCCCCGTTGCCCAGGCAACGGGGAAACCCCATCTTCGGCTCCTCGCTGCTGCCGCGCTGCCGAGCAGATCAGCTGGTGGGCGGCCGAAGGAACCTTCCCTGGGTCTTCCCGCCGCCCAGGCAAAGGGGAAACCCCAAGATCGCTTGCCGCTTGCCCGTCACCCGCTCGCCCGGCCGCTCGCTTGCCGCTTGCCCGTTCGCCTGCCCGCCCGGCTGCTCGCTTGCCGCTTGCCCGTTCGCCCGCCCGCCCGGCTGCTCGCTTGCCGCTCGAGAGCAAGACGGGGAGAGATAGAGAAAGAGAGAGAAGGAAAGAAAGAGATGAGAGAGGGAGGAAGAGAGTGTGAGAGAGGAAGAAGCGAGAGAGAGAAAGAAAGATGAGAAAGGAAGGGAGTGACGTCATCGGGTGGAAAAATCGCGATATAGCGTTTAGCAATGATCGAGATCGCGAAACTTGGGGGATCACTGTATATCCATCCTAAGATAAAATACAAAAAATAGTATAAGGGCAGACTAGATGGATCATGAGGTCTTTTTCTGCCATCAGTCTTCCATGTTTCTGTTTCTAAATAAAAAATAAATGATGTGAATTCCATCAAACCAAATTATCTGAGATTCATGTGCATTTAAAATAAATTGCCTGCCATTATACCATATATCTGTGGGAGTTCTAGATAGCTGAACACTTGTTTGAATTCAAACTATTTCTTTTGCTAATTTTGCAATACTTATCAACTGTTCTTTGCATTATGTATATCACTCAGATCCTTAAACTTCCATTGTGACAATCCAATTTTAAAATGATTGACACCCATACCTAGTGAACAAAAACCAAATGAGGGGACACTATGAATTATTATAGTAGGTAAAATAATAAAACTAGGACCTGATTTGATCCAATTATGGATACTATTAAGTATTCTCTCACACAGTTTCAGTACACTTGCCATAATCTATCTTTATTTTGTTTATATTTGGTTAATTTTATTGTAATTTGATTTTTATGAGTAGCCCAGAATCATTGAGTCATGCATAATACATTATGTATATGTCTTAGGCGCTATCTGAATCTTAAAATTACAATATAGTCAGCAGCATTCACCATCATTGCACTTGTTTATAACATTCATATTGTCCGGAATTATTGAAATTAAGCAAACACACCCAATTTCCAAGTGAAAATAAATATAAAAGTGCTCCTGGGATAGCACTTGACATTTCACCAAGGTCTGAAAGATAGGAGTGCAAATACAAGCCCTAACTTTATTTAGCATTTTCCTCTATGCACTTTGTAACTTGTTTAATAAATGGTTGTTTCCAATTTTATATGTACTATCTGTGGGCATTGTGCTTATTTTCAATATTTCTTGTCTAGTTTTTTGAAAACTGTGGGGAGTCTGTATTAAATTAGAATTACATAGACAGAATAAATAAATTACAAGCTATTGTGTAACTTGGTGTAAAACAGCTTCTAATCCACTCAATGATTTTACAATAGACTTAATACCTCTACTATCAGTAGATTGAGAAGTCCAAGAGTGATTGGCAAAATCCAAGTTGAGTCAGGTAAAGTGAGATCCTTAAACCAGAGTAAGCCTCCTGTAGAAAACTGCTCCTGAATTAAAAGCCCTGTTGAAAACAAACAATTGGCATATAATTTATTCTAAATATGGCAAATACTTTAGAACATTAGTATTAAATAGATAGTGAATTTAAACTAGGAATGATTGTTAGCAGATTTTGTAAAAAGGGCTAGCAAAGCAAATTCTGGATATTGACTTTCTGCTACTAAACTAGATGTATAAACACTAGAGCTAGATCTACCAATGGGTTAAGCTAAAGTAATAGTTGAGAAGTAATTGCAATTTTTCCTTTAAAGTCAGATTTTTAAATTACACAACTTCACTGATAATTATGCTTACATGCTTTGTATATTAAATATTATTCAGCAGCTTCAAAGATAAGTAGGCCACATGACACAGACATTTATTATTGGATCTCTGGTTGTTCATCTTCCTGCCTCGTTCCCTCTCTCTCTCACACACAGAGTAATTATAATTACTCTTGCCTCCTACTTTCTCACAATGACACCCCTTTAAGGTGGTTTGAGTTGAGAGTCAACCTATTTTCATGCCCATATACCGGTAGGAAGTATTTTTGAATCAGTGTTGATCCTGATGTGTGCCTGGACAAGTTCCTGAAGTTTTCTTGACAAGGTTTCTGGAGTAGTTTGCCATTGCCTGCTTCCCAGGACTGAGAGAAAGTGACTGGTTCAAGGTTACCATGCTATCTTTGCAACCACACTGAGATTAGAACTCCCAGTCCTCCCAGTTTTGAGTCTGAGGCTTTAACCACTACACCAAATTGGCTCACTCTGAAAAGCTCTCTGCTGCACCAGGTTTTAAAAAAATGTCAATAATATTCAATGAATAGCTTTTGCTGATTAATTCTTATTGTTTTACTCTAATGCACTAACACTTGAAAAAATATGTTGTTAATAAGTATTATTAATACTTCTCTCCGGTACTGCACTATACAACTTGGGAGTCTGCCTGAACTCCCAGCTCCTGAATGCAGAACAGATATTATTGTCTATACTCTGGAAATATTTAGATGCCCCCTCTCTGCTGTTGTTCAGAAGGCTGGTGAAAATCTGGCTCTTCACCAACCTTTGGTTAGAGTGAAGAAGAGTGAGATTTCATCTATCATACTTGCTATTTTATTATAATGTTTTTATTTGACTATTGTGAACTACCCAGTAATTGACATACAACTTTAATTAATCATACTTGCTGTAATCAAGTTCAGAATAAAAATTATTTAATGGCAAAGCTAAATAAATCTTAATGAACCAGGGTGGCACAGTGGCTAGAGTGCAGCACTGCAGATTATTTCAGCTAACTGCTAGCTGTAGTTCAGCAGTTCAAATTTCACCACTGGCTCAAGGTTGACTCAGCCTTCCATACTTCTAAGGTGGATAAAATGAGGACCAAGATTGTTGTGGGCAATATGCTGATTCTGTAAACTGTTTAGAGGACTATAAAAGCAAAATGTTATAAAGCCCGAAAAGAAATATTTTTTTACAAAAGTAAGTCACTGAGAAAAGAATTTTAGAAAACATAATAATTTAAAGCAGTACTACAAAACATTTACATTTATTAAGAGTTTAGATAAACTATAAAATAGAAGTCTGTATTAATAGATTAATAGCATAGATATTACATAAGTATAGATTTAGACATAGCCTTATAGATATAGTGTTACTTTTATATATATATATATATATATATATATATATATATATATAGCATAAAAATATTAATTGTTTATAATTTCCTTGATTCTTAGATATATTTAGATTAATTGTTAATAGATTAATTGTTTATAACTACACTGATACTTAGATATACTTATATTTAGATATTTAGATATATTTAATATACTAAATAGTTATTAAGTCATTAATTAACTATTATAGAATTTTACATTCAATTAAGATTTGTATCCTTGTAAAAAACGTTAACATTTGTAAGAAAAGTAATAGAACTTTTAAAGTGCATAAATATTTTCTATGGTCATATGGAATAGAATATATAATATTTTAGAAAAGCAAAACCAGATCATAAAATAAATGGCCAATTACCAGCCCAGAGGTGGTAAAAAAACAACCCCAGCCACACCTGCAAATACAGTATCTTTAGCTTCTTCAGCATCACAAAGACAAATAGATGATATGTTAAATCCAGAGAAAGAAAAAGAGAAAGAAAGTTCCTCACTAATGCAAAATATGAATAAAACATTGACAGTTATGCAAGAAGCAATGCTGAAATTACAAGAACTTATTACCAATAACCACCTAGAGTTAAAAACTGATATCCTTAGGTTAGAAAACAGACTGGAAACAGTGCAACTTGCAACACAGAAAAATGAACAAAAAATTATACAGGTGGAAGAGAAAATAGAACAGAGTGAGAAAAAAATTGAACAGGTAGACCAAAAACTTAAGGAATCCCATAAGGAACTCGAAAACTCCCTGATTCAGCTGGAGTTGGAACGATCTTCTTATTTTTTAAGATTTAAAAATGTGATAGAGACAGAGAATGAAAACTTAGGGGAGATTATGATAACCATAATTTCAGGAATATTACAAACCAGTCGGGAAGAGGTAATAAGTGAACTGGATGAAATATACAGAATTAACACTAATTACGCCCGAAAACACCAACTCCCGAGGGAGATCCACCTGAGATTCGCCAGAAGGATCATGAGAGACAGAGTATATGCAATATCTAGAGGAAGGAAAATGACATATAAGGGTAAAGAATTAAATATATTAAAGCTAATTCCTAGAAAGGTAAGAGAGAGAAGGAGAGATTATAAGACACTAGCCTCTGTCCTAAACAAAAAAGAAATCACATTTAGATGGATTAATCCCGAAGGGATGATGATAATATTGAGGGCAGAAGAGTTAAAGTGGACTCCCTTGAAAAAGCACAAGAAATATACGAACAATTGGTTAATACTGAGATAGAGTTAGAGAGCGGGGAGAGATTAGAATCTAGTAAAGAAGAAGAAATTGAAATTGACAAACAGGTGGAAGGACGGGGGAGACGGGGGAAGAAAGAGAAAAGGAAGAAGGGGCTAAGACCAGATCTCAAACAGCAGCAGCAGTAGACAAATAGAAACAAACAAACAAAAGGAACTAAAAACAACCAAGAAGGAAAAGCCCTCTTTCTTTTATTCTTGTTTATATATTCTCTTTCTACCCATTCAAAGCTAAATGCCACTGGGAACTAAACTAATTTCAATAAATATAAATGGACTCAACAACAACCAGAAAAGAAAAAAGGTTTTCTCCAAACTCCTGAAACAGAAAGCACAGATAATATGTCTACAAGAAGTACATATCAAACTTGCACACAAAAAATATTTAGAATACACCAAATTGGGAGAGCTATACACTTCTCTAGATGAAAAAGAAAAGAAAAGAAGGGTAGCCACATATGTGAAAAAAGAATTAAACCCAAGAGAGATAAAAACTGACCCAAAAGGAAGATATATTATAGTAGAAGTAGAAATCAAAGGAGAGAAAATATTATTAGTAAATATATATGCACCAAATCATGAATTGAAACAATTTTATAAAAAAATACATGAAATATTATTACAATTTAACCAAACAAATATATATATAATAGGAGACTATAACGGAATAGTGAACCAAAAACTGGACTACAAAATAGAAACCAAGAGTAAAATAAAAAGAGCCACACTACCAACCACATTTGAGAAAATGACGGATGAACTAGATCTGGTAGATATGTGGAGATTAATACATCCAAATGAAAAACAATTTATATTCTACTCTGCCCCACACAACTCTTTCTCTAGGATAGATATGGTATGGCTAAGTAAGAATATGCACAAAAAAATAAAATCTGTTGACATAGAACCAAATACGTGGGCTGACCATAACCCAATAACAATCACTTGGCAGGGGGAAAAGAAAGAATTTAGAAGATGGTCATTAAATACAAACCTACTTCGAGATGAAAAATATACAGAAATGCTAAACAAAGAAATAAAATTATTTCTAGAGGAAAATAAGAAACAACCCACCTCAACTCAAATACTATGGGACACACTGAAAGCATATACTAGGGGAGTTACTATATCATATACAGCTAAAAAACAAAAAGAAGAGAAGGCAGAATATAATCACTACGTAAATAAAATAGCCAAGCTGGAAAAAACTCTTCAACAAAACCCAACTAACAAACAGACACAAATATCACTAAGGGAAGCTAAATCCAAAATAAATATATTAGAACAGCAAGAATTTATTAGAAATTTAAAACAAACGAAACAAAAATACTTTGAAACAGCTAACAAACCAGGTAGATGGCTTGCGCAGAAAATCAAAAAAATGAGAAGCGAAAAATTAATTTATCAATTAGAGGATAAAGACGGAACAATACAACACATGGAACAACAGAAAAAGGAAATAATACAAGATTATTACAACAACCTATATAAAGAAGAACCAATCGAAATGGTAAAAATTACTAAATACATACAAGAAAATAATACCATACAAATTGAAGAACTCGATAAACAAATTTTAAATGAAAAAATTACTTTACAAGAAATTCAACTAGCATTAAAAAAACAAAAAAACAATAAAACCCCAGGGCCGGATGGACTCCCGGGGGAATTCTATAAAGGAAATAAAGATCTATTTGAACCCATATTACTGGAGATATACAATGAAATATTAGAACAAGCCAAAATTCCAGAATCCTGGAGAGAATCATACATAACGATGATACCAAAGGAGGGGTTAGACAAACAGAAAATAAAAAACTACAGACCAATTTCTCTGCTTAACGCGGATTATAAGATCTTTATGGTAATCTTAGCAGACAGAATAAAAGAAATATTAAATAAAATCATCAACACAGACCAAAATGGTTTTCTACCCTCCAGACAAATTTTCAACTGCACCAGGACAGTTTTAGACGTCTTAGAATATGGTGAAGCCCATCCAGGAAAGCAAATAGCTCTTGTCTTCCTGGATGCCCAGAAGGCATTTAATAATGTTAATTGGCAATACTTAAATGAGTTAATTAGAGAATTAAAATTAGGTAACAGATTTGAAAACATTATCAAAAATATATATACCACCCAAAAGGCCAGAGCAATAATAAACGGAGACACTACAAAAACAATTTTGATAGAAAAAGGAGTCCGCCAAGGCTGCCCAATGTCACCCTTATTATTTATACTGACACAGGAACTACTACTAAATAAGATAAGAAATAATAAAAATATACAAGGAATTAAAATTAAAAAAGAAGAATATAAATTACAGGCATACGCGGACGACTTGGTGTTCTTTTTAGAAGAACCAACCAGCTCTGGCCCAGAGCTAATTAAAGAAATTGAAAATTTTGGGGAATTTGCAGGTCTAAAAATAAATAAACAGAAAACAATGTTAATGACAAAAAACATGAGTATACGACAAATTAGGAAATTAGAAGAAACTACTAAACTCCAAACTACAAAAAAAATGAAGTACTTAGGATTAATATTAACAAACAAAACAATTACACTTAAAAAAGACAATTATGACAAATTATTGCAAGATACCAAAAAAAATTTAGAGAAATGGAAAGACCTACAAATATCAATGTTAGGCAGAATATCTGTAATAAAAATGGATATTCTTCCCAAATTTTTATATCTTTTTCAGACAGCTCCGATTAACTTGGAACCAAACTTTTTTAAAGAAATCAATAAAATCATCTCCAAATTCATCTGGCAAAACAAAAGGCCAAGAATAAAATATGTGTATCTCCAAGATAATAGAATTAGAGGAGGCCTGGGGCTCCCAGATCTAAAATTATACTATAAAGCGGCAAGCCTAATTTGGATAAAAGAGTGGATTAATTTAAAAAATAAGAGAATACTTGTATTAAAAGGCCATGACTTACAAACAGGCTGGCATGCGCATTTATGGAAAGATAAATTGCAAAAACAAACTATATTTGACAGGCACTTGATCCGTAAATCACTACTAAAAACCTGGTACGAAATTAAAAATAAACACTACGACAAAATTCCAAGATGGCTTTCCACTATGGAAGCCATCATCTACCCAAATTTGATCAACATAGCCAAAACCATCCAGTACAGAGATATATTACACCCAAACGGGGAACTCAAATCTAGACAAGAACTGGAAAGATTAAATCATAAAATGGATTGGTGGACATACGCCCAAATAGAATCCAGATTTAAAAAAGACAATCAAACACCCGGTATTCAAAAATCTATGAACCCATTAGATAAGATTCTGATAGGAAATGAAAACAAACAAATAATCAGAATATACCAAATACTTTTGGAACAGGAAAGAATAAAAGATACGACCAAAACACCAATGATAGCGTGGGGAAAAAATCTGCAACACGCGATCCATATTGCCGACTGGGAAAGAACATGGACCACAATATCCAAAATAACCCTTTCGGCAGCATATAAGGAAAACTATTACAAATTGTTCTACAGATGGTACCTCCCACCGGCGAGATTAGCAAAGATCCACCCAACATTATCAGACTCGCGTTGGAAGTGTAAAAAGGAAAGAGGTACGTTTTTCCATATGTGGTGGTCCTGCCCCATGATACAAAAAATTTGGACAATAACTCATACTTGGCTCACAGAGATTACGAAAGAGGAAATAGAACTCACACCGGAAGCTATGCTTTTAGGAGTTTGGAGAAAACATTATTCAAAACAAACAATGCTCCTCACAACACATATAAACACCGCCACGAGAATTGCGATAGCACAACTCTGGAAAAGTGATCAGATACCAACGGAAGATTTAATTATAGATAAGATATATGCCTGTTTAGAGATGGACGAATTCACGAACTCAATTAAGGGAAATAAAATAATAGAATCAAAAAGAACATGGCAAAAATGGCATGAATGGGTTCAAAAGAGAACATAAAACCAACATAATATGAAACAACAGTACAATTGAAACGACCTACAGTTACCGTGAAAAATTAATGAAAGTAATAGATTTTAGAATTTAAAAATATGAAATACAATGTATATAACGAAATGAAACCGGTCAAAACTTACTGTCAGAATATTAACTGAGAACATGTATAATCTGTAATTCAAAATAATATGTGATGGGAATGATATAAGAAAAATTAATAGAGATTTTCCAAAAAAAACAACAACATTTACCTTCAGAATCTCCTCTACCAATACTTAAATTACGTAAAGCTACAGAAACAAAGACCCATACTGGAAGTTGTACCCATATGATCAGGGTTGTC
The DNA here is from genome assembly GCF_031021105.1 of Erythrolamprus reginae. Taxonomy (NCBI): domain Eukaryota; kingdom Metazoa; phylum Chordata; class Lepidosauria; order Squamata; family Dipsadidae; genus Erythrolamprus; species Erythrolamprus reginae. Next base: position 97,798,262 of record NC_091963.1, on the reverse strand, counting down.
TTGAAAGGGTGACAATTATCTCGAATATATAACTCTGAAACTATTCTTTTTATATTTTTCCTGTAGCATGCCCTGGATGGAAAGACAAATAAAAGATAGATTAACAGAGCAGACCAAGAATTAAAATGGCTACCTCTATTGAATTTAGCAGAATTTCAGTACATAACAAGTCAAATCTACTTTGACTTTAAATGTTGCAATAAGGAGATTATTTAGAATTAGAATTTAGCAGTATTTCTAAGGTAAGAAAGAATAGCACATTATATTAAAGCTATTCCTTGTTGAATTTTAACTGTTAATTTTGGGCTATTTTTTGAAAATGTAACTCCTGTGGAAAACATTTGATTTTCAGTTGTAGTCTATTCTATTCAGCATTTTTAATAAGTTGTAGGATCTCATTCAATAACATTATGGCCACCTGCTTTTAAACATTTTAAGGGTGACAGTAAAAAGCCCCTAAGATTTAAATTATTCAGAGAAGTAATGATATTCAATTTTTATTCATGATCATCATACTAAGAATAGATATTGTAAAATCTGGACACTAAATTTATTTATTCTTCATTTCTCATCCTCTTTTTCTTAAAAGAGATGCTTTCTATATTGTATACCTGAAAACGGGTTGCATTCTTTAATTGTAATTGATATGGGAGTGACTCTGAGAACTGTTTGGCAGAAAAACTGGGAAAATAAATGCATCAAATAAATTTTGTTCATTGTATGTCATATCTGGAAATAGTTAATGGAAGTGTAAAGAAAATATTTTGAATAAAAGAGATAAGATCAGAAGTAACAGTTCACTTAGATTCTCTATGAAATGCTAATCAGAAAATATACAAATAGCTGAAAGAAAAACATAGAAAAGGAAGCCAAAACCCAGACACCTACAGTAGAATTACTGTACAAATACCATAGCATCTTACAAATGTTTGTCTCTCAGATAACCAAACCAATGAAATACTTACGAACATATATTGGTATTTTATTGTGATTATTATAGACATCTTACCTAGCCTGTTTTTCAGACCAACCGTACTGCTTTGCAGAAACTGAAACTTCATAACGGAGCTGTCTGGCTAATTGTTCAATTTCAGGCTGCAATTTTTCTAACTAGCTGAAAAGACACAGGAGTCTTAATTATATAGAGTACACATTTTCTCAGATATTGTCTTCTAAAGATATATACTTTGCCCACTCTTCTAGTTTCTAAATCAGCACGTTAACACCACACTATACATGTGACATTTTTCATGCAATTTATGTTAAGAATATCTTCATTTACAATGGGAGTTTTAGTGTATATCATAAAGTATAAATAATGAACAGGCAAAATGAGAAGCATTAGAGGACTTTTGGTAAATGACAAATAGGATGAATACACTAAGAAAAAATATTGTGCACAATAAAAAAGGGTGACAAAAGGAAGAACACGGCTATTTATTCAGACTAATGAGACCTTGCTTACATAATTTATTTGAACTAAATAGATTTCATAAATCTCAACACATCTGTATATACATATCACTTCATGTATCTGGTACTATTTCTAGATGAGACAAAGTGAATGCTATTCGCTATAAGTTCAGAAGCTGAAGATGCCCACATAGGTGCAACCCTGCCCCCCAAATTGGATTAATGGTCATGCAGGCACCACGGTCTTTGTGCTTCCACACCTTTTTCACAAGCACATTAAAGGTCTTAGCAGAATGTGGACTGCTCATCTAAATTTTACTGTTTATATGCTGTCACAATTCACCATCACCCGGTGTCAAAAACGTGCAAATTCTATAGAGAAGAGAAACCCTCTTTGCGAAGGCTGACCGGCAACTCCTCCTTCTAGAACTCACGCGGGCGACGACGCGCTTCTGGAAGATGGTGAGAGGAAGGGTTAGGCCAGTGCGCAGGATGGCGGTAGCTGCCAACACCGTGGACCACCAAGGGAGCCCGGATGCGACCTGCAGAGCTATCAACCCCGATTCTACCGTCGCGACAGGTACCGACGAAGACAGCGTCTCGTACCAGGTCCCAGCCCAGGGAGGGTCTCTGTGGCTTTCTTCGACCCCCCCGGCGGGCGCAGGGGTAGAAAGCAGTCGAGCTCCCCCACAACGGCAAAAGACGTCGAGGCAGGAACGGGAGCGCAGCCCGAAGGCGACCTTAACAGCGATTCTAGCTCCAGCAAAAGACGCCATCTTGCTGGCCAAGAATGCGCATGCCCTCAGACGAAAAGCAGCTTTAACGCCAAGGCCTCTGCTGGACTAGCTGGGTAATTCTAGGAATGGAAACCCGCGCATTTTAAAAGTGTGCCTAAAGATTTGAGAAACACTGGCGGTAGTTTTTGAAAGTTCCAGTTTTTGAAGGCATCTTTAGAGCTTTGCGTGAGCGGAAGTGGAGGATTATATAGTTGACGGCTAGTTTTCAGCGGTGCGCATCTGTGCATTCCTTTTCTCTCCCCCCCCTTTTTTGCACATGGAGTCACTTTGGATGAAGAATGAGCTATTGTATTGTATTTGGCTGCAGAATTAAGTTAAACAAAATAAGAGATTGGGTTTCTCTTAAAAAGGACAAAAATAAGACAATTTTTTTCCAAAGGGAAATTTAAAGAGGCCTCTGGCTGACATTGCAGGGAAGGTCATCCAAGAAAGAAAAAAAATGATTTTCTCTCTGCGGTATACAGTATTATGTAGTACCCCCCCTCTCTATATCAGCCCCAAACTGCAGAACGTTATCCTCAAGGAAAATCGTATGTAATAAGCGAGAAGGAAGAAATGAATCCCTTCATAAAGTCACATTAGATTATAATTATTACTATTTCTAAAATGTAAAAGCCCTTATTTTCTATGCCTGTGTGCATTTTGATTACAGAAGTAAGCAGAAAAGAAAAAGATATACATCGTGTTATAATAGTTTAACCATAATAATTTCCAAATGAATAGCAATGTTAGAACTCTTTTTAAAACTTTATAGATCTAGGCACATTTTTATTTATAAACCTTTGTTGCCATTATAATCTGGATGTTTAAGGTTATTTATTCCCTGCTTTTCATTTTTTTTAAAAAAATATATTTTTATTGATTTATTTACATTAAAAACAAAACACAAAAACAAAACATTGAAAATACAACATACATATGTACAAAACAAATTAAACAAACAACAAAATAAAAAATGTATCAATTGGTTAATCATTTGGTACATCTCCATCAAACACATCTTATAATAACGGCTAATACAGACGGTAATATGAAAAAAAGAATATTTTTGGTTATTCACTCAATTCAGTATTTTGTTGTGATTTCGACCGCTTTCAAGCAATTATATGTATATTAAAACATTTCTAATATATCGTCATTTATAATTTATCCTGAAAAATTTAATAATTATAAAAAATGTATTCCTCTTTGCATAAATATTATCTATTCCATGTAAACATTTCATTTTTATTTTTTCCTTGCTTCTAACCATTTGTAAAAGTCGTTCCATGTCTTATAATATTGGGAATCTTCTTTATTATTTATTTTATGCATCATCATGTCAGCTTCAGCACAGTCCAAATTTTTTTTATTCAACATTGAGTCATCTGGGAGGTCTTTACTTTCCAATATTGTGCTATTGAAATTCTAGCTGCTATCAAAATATGTAACATTAGATAGTATTGTTTCTTTCCCATCTTCTGATCCATAATGCCTAATAAAAATGTTTCAGGTTTTTTTAAATAAGAATTTAAGTCATTTCCTCTATCCAATTATGTATTTTATTCCAAAGTTTATTTATTTGTGGGCAGGTCCACCAAATGGCCATATAGAGCAGAGGTCCCCAACCTTTTTTGCACCAGGGACCGGCTTTAAGCTAGACCAGTTTTCCATGGCCCGGTGGGGGGGGGGGGGAGCTAGCTGTCAGCGGCGCCGTAAAAGGGGCGATCAAGAGAGGAATGGGTGAATGAATGGACGGAGGGTGGGAAGGAAGGAAGGAAAGAGGGAAGGGACAGGAACAAAAGAAGGGTGCAAAGGAAGCAAGGAAAGGTGTGAAAGGGGAGAGTAAGAGAGGAAGGAGTGAAAGAAGGGAATGAGGGAGGAAAGAAGGGAGGAAGGAAAAGGAAAGCAAGAAATGGAGGGAGGAAAGGAAGGAAAGAAAGAAAGAAAGAAAGAAAGAAAGGGGGAAGGGACAGGAACAGAGGAAGGAAGCAAGGAAACTTATGAAAGGGGAGAGTAAGGGAAGAAGGTAGGAAGGAGAAAGAAAAGAAGAAATAGAGGAAGGGAAGGTAAAAGAGAGAAAGAAAAAGAGCAAGAAAGAAAGCAAGAAAGAGAAAGAAAGAAAGGCAACTTCAAAGAAAGGCTCACTGAGCATCTCTCACTCTCTCTCTTTCTATCCCTCTTTCTTTCTTTCTCTTCCTTTCTCTCTCTCCTCTTCCTTTATCTCCTCTCTCTCTCTCCCTCTCTCTTTCTCTCCCCCCTCTCTCCCCCTTTCCCTCTCTCCCTCTCTTGCTATCTCTCCCCCCTCTCCCTCTCTTTCTCCCTCTCCCTCTTTCTCTCTCTCCCCCCTCTCTCTTTCTCTCTCTCTCCCCCTCTTTCTCTCTCTTCTTCTCACTTTCTCTCTCTTGTTTTCTTTCTGTCTCTTTTGCTTTCTCTCTCTCTCACTCTTTCTTGTTTTCTTTCTCACGCTCTTTCTCTCTCTTGTTCTCTCTCTTGCTATCTCTTTCTCTCCCCCCCTTTCTCACTCTCTCTTTCTCACTTTCTCTCTATCTTGCTGTCTGTTGCTCTCACTCACTCTCGTTCTCTCTCCGTTCTTCTCAGCGATGACGCGCGCACGCCCTGCCCGCCTCACCTTTGCGAGAGCACTTTCGCCCCGGGCTCTCAGCAAGGGGGTTTGCAGGAGAGGCGGGGCCGGCGAAGGTGATATTGAATGTCGGGGGAGAACGGGCGGCTGCACGCGCTCCCTATCCCCCTGCTAGCCCATTCGGAATATTCAAAATAAGAAAAGCCTTCGCTGGCAAAGGTTTTTCTTATTTTGAATATTCCGAGTGGGCTAGCAGGGAGATAGGGAGCGCGTGCAGCCGCCCGTTCTCCCCCGACATTCAATATCACCTTCGCCGGCCTCCGCTGAGGAAAGCCTTTGCCGGCATTTCCTCTCGGCGTCAAGGAGGCGCAGCGGCGGGCGGAGAGAGGGAAGGGGGGGGGCAGCGGCGTCCCTCCTGGCCTTGGCGGGCCGCCCAACCCTCCCCACCTCCTGCAAACGCGGCGGGCGGCGGGGGGAGAGCGAGGAGCCGGTTCCGGCGGGCGCGGGGCTTGGCTGGCTGGCGGGGGGAGCGCTGCTGGTGGTGCGGAAAGGCCGAGGGGGCCCTGGCGCCGCGGACCGGCTGAAAAGCCCCAACGGCCCGGTCCCGGTCCGCGGACCGGCGGTTGGGGACCTCTGATATAGAGCACTGGTGAGACCACATTTGGAATACTGTGTTCAGTTCTGGAGACCTCACCTACGAAAAAATATTGACAAAATTGAACGGGTCCAAAGACGGGCTACAAGAATGGTGGAAGGTCTTAAGCATAAAACATATCAGGAAAGACTTAATGAACTCAATCTGTATAGTCTGGAGGACAGAAGGAAAAGGGGGGACATGATTGAAACATTTAAATATGTCAAAGGGTTAAATAAAGTTCAGGAGGGAAATGTTTTTAATAGGAAAGTGAACACAAGAACAAGGGGACACAATCTGAAGTTAGTTGGGGGAAAGATCAAAAGCAACATGAAGAAATATTATTTTACTGAAAGAGTAGTATATCCTTGGAACAAACTTCTAGCAGACGTGGTTGGTAAATCCACAGTAACTGAATTTAAACATGCCTGGGATAAACATAGATCCATCCTAAAATAAAATACAAAAAATAGTATAAGGGCAGACTAGATGGATAATGAGGTTTTTTTCTGCCGTCAATCTTCTATGTTTCTATGTCATCAATTTATGTAATAAATAAAGATAATGAAATAAATTTAAATAGGGGTATAGGAGAGTTGAAGGCAAGAGGGATAACTAAGAATAGTTATATGAGAAGGATGGGAGGCCAAGTAGAAATCATAGAATGATGGCTGGGTAAGGGAAGATGGCTACAAATAAATGCAATATGTAAATGTCTGAATGAAAGGGAGAATAAAGAAGCACTATTTAGGGAGGAGATAGAGCTAGAGAAAATAATAAGAGAAAAAACTGAGGGTACTAAGGCGCAAGCAAGCAATATGTATAGAAGATGTTAGTGAAGTCAGACGAGGATGTGATCCAAGGATTGACTAAATAGTGGCAAAATGAGATAAAAGTAGAGGTGCAAGAGATGGAAAATACAGAAGAGAATATAAGGAAAATCAAGAATACAAGAGTTAGGGAAATGAGAAGGAAAATATTAGTGGTATTACACACCCGTTCATCTTGCACATTTTCAGCAGAACGTTAAAGGTATCTGTTGGCATGGGCGCCAAGATAAATGCGTGTTTATGCATATGCTCTGGGAATGCCCAGTGATGCAGAACTTTTGGCAAAAAGTGCAAGAGGATATTAATAGGATATTAAATATAAGATGGACGATTACTAAGGAAATGACAGTATTAGTAAAAAGTATTTATTTATATATTTTATTTATTTATTAGATTTGTATGCCGCCCCTCTCCGCAGACTCGGGGCGGCTAACAACAACAATAAAACAATATGAACAAATCTAATATTTAAGTTAATTTAAAAAAAACCTTATTTAAGAAACCAATCATACACACAGACATACCATGCATAAAATTTATAAGTCTAGGGGGAGGAAATATCTCAATTCCTCCATGCCTGATGACATAGGTGGGTTTTAAGGAGCTTACAAAAGGCAAGGAGAGTGGGGGCAACTCTGATCTCTAGGGAGAGTTGGTTCCAGAGGGTCGGGGCTGCCACAGAGAAGGCTCTTCCCCTGGATCCCACCAAACGGCATTGTTTAGTCAACGGGACCCAAAGAAGGCCAATTCTGTGGGACCTAATTGGTCGCTGGGATTCGTGCGGCAGAAGGCGGTCCTGAGATATTCTGGTCCGATGCCATGAAGGGCTTTATAGGTCATAATCAACACTTTGAATTGTGACCGGAAACCGATCAGCAACCAATGCAGACTGCGGAGTGTTGGTGTGACATGGGCATACTTAGGGAAGCCCATGATTGCTCTCGCAGCTGCATTCTGCACGATCTGAAGTTTCCGAACACTTTTAAAAGGTAGCCCCATGTAGAGAACATTACAGTAGTCTGAATTGCTGCATATACTGTAGTGTGAATTGCTGCATATACTGAAGAAAATTATATTGATTAATAACACAAAAGGAAAGGCAAATTTTAGCATCATAAGTTAATTCAGTGATGATCATTCCAGGTAATGGAAAAACAATTTTAACTAAGTTTCTTTTGAGTGCTTTATTAGACATTGAAAATACAGCATACAGTAATCGATGCAAACCTGCATAAAAAAGGTGTATGCATAATATTTATGCAAAATAGTTGAAAAATATTTTTATATTTCCTTCCAAGTTTTTATATATACAGTACTATGTCCTTTATTCAAGGGATAACATGAACATAGTCTTTTAGAGCAGTGATTTTCAACGTTTTTTGAGCCGTGGCACATTTTTTACATTTACAAAATCCTGGGGCACACTACCAACCAAAATGACACAAATCAAATAAATACATACATACATACATACATACATACATACATACATACATACATAACCCCCTCGTATATACAATCCCATGTAACATCCCCTTATAAATACAGTCAATCATCAATCATCCCTACTCAAATTTATATCTCATTTCTGGGTACTTCTCCTATCTTTCCCCCTTTTCTCTCTCATGTTTGTCATTTCTGTCTCTTCCTCCCTTTTTCCCTCATTCCTTTTCCCTCTCACTTCTCCTCTTTTTCCATCCCTGTCTCTCTCCCCCCCTTATGTGTGTGTGTGTGTATACACACTGGAACCATTTCCAAAACCAGTTGAGGGCTGGGTTTTTTTCTCTTTTATTCTTTTCAAAAACAGGTGTGGGCTGGGGGGCATTTATTATTATTTGGGTGCTTTTTACCATATGCTTCAAGAATCACTCCTCTCTCTCTCTTTTGTTTCTCTCTCCTCTCATTCTCTGCCTCAATCATTTCTCCTTTGTTCTCCCCTTTTTGTTCTCATTTCTCTCTCTCCTTTCCTCTCCCTATCTGTCTCTCTTGCTTTCTTTCTCTCTCTCTTGCTCTCTCTTTTTCTCTTATTTTCTTTCTCTCTCTCTTGTTCTTTCTCTCTCTCTTTCTCTCCCTCCCTCTTTCTCTCTCTTTTTCTCACTTTCTCTCTCTTGTTTTCTCTCTCTCTCTCTTGCTTTCTCTCTCTCTCTCTTGTTTTCTTTCTCACACTCTTTCTCTCTCTTTCTCACTTTCTCTCTATCTTGCTGTCTGTTGCTCTCACTCACTCTTGTTCTCTCTCCGTTCTTCTCAGCGGAGGCTGGCGAAGGTGATATTCAAGAATCATTCCTCTCTCTCTCTTTTGTTTCTCTCTCCTCTCATTCTCTGCCTCAATCATTTCTCCTTTTTTCTCCCCTTTTTGTTCTCATTTCTCTCTCTCCTTTCCTCTCCCTATCTGTCTCTCTTGCTTTCTCTCTTGCTCTCTCTTTTTCTCTCTTATTTTCTTTCTTTCTCTCTTGTTCTTTCTCTCTCTCTCTTTCTCTCCCTCCCTCTTTCTCTCTCTTTTTCTCACTTTCTCTCTCTTGTTTTCTCTCTCTCTCTCGTTTTCTTTCTCACACTCTTTCTCTCTCTTGTTCTCTCTCTTGCTATCTCTTTCTCTCCCCCCTTTCTCTCTCTCTCTTTCTCACTTTCTCTCTATCTTGCTGTCTGTTGCTCTCACTCACTCTCGTTCTCTCTCCGTTCTTCTCAGCGGAGGCTGGCGAAGGTGATATTCAATGTCGGGGGGGACCGGGCGGTTGCGCGCGCTCCCTACCCCCCTGCTAGCCGCTCGGAATATTCAAAATAAGAAAAGCCTTCACCGGCGAAGGTTTTTCTTATTTTGAATATTCCGAGCGGCTAGCAGGGGGGTAGGGAGTGCACGCAACCGCCCGCGCGCCCCCGACATTGAATATCACCTTCGCTGGCCTCCGCTGAGAAAACGCCTGCCCCGTCTCTCCTGCAACCCCCTTGCTGAGAGCCCGGGACGAAAGTGCTCTCGGCAAAGGTGAGACGGGCAGGGCGTGCGTTCCGGGTCTGGGAGGAGCCATGCCGAAAGGCAGGAGACAGCGGAGGAGGAGAGGGGGCGGGCGGGGGGCAGCGCCGAAAGGCCGAGGGGGCTGGAGGCACCGTGGAGAGGCAGGGGTGGCCGCGGCTCCTTTCCCTTCTGCTGCCGGCGCCTCCCCGCCCCCCCCGCGGGCTGGCAGGGGGATGAGGAGCGCGCGGCCGTGAAAAAGGGTGCACGCGGGGGTATTTTGGGGTGCGCGCGCACACACACGCGCAGCTTTCGGGGAAGCGACGAGAAGCCATGGGCTCGAGGGGGCCGACTTTCAAAGCAACCTTTGCCGGCCTCCCGCGGGAGGGTGCCAATAGCGGCGGCGGCGGCGGGCAATAGCGGGGGGGGGGCGAGCCGCCTCGCGGCACACCTGACCATGTCAAAAACACTGTTTTAAGTACCGGTATGTCATTAAATAATCACGAAGATGTTAGCATTTATTCAATGTATTATATAATTTCTTATAAGAATGATTCTCAACGTATGGTCTGTGGATGTTGTCCTCCATGAAGGTTTGAAGAAACATTATGATTTAAATCTTAAGTCTTGGGAGTCAGCGCCATTGTCCATGGCCACAAAAGGTTTTTAAAGATGGTCCATGGTGTAGAAAAGATTGAGAACCAGTGCATTATAACATAGATCATTATCTGAATTTCACTCTGCCTCATCAGATATTGATGTTTTGTTTTGGGGAATAGTATTTTAGGGTGTGCCAAGATATCAGTTATTGGGAGAAAAAGAAATAGATGAGAAAAAGTTTTATTTGTATACCGTTAAGTTAAATAATCTGTACCCCCTTATGCATGGTTTATAAAGCAATATTAGGTAAATTTAAGGGCCGGGAAAGCTTGCAGGATGTGTGGACAGGCACCCCGACTGTGGTTGGACACCCTGTAAACTACAACCCGGCTACCTCAAATACGCCATTTCAATTCTCCAAGGGGTGGCTCGCTAGGGGCCCAGCAATGGCCAACCGAATGGCAGGTTTAGCTTTCCTGGCCAAAGACTGTGGCTTCCAGGAGGCATCAAGCTACTTAAGTCTAGGGAGAATGATCAAGGGATGGTCCAAGGAAAGGATTCAGATAGGGGGAGACATTAGTAAGCCACTATACATTGCCCAGTTTCAGGGAGCAGCAGGCATTGGAAGAGACTTAGCTCCTTACCCTAGGTGACAAGGCTGTTTCACACAGCAGCGATTAATATGGCCTTCGGAGCATGGCAGGTCTGCAAGGTGCTGACATTATCACATAGTAATGGATCATTCAAGGCTTCCCGGGCCAGCGATCCGACGATAAACGCGCACCAGGGCAGCTGAGTTGGTTACTCACCTTGACAGATCAGTGGCTTGGAAGGTAGAATGACCACCTGTCAAATATATCAAACAAGGAAATACGCCTGAGGTAGTATGGACTCAGTATAATGAAAACGAGGGAGCCAGTGAATGGTATCTTTTATGCCTCCCTTGAATAATTAACAGTTATGGGCCGTTACAAAAAGGACCTGTGGGATATCTGGGGCACTCCCTCGACAATACTGAATGCAGGTTCAGCAGATTGCGGCAAAATAATAAAATCCAGTGGCATGTGAAAGTCATGTGGCTTTCAGTTAGTAGAGTCAGAACACCTAAGGATAGGATATTTTGGGTTGGGTGGCTAACACTGTTTTGTGTTCTTACCATTCTCCAGGTCCTGGCCCTGCTCCACATTGTTATGTGCAAAGCGTGAAAGTGCTGCCCTTCTGTTTGCCCACAGTATTGATCTGCGACCACAGCGTGGCATGTTGCTGGAAGATGGACTGCAGCATTATCTAGAGGACAAGGAGGTTGCTGTGTCGCTGGGCCTGTGGAAGTGGCCAGGGAAGGAGGTCTCCGTTTGAGACGGACCTCTACCATTGTGGAAAGTTGGGAGCGTGATGGGCCGGACCCTGATGGTTGGTGTTGCACATCGGTGGCAACGACATTGTTGGTTGTGAAGGACTTGGCATAGAGATGTCTAGTCATGGCAGACCCTCGGGGCTTGCAGAGCATATGGCTCGACATACAATTTGTTGTGAAGGACCTGGCACAGGGATGTCATGTCATGGTACACCCACGGGTCGTATGGGGCCTGCGGCCATTGTGAGGTTTTGATGCCCTCCCATGGAGGGGGTGAATAGATGCCGTCACTCCAATGGTGGTGGACGGGACAAGAATATGAGTTAACATGGCAGTGGGTGGCACAGTGATCAGACACCCGGGAATGGGTTTAAACTCCCCTAGCCTTCACTGGGTCAATGTAGTGCAGAGGTAGAGGCTAGCATTTTTACACAGACCTGCAGTGGTGCCTGCGTGAGCTAGGGCAGGCTTAGGGGGGAGCAGAGGGCCAAGACAGAGATCTGACCCCCTGCTGTGGCAGAAACAGGGCGTAAAGGGTATCAGTAGCAACTGTGTGTTCTCCTGTGGGCATCTTTTGGTAAGATGATTGGCACCCCTGTTGCACAACTCATGCTTCCTCCACGGACGGAGAGGTGTGAAGGGGGTGCCCTTGGGGCTCACCTACGTCATTTCCGGTTCCGGGTCATGCAGGGTGAGCCCTCCCACACGCTGGGCGTGGCTTTATGGGCTGGGTGTAGGTGGGGCATGCCCACCCTGACCTGGCATGGAGTTTGCCCATTTTGTTCCCCAAGCATGTTTGTGTTCAGGAAACTCCGCTGCTTCCATCCACGCCTTCTGTTTGCACCTCAGCCTGGAGGTGGCTGCGTGAGGCTGGAGGGGAGCAGGGCAGGAGAGAGGGAAGCTCGTCTGAGACCAGGAAGGAGGAAAGAGAAAAAAAAACAAGGGGCGCAGCAGCAGCAGCAGCAGCAGGGGAAAAAAGGAGAGGTGAGCCGAGACCAATCACCCAGGAAGTGACAGCCGCCGATCAGCTGAAGCAGCACATGCATCTTCATTTCCACCAGTGGAAATGCATTCCACCCCTTCCTGCCTACTGTCCACCCCTATATGTGCCCCCAAAAAATGATGCAATGTGAAATCTGGGTTGGTCATTGGGACCAGATTTGCTCTTCCAAGCTTTCAGATTCATGCTGGGGACTATCTTCAGAGAACTTCTCTCTACTGGAATAGGTACTTTGGGCTATTGTGTGAGTGGTGTTTATGTGATGTCTTCCTATTAGCTAATTGATGTGTTGATGGCTGGCAATTGGCTGTTGTTTCCTTGTGCTGACAAGCCCTCAGTTCCCAAGTACTTGATAAGCTGCTATAAATCAGCATTCCTGTTAACTGAGAAGGAAATAGTTTCCCAAGCTTCAATCATTTTCCTGCCTATCTTTGTACCTACATAGCCACAATCTTAGCTGAGAAATAGAACGTGTGTCTTCTTCATTGTAATGTGAGGCTACCAATGAGTTTGGGTGTCTTTGTCTGACCGCTCAGTTGTGTTCTTGAAATTTGGTGGTTAGCTTCCTTTCCATTTGTCCTACAAAGTCACAGAGTCAATCCATGTAGAAATGATCTGTAAAATGCATAATTTGTCCTGATATGGTAGCCACAGGGCAATGTGAGATGCCCACCTGCAAATCTTGGAAGATGCATTCTACAGGGGGTGCAATATAATTGGTCTTTTGCTTTCTTTTTTCTTTTCTCTCACTTGAGTTTTGCATGGGGATCTTGCAATAAAATAATATTAATATTATTTTTATACAACTTTGGGTACTTCACTCTAGCTTGCCTTACATTATCCATTCCCATGTTACGCTGACTGGGTTTCATATGAAGTTTAGCCATGACATTCCATCTGATATACAGTAAATCTGATACGATAAGGCAGTAATGGCTAACCTTTTAGACACCTAGTGCCCAAAAGTACACAGGCATGCACGCAAATATTAAATACATATAAATATTCATGGGGTTCCTGGAGTCAAACGGCATAACAATAAAGGAAGTGAAAGCAGCGGCTTAATGGACCTGTGTGAGCTGCTGGCTGCCTGGTGGCAGCAGTGGTGAACAGCTGTACTGAGGTGTGTTGGGTGCACAAAGATAATATGTTCATGCATGGGGCAAGGGCAAGATTCATTAGGGGCCGAGGAGATGACCAGCAGTGACCTGAGTCTGCCGGCTGATGGTATTTGGCAACAGCTACCTCATCTTGTCTCGGCCCTTAGTGGTGGTAGTAGCTGGAGGCAAAGGCACAGGGGAGAGAGGCACACAGTCTAGGCTACTGGATTCGCTGGGCAGCCAGCTGCACTGTCCCAGCTACATGGGAGGGAGCAGGCAGGTTTGGTGTTGCACATCATGTTTCTCCCCCACCCTCTGCTTGTTGCTGGTCCCTCTGCCACCATGTCTGCTTTTTGGAAGGCCAGCTGAAGAGCCCTTACTGCTGGACACTTCCCTCCTGTGCACACACCTGAAAGGCTGATAAATGCAGCTATCCTGGAAATGGTAAGGGCTGTCCCTCATTGCTTTCGCCCAACCTGACCCATTCCGACAAACGCAAAGGCATACAGGCGGCATACAGGCGGTAGGCACACATGTGCATAGGTTGAGCCCACTGTATGTGCCTTCCTCCTCCTGCTGCGCTAGCGCCTGCTGGGATCGTATGGGCTGGGCCTACACGCGTTCACTTCCTCCTGTGCCCTGACAGCAGGGATACCCTGAGTTTGACGCCCCCGCTCTACCCTGACACTGTTGGCAAGGAAATAGAGGTAGACTTTGACTTACAACAGTTCATTTAGTGACTGTTCAAAATTACAATGGCATTGAGAAAAAAACCTATGATCGTTTTACACAGTTATGACCTTTGCAGCATCTCCATGATCATGTGATCAAATTCAAATGCTTGGCAACTGGTTCATATTTATGACTGTTGCTCTGTCACAGTCCTATTAGTGGTGGCATGTAACTTTTAAATGCATGTCTGATTTCTCATTTCTCATTCTCATTTTGAGTATTCTCTGAATACTCAAAAATAATAATACAATTGACAATTTTGATCACTTTACATTTGTCATACTCACATCTTCTAATATTATACAGAACACATTCATCTTTCAACTTCTTATCCTTTCATCTATTTGCTAATTTTAACATGTTATAAAACAATATGCATCGCAGTATTCCCCTCTTTCTGATTTTTACCTCTATTTGGTATCTTCGTTATGCCAACTTTATGTTAATAGGCAGTGAAGAGCTGCCATTTGCAGCCCTACTGAAACGCTCCGGTGTGGGGGGGTGCACATGGACACGCATGTGTGCATGCCTTCTTCCGCTTTCTGCGCATGTGCAGAGGCTGAAGTGTGCACGTGTACCATTTTGCCAATTTCCGGTATTTCCTTGCTTCTGTGCATGTGCGGAAGCAAGGAAATGCCGAGCGACTGAACAGCAGCGGCCTGAGCTCCAACGGCAAAGCTGTGCTCTCCCATGCCGCAACAGGCATCTCTTGGGGCGGCAATGGGGTGACTTGCTCCTTTGCCCCATCGCCATGCCGAGAGATGCCTGCTTCAACGTGGGAGAGGCTCTGGCCATGCGGCTGTACTCTCCTGCTAACTAATCTCTTTCTATGCTGACAGCACAAAACCTATCGATTTTATCATTGGTGGCCACTAGGACCATGTGTAATAAGAACCTTAGCCCAACCCAATTGCAGTTGCTTCAGATGGGACATTAGCTATTCTGAAATGTTTTTAAGCCTGAGCATAAAGATGATAATAAAAAAGGTACAAGCCAAATAACATATTTAATATATAACATATTTATTATATAACCTAACAACTTATATCTATATATAAAGTATGGTTATAATTCATTATATAACCTAACAACTTATATCTATATACAAAGTATGGTTATAATTCATTATATAACCTAACAACTTATATCTATATACAAAGTATGGTTATAATTCATTATATAACCTAACAACTTATATCTATATACAATGTATGGTTATAATTCATCTTCCTCTTTTGAATTTCTGTAGATACAAAAGGAATAAAAGATGGTATTACAATGCGTTTATAAAAGAATATATACCAGAAAGTAGAATGGAGATGTTGAGTGTAAGAATCAGAGAATCAGCAATGTTTCACTGTTGGCTTTTTCTACCAGTTTTCCTATTGGTGCCTATCTTGCTAAGATCTTTGTTGGTGCAATAAACTGCCTCATGGGAAGTGAACTCATTTATTGAATTAACCCAGTTTCGTGGGTGAGCACACGGAGCTATAAACCATATTTTGACCTAGTTTCTCAAGTGAACCCTATTTAAATGGTTATTAAGAGAACAATATAGATCCTGAGAAGATTAACAATTCTGTCCTAACAGGATTGTAACACAGAACACAGGATGAGAAGCAACTGCAACAATACTTTGGTAGCCCACCTCTCTAAGAGAAGAGGGCTCAATAGGCACCCACAGAATCTTCTCACAACAACTACTATGAGTTTGGCAGCATCACTTTCTATCTATGATAGGGATACTGTAAGGGCAGGGGTGGGTTCTACTTACCTTCTCCACCAGTTAGCATCACGACAGAATTGCACATTTTGTACCTTGAAGTATTTTCTCTCCTAAGTAGTACATCTAGTTGGTAAGATGCAATATTGCAGGCTAATTCTGCCCACAGTCACAAGTTACCATACATCAGAGATAGGTTCCTCCCGGTTCAGACTGGTTCTATGGAACCAGCAGTAACTTGGTGGCCTGGGTTGCTGGAGCCAGCAGGATTGCCACATTCTCGAACTGGTGCTCTCTGCAGTGCCTTTGGTTTTTGCTTTTATGCACAAACTGAAGTTGTTTTTTTGCTTCTGTGCAAAGCAGAAGCTTTTTTTTGCTTCTACTCAGGTACAGAAGCTGTTTTTTGCTTCTGTGCTTAAGGTGGGTTTTTAGCATTGTACATGTGACTGTGCTCCCGTCTGGCATGTTGCAACAACGAATGAACTGGCAGTGAAGAAAACCAGAACCCAACCCACCTGTACATCCTGATTTGCTCAAAGTTGACTCCTCCTTCCAAGATCAGGAATGCCCCA
Organism: Erythrolamprus reginae; assembly: GCF_031021105.1. Taxonomy (NCBI): domain Eukaryota; kingdom Metazoa; phylum Chordata; class Lepidosauria; order Squamata; family Dipsadidae; genus Erythrolamprus; species Erythrolamprus reginae. Next base: position 97,782,000 of record NC_091963.1, on the reverse strand, counting down.
ACAATTCTTAAAGAGAAATATTCCTGCCTTGTGCACTGAAGCTACTTACATTTTGTTTGAAGTACCTTCAGTACCTTCAGTTACTTCTTCTGTCTCCCAAGCCTTGGAATCTTGAAACAACACCTATGTTAAAGAACAATCGTTAGAAACTCTCCTATTCACTCAGTCTTAGTATTAGTAGGTGTCTCTTTTTCAGACCGGACAAAGAACAAACATTTTAACAGAACAGAAATTAAAAATAAATATTCTGGGATAAGCTAGTCTCCCTCCCAGGATGGGAATGGAGATGGCTCATTTGTTTTCAACTTCTTAAAACAGAAGGAAGTTTTAGACTGGTTTTCCTAAATCTCAGATAATTTAAGACGTTAATATTAAGCATGGCTAGGAAATTCTGGGAGTTGATATCCAAATGTCTTAAAGGCTCTGTGATTGAGAAATTCTCTGTAGATAAATTTCTGGAAAATGACTAGCAATGAGCTCCAATCTACTGTATATTTTTTTCTTCTTGACAAATTAATTAATATATAACTTTATCCAATTTGTTTGCCTATGGATCAGAGCTAGGAATTTCGAGAGCCCTCTCTGACTATAGCAACTATGAAGCACAACCTTTTTATAGAAATAAGATTTATAAAATCAATAGCACTATATACCACTTTGTAGTGTTTTACACTTTTCTCTAAGCAGAGAATTCCTATTGTTGGGGAAAATATACTGACTTTATACTGGCATCAGTAGGAGAGAAGGTGAAGTCAATCTTGAGCCAGTCAGTCTCGAATTTATGACAGTGAGCAGTGATCTAGCCTGCAAAAAAGCTTTTTAGCCACTGCTTTACCAAGGCTTTTTTGTAAATTCAATGAATTAGTGGATATATCTTTAGGTAAATAAATAATATACCACACATATAATGCTGTAGATACTCACAGTTTCTTTGAACTGGCTTTTTTATAAGGCTTTGGAGATGGAGACGAAGCAGGAGTAACAGCAGAAGCAATAGCGAGAGCAGGAACAGCAGGAGCAGCAGGACCAGGAGTAGCAGGAGCAGGGGCGAGACCAAAATCAGGAGTAGCAGGAGCAGGGGCAAGACCAAAATCAGGAGTAGCAGGAGCAGGGGCAAGACCAAAATCAGGAGTGGCAGGAGCAGGGGCGAGACCAAAATCAGGAGTAGCAGGAGCAGGGGCAAGACCAAAATCAGGAGTAGCAGGAGCAGGGGCGAGACCAAAATCAGGAGTGGCAGGAGCAGGGGCGAGACCAAAATCAGGAGTAGCAGGAGCAGGGTCGAGACCAAAATCAGGAGTGGCAGGAGCAGGGGCAAGACCAAAATCAGGAGTAGCAGAAGCAAGGGTGAGACCAAAATCAGGAGTAGCAGGAGCAGGGGCAAGACCAAAATCAGGAGTGGCAGGAGCAGGGGCGAGACCAAAATCAGGAGTAGCAGGAGCAGGGGCAAGACCAAAATCAGGAGTGGCAGGAGCAGGGGCAAGACCAAAATCAAGAGTGGCAGGAGCAGGCGCAAGACCAAAATCAGGAGTGGCAGGAGCAAGACCAAAATCAGGAGTGGCAGGAGCAGGGGCAAGACCAAAATCAGGAGTGGCAGGAGCAGGGGCGAGACCAAAATCAGGAGTGGCAGGAGCAGGGGCGAGACCAAAATCAGGAGTGGCAGGAGCAGGGGCGAGACCAAAATCAGGAGTGGCAGGAGCAGGGGCCAGACCAAAATCAGGAGTGGCAGGAGCAGGGGCAAGACCAAAATCAGGAGTGGCAGGAGCAGGGGCAAGACCAAAATCAGGAGTGGCAGGAGCAGGGGCAAGACCAAAATCAGGAGAGGCAGGAGCAGGGGCGAGACCAAAATCAGGAGTGGCAGGAGCAGGGGCCAGACCAAAATCAGGAGTGGCAGGAGCAGGGGCCAGACCAAAATCAGGAGTGGCAGGAGCAGGGGCCAGACCAAAATCAGGAGTGGCAGGAGCAGGGGCAAGACCAAAATCAGGAGTGGCAGGAGCAGGAGCAAGGTCAGGAGAAGCAGGACCAGGAACAGCAGGAGCAGCAGGAGGAAGAGCATAAGCAGGAGGAGCAGGAGGAGCTTCAACTGCTAGTGGTGGTGGCATTAGGTCCCTAGAAGACAAATAGAAACAGAGGTTAATCCAAGTTCGAATGGGTTTATGGAGATCAAAGATGTACTCTTTGCTTTCCTTATGTAAACCCAGCATTTCACATTTTGTCTAAAGGGAGAAAAATAATTTATTTGCTCTTGAGCATCCTAACTTGTTTTTTCTGCAAAACCCAGTTGTTATTTGCATGTTAGAGCAGGAGTCACTAACCTTCCACACTTCAGGGACCACTAAATTCATAATTTTAAATCCAGCAGACCATTAATATGAATCTAGTCCACCGATTGCAGAAACGACTAGACTCCCAATGTCAGGATGGGGTTCTTCATGCATTCTCTTCTCCCCTCTCTCCCGCTCTCTAATCTTTCTCTCTCTCCCGCTCTCTGTCTGTCTCTATCCCCGCTTCATCTCTCTCTCCCTCTCTTTGTGTCTCTCTCTCTCTCTCTCATCTCTCTCTCCGCCTTTCTGTCTCTCTCTCTCTCTCCTCTATCCCTCCTCTCTGTCTCTTTCTCATCTCTTTCTCTCCCTTCTCTTTGTCTGTCTGTATGTCTCTCTCTCATTTCTCTTTAAGACAGATGCTGAGCCTGAAAGCTTTTACTAGTTAAAGGCACATCTGTTCACCTATGACCTTAGCGTTTCGTATTTGGATCTGTACCCTTGCTACTCTAGGTTAACAGGCTTGTGGGGATTTAATAAAGTTTTGAGGCAGATTTTTTGATGTAACAATCTTCGCATGTCTTCATATTGATGCTAACATCTGAGAACTGCCTGGACACATCCCAGCAGTTTCCATGGAAAGATTTCAGAAATGGTTTGTCATTCCTCTGTCCCAAATGTCACCTGGCCTGCATATTGCTCAAGGTGAGACTAGAAATCACCATCTCATGATTTCTGTCTTGGTTCCTAAACTATGAGGACACCAATCTGCATCTCTATCTATTGCGGTTGATTCTAAAATGTTAATTTAATTTTATATTTTCTAAAATATGAGGCAAATATACTTATATTTGGAAATACAATAATTTATTACAGGGAATAAGTCCCTTTAAACATAATATATAAAATACCTAATATATTCAAAATGATGAAATTTGATAAAGTTCTATTTTATTCTTAAACTATCTTTCACTCTGCCTAGTTACTCAGTAGGTTGAAAACTCTTAAGAGCAGTAGGTTAGAAACTCTAAGAGTTTCTAATAATTTCATCTCAACAAAAATGAAGAAGACTTGCACTGGTGCCTGAATGTTTAAACAGGAAAACAATATTAGTAACCCTTCTGTAGCCCATGTTGTTACTTACAGTTTTTCCACAGTTGTCCACCTTTGTAGAGGTCTAATAAATAAAGAAAAACAGATAACTATAAGACCACAAAATGAAAAGAAAGGATGTATAGAGATATAATATAGGAAAATATAGGAACACCCAATAGTGCATGTGACATGACTTTTTGGACCGGTGGTATCATCTAACCTGCCTTCAAGGACAACTCCATGTAAAGTACATTGCGATAATAGAAATTTAGACAAATTCAAATATGCCCAAGGAATTTTGTAATGAAAAAAAAAGTCCTCTAACTCACAAAATGAGACTACTCCCTCTGTAATTCTGCTTCGGCCCATCGAATCAAGAAGAATTGGATATGATTGAATGCATCATGATCACCATGATCATAGTGTTCCAGCTTTTTTCTTGAAATATGTGCCAAAGGGAAAAAAAGAAAGAGAAGGGAAGGAAAGGAAAATAAAGAAAAGAGAAAATAAAATAAAATAAACAATACCTTGCGCAAGTCCAAGTGTCTATGTTTTCCTCTTCTGAGGACTCTTCTCTGAGCTCTTCTGCGGACTCTTGATCTTGTAATTTATTAATAACATCACTGTTATTTACTTCATTTACAAGTTGATCCGTATCCTTAAACTTTTGGTATCCAAATGATTCTGATGAAGTCTGAGAATGAGGAAAGGATATTAAAAATTATCACAAAATTTCAGTCTGAGATTTCAATTTTCACATTTGTACAATTCAAATTCTAATTCCTGGAATGGATGATCTAGCAGACAGAATATGTAGCTAGCAAATCAGAGCAATTGTTAACTCCTAGTAAGGCATCCAACAAACACTGGTTTTATCTCTTATGGTAGAGAAGCTTGGAACATATTTTGTAGTTCTGCCGATTATGTTAGAAGTCAGTAAACGTAGTAGTTAGTAGCTGTAGTTAATAGTATCCCCCGAGCTCTAGCTTTCCTAAACTTTGGAAATGGTGTTGGGTTTTTATCAACTCATTTGGTTAATACAACTCTGGTTTAAGTGAGTTATGTGCATCACTATTATTCCAAATGGATTTTTTCAACAGACCAGCTTTGCGCCATGTACACAATTTCTCAAATTAATGGGTTTGAAGGAGCTGGAAAAGATTCTTAGAGTTTACAAAATCTCCACAAACCATGGGTGTTAATCCAGGTATATTTAAGTTACAACTGGTTGCAGCAAAACTATTTTTCTTAAAAGATTCCCTACGAATAATAGACAAATACATAAAATTCACACAACCTGTACAATATTATTTGCTCACTTGAATCAATACCCTTCCCAGATTAAGTTACAAACAAGTTATATTTTCACTTCAGGTTTTGTGAATCTAGCCATTTTGATATCTTCCAGAAATAATATTCTAGCCATCCGATGTTTGGCACAATGTGGGAAATACAGTACATCAAAAAATATCTATCAAAATGATTCAAAATATTTTTTCCTAAATATTACAGCATATGCTTGGATATTTGAAATTGTCAGGTATTTAAGGCAGAAATCACAGGTGTTGGGCAGGCTGGGCTCAAAACCATAGGCTATTACAATAGTCTTCTTCTCATTCTACAGAGAGAAACTAGAATGGTTCTGAATTACTTCTGTGTGAGCAGAAAATAAGAGTGCCTCCTGTTCCTGAAGGCGGCTGATTGGCTTGCAGGATCCAAACAAATGGTGACAAATGGGAGAACTGGCACTTTCAGGAGGAACGTCTAGGAAGCTGCCATCTTTATCCATAGTGCCGTCAAAATGGAGTGATGGTTTAGATGACTTTAAAACATGAGTGACTTTAAAACCCTGCTGTTCTGTTCGGGTCCTATGTGACCCGAAACCAAGTTTGAGTCCCCTGTAAAACATTTTCCCTGCATATCTGAAACTTGAAATTTCATGACTTTTCATCATTTCAAGGGTTCGCTCTATGAGAATTTTTTTTGGGGGGTGGGGGGCTTAGTTTTTGCTGGGCAAAAAAAGTCACAAATCTTCTGTTCGTGTCACATACGACCCGGATCGAAAACTCTTCATTTGGAGTGCTTATGTTTGGTCAATTTGAAAACTTTTTTCACTTCGAAAGTAATCTGAACATTTCTGCACACAATGATATGAAAATTGAAATGAAAAAATTAACCCTTATTGGTTTATTTTGCACATAAATGTGCCTCCCCCCCGTTTTTGTGAAAGTTTTTTCAATTTATGCATAGTTTTGCTTGCAAAATGCATTCTATTTTACTGAAGTTGGTGTGGGATTGGTAGCTTGAACATTTCTGAATATAAGAAAAATATAAAGTAACTGAAAAAAATGATTCTTACTGGTTTTTTAACATCAGAAATAAGCCCCCCCCTCAGATGCTTGCAACCATTTTCACTTTTTATTTTTTTATGCTCCAAATCCAAAATATTCTTTAAAATCTTAGGCATTCATTTACTCAATTTAACAATGCTGATCATCAAAAAAATATTTGTGGGGGTGGGGGAAATTTTTTTTTTCTGGGCAAAAAAAAAGTCACGTTTAGTCTGTTCGAGTCATATAGACCCGGACCAAAATGATTTTTTTTTGGTACTTGAATTTGGTCTTTTTGAAAACTTTTTCAACTGGAAAACTAGTTTGAACATTTATGAACATAATGATATGAAAATTGAACTGGAAAAATTGAGACTTATATTTCTATTTTGATCAAAAAGCCCCTCCCCCCATCCTTTCTGAATTTCGTGTCAATTTATATTTTTTAAGGCTACAAATCCCTAAGGAATTTCCCCCCAAAAGGTTTGATATACTAAATTGAACAATCCTGAACATAAGAAAAATATAAATGAACTGAAAAAAATGGTTCTTATTGGTTTATTTTTCCCACAAAAGCCCCCCCCCCCGGCCTTGCTGTGTGCCATTATTGTCACTTGTTATACATATTTGTCTAGAAATATTTGTAATATCCTTTTGAAAATCAACCACATTGTAGCCAGATAACTAATTTTATGAACGAAATCCATTTTACTAAAAAAAAGTATGTAAGTTTGAAATTAACAGCATAATTTTTATATAAATTGAAATAACTTTATGTGCAAAATAAACCAATATGCATCAATTTTTCCAGTTCAATTTTCATATCACTATGTTCAGAAATGTTCAAGCTACAAATCCCACACCAACTTTAGCAAAATAGAATGCATTCTGCTAGCAAAACTATCCATAAAGTGAAGACTATTTCACAGAAACGGGGGGGGGTGCATGCATTATATCAGCAAAATAAACCAATAAGATTTACTTTTATCATTTCAATTTTCATATCATTGTGTGCAGAACTGTTCAAGCTACCAATCCCACACCAACTTTAGTAAAATAGAATGGATTTTGCAAGCAAAACTATCCATAAATTGAAAAAACTTTCACAAAACGGGGGGGGGGGAGGCACATTTATGTGCAAAATAAACCAATAAGGATTAATTTCTCCAGTTCAATTTTCATTCCATTGTGTGCAGAAATGTTCAAACTTGTTTCCAGTTGAAAAAAGCTTTCAAAAAGACCAAATATAAGTACCTAAAATGATCAATTTGCAGTCCGGGTCAAATAGACCCGGGAACATAAGATTAGGGAGTTTTTTCGAACAGAACAGCAGGGTTTAAAAACAGGAACAGTTACATTTACAGAGAGTATAAGAGATGGCTCTAGTAATCAGTTATCAAGAGCCAACCTATGTTAAACACTGCAACTCAATCCTGAAGTACTCAGAAGTAAGCCTCGCTGAGTTTAATATAGTCCCAAAATGACAGGATTATTATCCATCCATCCACATATCCATCTAGCTATATTATTGTCATTGTTGTTGTTGTTGTTTAATTCAAGCATTCCTAGGCCACATCTGTAATACATTTGGAAATGTGGGGCCATGCTTTTCAGAACCAATAAATAAGACAAGAGATTGCTTCTGCATTTACAGACCTGTTTCTTAAGTGTACCTTTCTCCATTCTATCCAGAAGTGACCTTAAACAAACAAACCAAAAGGAAAATATTGAGATCTTAGCCTGGACCCTTTGGCAACGTGCAAACAAAATATAGCACACATTTCTGTGGAGATGTACACAAACTGTTATCATTTAAATGAAATATATGTTTATTTCCATTTCTCAAAATGGAGTCAAAAGGCCTTTTGAGTCACAAGACTCTTCTGTGCATGTACAAGCATTGTGCAGACAGTAGAAGGTTTAAGTGCCTGGCATGCTGAAACACACACCTGCAATGGTTTCCAAAGATTAAGAGTGCATGTTGCATGTAACCATATAACTCTTTGGGGCTTTACTTATTTTTGGCTTCATTAGTATGCATGCCCGCCTGGCGATCTCAGTTTGTTCAGCACTGAAATAGTTTAAGGTCGCCAAGATGAGAGGGGAACATATAGCACTAGTTGCGGAATGTAACAGAAGCCAATACTATACGTACAAATTCAGGCAGCACAAAAGCAGATCATTCAGTCATGTTCTCAGCGTTTTCAACTTTTACATGTGCGCTAAATCCTTCTTTTAAGAAATATAAGTCACAGGTGCATTGCCAAGAAATCTTGAGATTAGTCCTCATAAAGAGGATTTTCAAAGCATACAATTGCAAATAACTAAGTATCTCCGGCAATGGTGGGTTGCTATTGGTTCACCCTGGATCGGGCAAACCAATGGGGGCGGCAAGAGTCTCCGCCCACCCACCCGGGGTCATCAAAAGTGCGCAGAAGGGCTCATGGATGTAAACGTATGTGCACGCTCCCATTCCCAAAACGATAGCAAAGGTAAGTAAAACACAATACTGATCTCCAGGAAAGAGTTACCCTTTGTCCAGAGAGGTCCCTTCCTTTCCCATTATGATATCACGGTAATAGATCTGTTTAAGTCAAAAAGAGAGGTGAGATTGTGAGGGATACTCTATTTTTCGGAGCATAACATGAACCAGAGTATAAGATGCATCTCGATTTTAGAGGTGGAAAACAAACAAACAACTGGTGTACCAACTGGTGCAGTAATACATTATTTAATAAAGTAACAGTGCAGCAGAATACTTTTTACAATATGTATACTTTTTACAAACATATACACTTTTTACAAACTTCAAACTTGACAGCTTTAAGACTTGTGGACTTAAATGCCCAGAACACCTCCACCGGTCATGCTAGCTCAGGAATGGGAATTGAAGTCCACAAGTCTTAAACTTGCCCAATTTGAATACCTTGCACCCAATCCCTAACCCACTCCTGAGCTAGCATGACTGGAGGGAGGATTCTGGAAGTTGAAGTCCACAAATTTTAAAGTTGCCAGGATAGAAGACCCCTGGGTTAGGTATTAGAGATGCAAGAGTCTTCAAACCTGGCAAATTTAAGACTGTGTACTAAAACTCTCAAAATCCCCCTTCCAATCATGCTATTTCAGGAATAGAAGTTGAAGTCCACAAGTCTTAAAGTTGGTAGGTTTGAAAACCTTTGCACCCCTAATTCTTAACCCAGGGTTCTTCAAACTTGGCAACTTTAAGACTTGTGGGCTTCAACTCCCATCCCTGAGCTAGTCCTCCTCTAACTGTGGCCACTTTGCTCTTTGAATTTCCCAATGGTATTTACAAAGAGCCATAAAGATTATCACTAGAGATTCAGAAAAGGAAGATCAAAGGGAGAGATAGCGAAGTTACAGCACTTCTCTCGCCTATTGGAATGGGCAAAGCAGAAACGATCGAAATGAAATGGCAGCTTCACCGGAGACAACGGAAGGATGCAGGCAAAGAAAACAGTGTCTTTCCTTCCTGGTCACCCAGCAATGCAAATGAGTGTGCCTGTGGTCACACTGCTGCTGACTCTGGCTGAAGCATGGGGAGTCATCCTATTGCCTGTGTGTCTTTCCTCCTTCCTTCCTTTCCTGTAGGTCGGCTCAGTAGAGCAGCAATGGGGGCAGCAGCTCTTCAGGCAGTCTGGGAGTAAGCTTTGTGCAGGAAGGACAGCAGCATGTTTCAGGCAGAAGCAGTGGGGAGAGGTCACTTCTGGCAGCAGCAGTGGCATCGGCTGCTCTTCCTCAGGCAGGTGAGAGGCGGAAGGGGGGCTTAGATGGAAAGGTGTGGTAGGGGTCCTCAGTCCTCAACTAACAGTTCCACAGACCTCGTTGAGCTAATGAGACACTTATTAGACGTAGCTGCAAAGGATATGAATGTTACTAAAAGGGTTTTTAAGTTATGCTTTTATACTATTTTTTAGATATTGTTTATCTAAAATTGGGAATTGGGCGGCATATAAATTAGATCAAATAAATAAATAAATAAATAAATTTTGAGGCAAGAGCTCCACTTCTAGGCCATAGCAGCTGGGTCTTTTGGACCAAATCACACCTACCAGCCCAGTGTTGCCTATCAGACTTGGAGTAGAATGAATCTAACTCTGCACACCCATTTAGTTATCTATATTTGACCCCCTCACCAATAATTTTATTAAAACCAGTTCCACCCTTTCTTGTGATATTTCTATTTCACTGTCACATCTGCTGTAGTTCTTTGAGGTTAAATATATTATATTGAATCCTACTAGAGTAGTGTGATCTCCCCTAGTTAGTGTTTAAGGAAATATTAGCTCTTTACAAAAATAATATTTTGAAAGTTGGAAAAGTTTGTTTTATCATTACCGGGCTTTGAGATATAGTGAGTTAATAAATTAATATAAGGATTTTTAGTAAAATGCTTTAGCTTACCTTTATTTCAATCAGCCCTGTTACAATAATTGATAACAAAAGTGTCGGAGAAAAAACCCATAGGAAAGGAGTAAGAATTTCATCCCTGTACATTGGAATTCTCCGCATTACTATCTGCAAGATTAAACAAAGAGAAGCAAAATGAAAGATAGGTTTTCATGTTTTGCAATATTTTCTTATTCTCACTAATGATATAGAGGACAACTGGTACTCATCAGCTTATATCGGACTGTTCTGTAACTGCCTAGTTCTAGATAATATTAAGCTAGAAGTTGCTTAATTGGAAGGTCTCAGCCAATACCACAGTTTAAAAATTTAGCAACAACTATAATCGAAACCCCACTTCTTGATGATACTGTATTAATCCATAATATGCTTTTAATCATGTTTTATTATCTTGAATTTAGAATCCCGGTTTATTATTGATTTATACTCTGCCATACCAGAGGTCCTTACCAATTCAAGTTTCAGAACTTTTGTGCCCTGCATGCAGTCTTGTTATTTTCCTTGGCAACTTTTCCCCATCTATCTTGTCTGCTGAATACCAGACAGATGGAAGAGTCAGACGTCTGTATGCCAAAGCACCGCTTAGCCCCAAAAACCTGACAAAATACCCATTTGGTTATATCAGGAAAAGGGGGAAAAACCCCCCCACCTCACAGGCAGAATCTTTAAAATGGAAGTTTATAAATCAACTTTGGAATTATTAAAGTCCAAATCATCTGTTTTATTAAAGACAAGTTTAGAAAAGATTAGCAAAATCTTCACAAAGCCCTGATAAAACGTACTTCTATAATGGGGAAAATTGCTGCTAGGGCAAAGGAGTGTGCTGCTAGGGGCTCGCAGGTGTTCAGGAGAACCTCTAGATTCTGTGCAGTTTGGAGAAACTCCAAATCCCACATCTGGCTGGCCCCACCTATCCCATCGCTCCCAGGAGACCTCTTTTGGATGCAGATAAAATGCAGGGTGCTCACGGAGGGCGAAAATGGGCCGACTCGAAGTTTGGGAAGGCCGGAAACAGGCTATGTTTGCCTTCCCAGGGGCTCAAGGAAAGCCTCCAGAAGGAAAAAAATGCCCCTCCAACCACCACGGTGCAGGAGGATGCCACACCCAGCCAGCAACTGGGCAGGGAACCCTTTGCTAAAAATTTTGAAGCCCATCCCTGTTCTATGGGAGTAATTATTAATTAATTATGGGAGAAACCCTAAAAATATTTTTTTCAAAGTAGCCAGGAATTATCGCCGGCTGACTTACCGGCCCCACGGCGCTTTTGCGGAAGGGCCGGGCAGACTCGGACCCTTGCTATGGCGGCCGCCATCTTGGTTTCGGCCGAAATCTCGCGAGGCGAGATTTCGGCCGGGATTGCTTTGCCCACGTGGCTGGGCATGACGTTGGGTCCGGGCGGGGCCTGCTGGCCCTATTTAAGGGCAGCAGGCCTGGAAGCAGGCCTTTTCGCCCCGGACCCAGCTCGAGAGCAGACACTCGGCTGAGTGCTGCTCCGACGCCATTTTGGGTTGCCCTCGTGTCGCGGCCGCCATTTTGTGGCCGACAGAGGGAGCGAAAAGTTTTTCTTTATTCTCTTCACCGAATCTGCCGATCGAGGCTCCAATCCCTAGGACTCGTGGAGCTTTCTTCCAGAGGATCCCCCTCGGGCCCGAGGGGGACTGGTAACCTCCTCCCGGCCGGGAGGAGGGCGCGGTGGGGCGGTTTGGCTTCTGGGGTCCCCGGTCCTGGGCTGGTTGGAGGCAGGATTTCAGGCCTTTAGGGCCTACCTGTGAGGGGAGGCTTTCTCTTTTGCGCCTAAGGAAAGGGGGCCTAGGGGGTTGGCAAGGGCTTCTCCCCTTCCAGTAATTGGCTCTAGGTAGGGCCCAGTGGTGGGGGACCTTTGCTTGCCACTCAGACGGTGGGGAGTTCAATCCTAGGTAGTATTTGAGGTTGCTCCCTGCATATTAGAATTTAAGAATTTGGGATGGCTCCGAAAAAGAGGCCTGCCACTGCCCCTACGGCTCCGCCGGCTGCGCGTCCCAGGAGGGCCCTTAGGCCTTCTGCCCGGGCTCGGGCCAGTAGGGAGGGGCCTACGGGGGTGGTCCCCGAGCAAGGGGGGGTGGTTTCGTTGCCTCCTGCCCCTCAACCTGTTCTTTCTCCTGCCATGTCTTGGGCCAGGGTGTTGGAGAGGCTCGAGGAGCTCGAGCAGTGGAGAAGCGGTGCGGGCTCCAGAGGGTCCCTTGATCCAGTTCCTGCGGCGTTGGGGAGAGATCCTGCGGCGGCCCAGGCTGGGCAGATGGCTCCGGTTGGACGACAGGCCCCGGCAGGGCCGATGGCGGCTTTCCCGGGCCCCGCAACAATGGGCCCCCCGTGGATGTCATCAAACCCGTACGGGGCAGGTGAGGCTGCACCACACACTACACCGCTGTCCTTTCTTCCTTCCCCCACCCCGGGTTTTCCCCCGGCGGGGGTTGGGAGCGGGTCCAGTTTTTTAGGGTCTTCCACGGGCACCTGCGGGCAGGTCTGGGCACAGCCGGTTCCTCCTTTGGGGCCGCCGGCGGCCGGCCCTGCCCCGCTGCCCGGGCCAGGTCCTACGGGGATACCTACGGTGCCCGGGGCAGGGGGGGTGGGTTCCTCCAGCCCCTGCTGTTATGCCCCCGCTCCCTGTCTTGCCCTACCCCCACGGTGCGGGAGTTTTTGGTGTGGCGGCCAACTCTGTATGGGACCCGTTCGCTTGCATTAAAGCAGGGGCTATCCCGTGCGGGTTGCCGTCCACCCCTTTAGGATGCCACCTTCACCCTTCGGTGAAGGAGGCTATATGGCGGGGAGAATACGTGGATCTTTTTTCGCTTTTGAACCGAGAGGTTCCTAAGCAGGAGAAAGAGATTGTCCCGGGGGAGAAAACGAAGAAAACCAAAGTAACGAAATGCTTCAGCTCTTGGCTGTATGCCTTTCTTACTTATGGGTCTGTGGTGATTCAGAGGCAGCCGGCTATGGCCTCTGCCATGTTTAAATATATAGATTTGATTGCCAGGGCCCACTTCGAATATAAGGGCACCATATGGCGCCATTATGATAAAGGCTTTCGTATGAGGATGGCGGTAGAGCCTAACTTGCCTTGGGATATGGTGGTGCCGGACCTTTGGTTCCGGGCCATGCATATGTCAGGGAAGGAAGGGTGTGAGCGTACGGATAGTGGGCACTTCATGGAGGAGGAGCCTGGCGCGGCTTCGCCGGCCAAGGCGACTCCTGGTGTGGCTGGCAAGGGGGCCTCGCCCGCTTGTCATGAGTTTGCTGCAAAAGGGGCGTGTTTTCGTCCCTTTTGTAAGTACAAGCATGCCTGCGGGAATTGTGGGGGGTCCCATGCGGCTTCAGTCTGTCCCCGCCCCAAGAAAGGGGCGGAGAAGAAGGGCGGGGGTCCAGGAAAACCTCCACCACCAGCTGGGGGAAAAGGGGCCCAGCCCAATTAATGTTTCTGTGCTCGAGGGTTGGTTGGTCGACTACCACCCTCGCCCGAGAGCCGAGTTGCTCTTGAGGGGCTTCTCCGAGGGATTTAGGATCCCTTATGTGGGCGTTAGGAAGGCTTTCATGTCCGACAACCTCAGGTCGGTTGTCGGACATGAGGACATTGTACGGGCTAAGATTCGGAAGGAGGTTGCTGAGGGCAGGGTCCTCGGGCCTTTCCCGGAGCCGCCCTTTTCGAATCTTAGAGTGTCCCCCCTGGGGGTGGTCCCCAAAAAGGCGAGTGGTGAATTTAGGTTGATTCACCATTTGTCTTTTCCAAAAGGGGAGTCAGTGAATGACTTCATTCCTGATGAACTTTGTTCAGTCCGGTACGCATCCTTCGATGCGGCCGTGGCCATGGTTAGGGAGTGTGGGGTGGGAGCCCTTATGGGTAAATGCGACATTAAGTCGGCATTCCGGCTCCTCCCCATTCACCCAGGCGACTTCGAGCTTCTGGGCTTCCATTTTGAAGGTGGGTTTTATGTGGACAGGGCATTGCCTATGGGCTGCTCTGTTTCTTGCTCCCTTTTTGAGAGCTTCAGTACCTTCCTGGAGTGGGTGCTCAGGAGGCGCAGTGGCCTGGGTTCGGTTGTTCATTACCTTGATGATTTCCTGATGGCCGGGCCGGCGCACTCGGAGCAATGCTTTGCTTTAATGCGGGACTTCGAAGCCCTTTGTGCTCAATTGGGGGTGCCTTTAGCCCCTGAGAAGACCGAAGGCCCTGCCACCAGGATTACCTTTCTCGGTATTGAATTGGATTCAGAGGAGCAATCTTCCAGATTGCCCCTGGATAAGTTGGTTAAAATTAGGACTAAGCTTGAGGCGGTCTTGGGCTGCAGGAAGGTTACTCTTCGGCAGCTCCAGGAGTTGGCCGGGATCCTTAATTTCGCCTGTCGGGTAGTGGTGCCTGGTAGGGCTTTTTCTCGCCGGTTGTATGATGCGATGAAGGGGCTACGGTTGCCCCACCATCGTACCCGCTTATGCGCTGGGGTCAAGGCTGACCTCTGCGTGTGGCGGGAGTTTTTGGAACATTTTAATGGGTTGTCTTTCTGGCGGCAGGAGCTTCTTTTGGAAGCGGAGCTGCAGCTGTGTTCCGACGCCGCAGGGGCTTGCGGTTTTGGGGTAGTTTTAGGTGACCAGTGGTGCTGGTCGGCATGGCCTCCGGAATGGAGTGCCTGTTCATTGGTTAAGGACTTGACCTTTTTGGAGCTTTTCCCCTTAATAGTGGCCTTAGAGCTCTGGGGAGAGCAGTTCAGGGACAAGACTGTGCATTTTTGGTGTGACAATCTAGCGGTTGTCCATGTTGTGAACGCCCTGTGCTCTAAGAGTGACAGGGTAATGCGGCTTGTCCGCCATTTTGTGCACAGGTCCTTGTCTTTGAACACCTTGTTTTTGGCTAGGCACGTCCCTGGTTTAGATAACGGGGTGGCTGACGCCTTGTCCCGTGGTCAGTTGTCCAGGTTTCGGACCCTGGCCCCATGGGCCCGAGAGTCGCCAGAGGTGTTTCCAGCCCACCTGTGGAGCCTGGGCGGGCTCCCGAGAGCTGGAGAGACGAGGCCTCCAGGGCGATCGCCTTATCTGTAGCACCTGGCACCCTGCGAGCTTACCAGCGTGCAGGTAAGGAGTTTGGGGATTTCAGGCAGGGTAGGGGTTACCCCCATAGCTGGCCTGTCCCGGTTGAGCACCTAGCTGAATTTTGTGTCCTGCTGAAGGGGCGTGGCCTTTCAGTTAGGACTATCAGGTCTAGGTTAGCCGGCCTCGCCTTTCTGTCCAAGGCGGGGGGGTTTAATGATTTTTCGGGTGATTTTCGCATCCGGAGGATGATGGAAGGCTGGGTGCGGGAGCGACAGGGGTTCCCTTCTGACACTCGTCAGGCCCTGACGGTTCAGCAGCTGTCTTTGATTAATCAAACATTTGACAGTCTGTGTGCCTCTCTGTACGAGGCCCGTCTTTTTAGGGCAACGACTTGTGTTATGTTTTTTGGGGCAAGTCAGACAGCGAGGCATTGGCCTCCTCGCAGTCTGACTTGTCGCTCCGTGCTTTCCAGCTCACTGATCTGACCTTTAGACAGGGGGGTGTCTCCCTTTTGGTGAGACACTCTAAGACAGATCAGTTACACAGAGGGGTTAGAATTGAGCTCGGCGCGGCCACCGATCAGTCTGTTTGCCCGGTGGCTGCTTTGCAGCATTTTTGCGGATTGCGGGGGTCAGGGTGGGTACCTTTTTCAACATCAGGATGGCACCCCCCTGACCCGGTATCAATTCTGGGCGGTAGTGTCAAAGGCAATGGCTCAGGTAGGCATGGATCCCGCCGGCTACGTAACGCATTCGTTCCGTATCGGCGCCGCCACTAGCGCAGCACTTTCTGGTTTCCCGGCCCAACGGATTCAGGAGATCGGCCGCTGGCGGTCAGCGGCATATTTGGGTTATGTTAGGCCCGCTGAGGATTTTGGGCAGGGTTTAGGCTAGGTAACCTCTCTGTGTGTGTCCTCTTCCAGGTTCCCAGTCCAGGCAGAAACCGACGGCGCTGCTGTGTGGCCACAGCATGGTCTTCTGGGCCGGCCGCTCAGCAGCCAGAAGCGCCATTGGGACCCAGCTGTCGTTGGGACGGTGGGTTAATGTTGTTTGGATGGGCCGGAGGGGTATGCGGTGGGAGGGGCTCCTACCGACGTTGCTGGGTACTCAGCACCTCAGGGCGGTACCCGGCGCTGCTGGGCGGGCGGCTACCCAGGGTCGCGCCCAGATGGGACTGGGTGGTCGGCAACCCATAGCCGCACCCAGATGGCTGGTCTTGCACCTCGGTGGCAATGACCTGTGCCTGCTTGGTGGTCTTCCATTGATCATCCAGGCGCGCGAAGACCTGCGGTGGCTTCGCACGGTATGGCCCACCACGCAAGTGGTGTGGTCAGAGATCCTCCCAAGGATCATTTGGAGGGACGCCATTTCCCTTAGGGCCATACACCGGGTCAGGCGTAGGGTGAATAAGGCCGTGGGAAAAACAGTCAAAGAATTGGGTGGGGTTGTAGTGGCCCATCCCCTCATCACCGTAGATCGGCCGTGGCTTTACCGGGCCGATGGCGTTCACCTGTCAGAACAGGGGAACGCCATTTTCTTACAGGACCTGCAGCGGTCTCTGCGTGAGCTGGCGCAGATAGAGGGGGGAGTCGGGGGGCCAAGATAGAGATCTGACCCCCGCTCCGTGGCAGGTTAGGGGCGGAAATCTGGGTGGTTTCAGCAACTGCGCGTTCTCCCTTGGGCATCTTTGGGGATGATTGACAGGTTCTCTCCAAGCCCATGGTGGGTGCTACCTGCGCACTTGGGGGGAACCTGTCTTTGGGTCCCGCTATTGAAGTCCCAGGGTAGGGGTGAGCCGGCGGGACCCCCCTCATGCGAGTGCATGGCAGGGTCTCAGGTGAGGGAGAGGTCCCTCACCTGGACCAGCATCGACTACGCCCTTAGTTGCCCAGGAATGTTGACCTTTTACGTCATTTCCGCCCCGGAAGTGTTTGTTTGACCCTGCAGGTCCACTGTTTCCGGGTCATAGTTGAATATGTTGATTTATGCAAATTTATGCTAATTCATGCTAATTTAATTAATAAATTATGCAAATTTATTATAATAAAAATGACCCAAGTTTAAATCCAGCTCTGGTGTCCGAGTCGTTACTCCGTCTCTTCTGCAATATCGCCGGCTGACTTACCGGCCCCACGGCGCTTTTGCGGAAGGGCCGGGCAGACTCGGACCCTTCCTATGGCGGCCGCCATCTTGGTTTCGGCCGAAATCTCGCGAGGCGAGATTTCGGCCGGGATTGCTTTGCCCACGTGGCTGGGCATGACGTTGGGTCCGGGCAGGGCCTGCTGGCCCTATTTAAGGGCAGCAGGCCTGGAAGCAGGCCTTTTCGCCCCGGACCCAGCTCAAGAGCAGACACCCACCCGCCCTTCCCTATTTTGCAGTGTGCCTGGTGGGTCGCCTTCGGGGGCCGAATGGGAATTTTTTGCAGCCTCGCCCATTAGGCCGGGCTGTTTTTTCGCCCATTCCACACTGGGGAGATGGATGTGCGGTTAGGGGGTGCTTGCATTTAATTAGGTTAATTGGCTTACCTCTGGTCATTTGGGTAGGCAGGTTAGGGGCGGAAATCTGGGTGGTTTCAGCAACTGCGCGTTCTCCCTTGGGCATCTTTGGGGATGATTGACAGGTTCTCTCCAAGCCCATGGTGGGTGCTACCTGCGCACTTGGGGGGAACCTGTCTTTGGGTCCCGCTATTGAAGTCCCAGGGTAGGGGTGAGCCGGCGGGACCCCCCTCATGCGAGTGCATGGCAGGGTCTCAGGTGAGGGAGAGGTCCCTCACCTGGACCAGCATCGACTACGCCCTTAGTTGCCCAGGAATGTTGACCTTTTACGTCATTTCCGCCCCGGAAGTGTTTGTTTGACCCTGCAGGTCCACTGTTTCCGGGTCATAGTTGAATATGTTGATTTATGCAAATTTATGCTAATTCATGCTAATTTAATTAATAAATTATGCAAATTTATTATAATAAAAATGACCCAAGTTTAAATCCAGCTCTGGTGTCCGAGTCGTTATTCCGTCTCTTCTGCAATAGGTAAACAAGCCTTATCCTTATCTGCCATGCTCTATGTGTATTATTACAAAAATCTCAATTAAAATAAACCTTATTTATTATTGTTTGAATATAGATATGTACGGTATATTATTATCCAAGTTCTATTGTTACCTACTGTTTAGAAAGTTTTCCCCCAATTTATTATTAATTTTTTTACAAAATCTATTTTGACCCTTTACAATGGTGAGTCAAAATTCGAAAGCAGAAATTAAGTTGTTAAATCTGGGCAGAGAATATAGCCAATCATCATCTTGGGGATATATTGCAGACTCTTTCAATTCTTTCAGTCTTTAGAAAGTTTTTGGGGGAAGGGGTATATTTGGGTCCACTTATCCTTTAAAAGCAACGGCTATTCTAGCAATCCAGTTTTCTCAAAACAGTACAATTTTATCTGAAACCTCTCTTTTAATTCTGGTGAATCTCATTATGTTTTTCTTTGTTTTCAGGTTTCAGTTTCTTTACCGTTGTGCTATATGCCCAGATGTAAGAACTTTACATAAATATACCTGTTGCTTTTACTTGGAAAGAGACATGGAAATCACACAGAGAAATGGTGTTTGCACATTACTATAAGCAGTCTGAAAGGGCTTTTACTCTAGAACAGTAACTGCTTTTACAGAAATGAAGGTGCAGATAATTTACACCAACTTGGTCCCCTCGGTTTCCCCTAAGAAACCAAGACTTAATAATTGTTATGATTACTTATCTAGGTTGTTTTTACCTCATCAGGGGCCATCTGCATTTTTGTGGCGTGTGCTGTTGGACTATTGCTTGCAGTTTTACTTGGCAAAAAAATAGGAGAGAGTAACATGTCCATATCTCCTGATCTAATGAATTTTGTCAAGATAGAATTCATGGTACTGATCCGTTTAACACAAGACCTCTGGATAATGGGTTTGCTGCAGTGAATTTCGAGGACATGCAGAAATTTGACAATGAAGGATCTGAGAATCTCCAGTTCGGGAGTCTCCTCTTGCTTCCTTTTATTTCTCTCTCTGACATTCAAAGACCTCATGTGCTTTAGATACTCTGAATTTTCTTGATATGCCTCCTTTTGATCCTCCAATTTGGGAGTCTCCCCTTTGGTTCCCTTTTTACTGTCTGTGACATTGAGCCATCTCATACACTTCAGATCTTCAGTATTTTCTTTAGATGTTTCCTTTTCAATCTCCAACTGTTGATTTTTCTGATTGTTTTCTATTATTTTTTGTTTGGTAGGAAGAGGCGTTTGTTGCCCTGCAATTTTCTTTCCAGTTATGTTGGTGGCTGGGCATGGAAGTATATATCCATCCTCACTCCCAAAATACACAAGAATTCCAAACAGGAAAATTTGGGTCACAGAAGGAGCAATACATCTCATGATGCTCATCTCCTTCAGCTCAGTTACCCAACTGCCTTGGAATGTTCCTGCCTTGGAATGTTTCAGCCAATAGTTGAAGAGCTTATATGAGGCCATGAGGAAGGGACGGCTGGGATGGCTAACTACAGAGGCAAGGAGAGGGAGAATATAGCGTTGTTTAAAGCTGCAACCATGTGGGTATTTGGATACAGATGGTGAAGGGGGGATTTAAATGGCAAAATTAGAGACAGAAATGAAACCTATATTCATTTTAAGTACATTTGCACTGAATTCAAACTGATCTTGGGCTATAAACAAAATGGGATCTAGGATTCCTACCATGGTATGTTTGTATGTTATGTAATGTTTTGTGAACCAAGAATTTTCCCAACATTGATATCAACAGTTCCCCCATGCAAGTTAATCAGAAATAGGGAAGCTTTGGGTACTGAGGAGAAGAAAGAGCTTTTTTCCTGAGTTGATTTTCTTCTCTCACAGCCACTGTTTATAAACCAGAATAATTTTCATGATGCAGGAATAATAAATAATTTCTTTTATTTTACAAATGATGATTTAGTTCAACTTAGATGTCCATTTACTAATTCATTTTGTTCAGGATTGTTTCTTCAATTTTGCAGAACTTGAGACATGATACTTTGTATACAGTGATCAATAATTTCCATTTAAACTATATTGCAGTTCTTTGTTGCCAAAGTACTACAAATTAACAAACAAACAAACAAAAACCTGATGGGAATTGTGTTAAGGGCAGGAGAAGAATAAGAGCAATATTTCTCCTCCACTCCTTTAAATAATTAAATAAACAAATAAACAGATTTTATATATATGTATATATGTGTGTGTATGTGTATGTATATATGCATGTGTGTGTGTGTGTGTGTATGGGTGTATGTGGGTACATATGTATGTATGTATGTATGTATGTATGTATGTATGTGTGTATGTACGTACGTACATACATACATACATACATACATACATACAGCATTTTTTTTTTTTAAAAGGTGGATAACATTTTGATAAAATCAGAGTTTAGACTTATCAGAAATGGACAAAATTTTATATACCTGATATGGGAAATGGATACATACTGCTATATATGTATTGAATCTAATTATGATGGAAATCTGGTAGGATCTCTGGCTCATTATCTTGGTCTATGAGGGGAGTTATGATGAAATAGAAACAATAGCTGTTATTGTTATGAAATGCCAATTTTCTCTTGTGCCTTAAAAAAGAGTAGACAGTTAATATAGAATATTTATTTCATATTAAATATAGAGAGATATGGTTATACATCTTTCAAAGTAAATTTACTTGTTAAAGCTCTTGTTGAAAATTATTATTATTTTATTTATTATTTATTAGATTTGTATACCACCCCTCTCTGTAGATAGGTACAATGTAAGCGTACTGGAGATATACTTTATTATGTTTCATTTTCAATTTAAAACTTGGCCTTAATGGCAACCCTCCTTGTCAAACATGTTTTCCTGTTATTCTTATGAATTAGCCTTTTCATGAGTATGAGCATACTTAATTGGTTATGCATTGCACAAAGGAAGAACTAGTTCAACTTTATCCCTCTGTGCCAGCTCCTATTTATTTACTTATTGATTGATTGACTGATTGATTCAATTTTATGCCGCCCTCTTCCTTAGACCATGGATTTCCACTATTTATCAGATCCTGAAACAGTTGTGCGCAGTGATCATTATTTTTACATGAATTGTGGAGCTAATATTCTACTTATGAATAAGCCTTTTCATGAGTATGACCATACTTAATTGACCATACTTAATTGATTATACATTGCACAAAGGGAGAACTGGTTCAACTGTATTCCTCTGTGCCAGCTCCTATTTATTTATTAATAGCACCTATGGATTTCCACTATTTATCAGATCCTGAAACAGTTGGGTGCAGTGATCATTATGTTTACATGAATTGTGGAGCTAACATTCTATTTTTTATATTATTCAAATGTGAGGTCATTGTACGGATTGACTTTCATAATATTTGTGCTGCCAGAAGCAGGCCTTCCTGGACTTGAGTAACTGAAAGATAATATTAATAATAAAGTCATGGCCTGGAGATATCCACGTCAGGGCTTTTCTGATGGCTAGGAATTTTTCTCCCAATCTCTGGCAAATCCTCCCACGGGGGAAAGCCAATTTATGGCTTGGGTGCTGCTAGATTGTCGTTTCTGGAAGTAGTAGCGAATTTCATGCCCATTTCCTAGGAATACCAGGCATCCGTCTCCCGTTTTAGTTTAAGATGAAGGTACAAGCAAAATTATTGCACCAGGCTAGGATGAAGGTGTTAAGTTTAGGATCGAACTTCTGCAAGAAATAAAGCCATTCTATCACAGCTCCTTTAGAGTGTTCCTGTAAGACCCACTTCATTGTTACTGACTCCGGGGGGATAAACACTTCCTAAAGCAGAAACCATGGTATCTATTATTATTAGCATTATTATTATTATTGAGGTTATTGTTTTGTGATGGTATCGTTAATGTTAATATTAAATTGATTAAGTCATAGTGGTAATGCTAATCTAGTGGCCAGCATTAAGGAAGGCATTGGCACTAAACAATTGGCATGACACTTGTCTCATAAATTTTCTTTCAATTATTTTGCCCCCTGAGGGAGCAATCAAAGGCCACCTGAGCAGGTTTCAGATTTCTCCGGGAATTTTAATATGGGGAGAGGAATATTCTTATTTCCTGACAGGAATACAGGAGCACTGGACAGCAGCTATGGTGCGCAGCTTGCCCACCAGCATGGCAAAGTGAAAAGCAAAGGGATGCCCAGCTTGGTAACAGGGAGTATGTGGATATAGGCTGACTGAATGCAGCCACATAGCTTAGGCTGGGGGCACATGTAACCTAGATGTAGTGGTCAGTGCCACGGCAAGCAGAAGAGAGCCAGTAGGACCACCCAGTTATGGGCCAAGACCTATGGGCAGCAAGCAGGCCAGGCGTATATGTGTGTAATAGGTGGGCAAGTTACAGACACCCACGAAATTTTACACGCCGCCAGTGGTACAGAGTATAACCAGGTTGTGCCTTTGAGATATTAGTAACTCAAAATCACTGGTAGTAATTTATTCTATTAGATATATTATGAAATAAATATTTAAAGTAAGTTAAATATTGCATGGTTTATAATGCAATATTAGGTAAATTTAAGGGCCGGGAAAGCTTGCAGGATGTGTGGACAGGCACCCCGAGTGTGGTTGGGCACCCTGTAAACTACGACCCGGCTACCTCAAATACGCCATTTCAATTCTCCAAGGGGTGGCTCGCTAGGGGCCCAGCAATGGCCAACCGAATGGCAGGTTTAGACTGTGGCTTCCAGGAGGCATCAAGCTACTTAAGTCTAGGGAGAATGATCAAGGGATTGTCCAAGGAAAGAATTCAGATAGGGGGAGACATTAGCAAGCCACTATACATTGCCCAGTTTCAGGGAGCAGCAGGCATTGGAAGAGACTTAGCTCCTTACCCTAGGGGACAAGGCTGTTTCACACAGCAGCCATTAATATGGCCTTCGGAGCATGGCAGGTCTGCAAGGTGCTGACATTATCACCTAGTAATGGATCATTCAAGGCTTCCCGGGCCAGCGATCCGACGATAAACGCGCACCAGGGCAGCTGAGTTGGTTACTCACCTTGACGGATCAGTGGCTCGGAAGGTAGAATGACCACCTGTCAAATATATCAAACAAGGAAATACGCCTGAGGTAGTATGGACTCAGTATAATGAAAACGAGGGAACCAGTGAATGGCATCTTTTATGCCTCCCTTGAATAATTAACAGTTATGGGCCGTTACAAAAAGGACCTGTGGGATATCTGGGGCACTCCCTCGACAATACTGAATGCAGGTTCAGCAGATTGCGGCAAAATAATAAAATCCAGTGGCATGTGAAAGTCATGTGGCTTTCAGTTAGTAGAGTCAGAACACCTGAGGATAGGATGTTTTGGGTTGGGTGGCTAACACTGTTTTGTGTTCTTATCATTCTCCAGGTCCTGGCCCTGCTCCACATTGTTATGTGCAAAGCGTGAAAGTGCTGCCCTTCTATTTGCCCACAGTATTGATCTGCGACCACAGCGTGGCATGTTGCTGGAAGATGGACTGCAGCATTATCTAGAGGACAAGGAGGTTGCTGTGTCGCTGGGCCTGTGGAAGGGGCCGGGGAAGGAGGTCTCCGTTTGAGACGGACCTCTACCATTGTGGAAAGTTGGGAGCGTGATGGGCCGGACCCTGATGGTTGGTGTTGCACATCGGTGGCAACGACATTGTTGGTTGTGAAGGACTTGGCATAGAGATGTCTAGTCATGGCAGACCCTCGGGGCTTGCAGAGCATATGGCTCGACATACAATTTGTTGTGAAGGACTTGGCACAGGGATGTCATGTCATGGTACACCCACGGGTCGTATGGGGCCTGCGGCCATTGTGAGGTTTTGATGCCCTCCCATGGAGGGGGTGAATAGATGCCGTCACTCCAATGGTGGTGGACGGGACAAGAATATGAGTTAACATGGCAGTGGGTGGCACAGTGATCAGACACCCGGGAATGGGTTTAAACTCCCCTAGCCTTCACTGGGTCAATGTAGTGCAGAGGTAGAGGCTAGCATTTTTACACAGACCTGCAGTGGTGCCTGCGTGAGCTAGGGCAGGCTTAGGGGGGAGCAGAGGGCCAAGACAGAGATCTGACCCCCTGCTGTGGCAGAAACAGGGCGTAAAGGGTATCAGTAGCAACTGTGTGTTCTCCTTTGGGCATCTTTTGGTAAGATGATTGGCACCCCTGTTGCACAACTCATGCTTCCTCCACGGACGGAGAGGTGTGAAGAGGGTGCCCTTGGGGCTCACCTACGTCATTTCCGGTTCCGGGTCATGCAGGGTGAGCCCTCCCACACGCTGGGCGTGGCTTTATGGGCTGGGTGTAGGTGGGGCATGCCCACCCTGACCTGGCATGGAGTTTGCCCATTTTGTTCCCCAAGCATGTTTGTGTTCAGGAAACTCTGCCCCATTTAGTGACCTCTGCAGGTCTTTCTGTTAATATTTAATAAAGTGACCCATTTTATCCAGCTTGGTGTCCGAGTGTTCATTTCCCGTCCAAGGCAAATGTTTATTTTTCTTTTACGTTTGCGTGTTTTTTATGTCTGTTTTGTTTTAAATAAAAATTTTTAAAAATTGAAATTTAATGTAGGTGTGAAAGTGGGATTAATCTATGAACAACCCTGTCTGAGTAAAAGACACAGAGGTCTCTTCCTACTGGCAGGGCTGCCAGTTCAGAGGTCCAACAGGCTGTAGTCAGCACCACAAGAAATACTAATGTATAGGTGAGGTGACAAAGGGAAGCAGTGTCTGAGGGTTTGAACGTCCTTGGCTAATGAATCCAATACTTTAATTTACTTCCAAGAATATTATAAAGAGAACAATGATGGTGATTATCTCCCATCAAGATATTGTATGTGATGTTGCTGCCTCTTAATTTCTATACTACAATTCTATGTGGTGGGTTGGGCTGAAGAGAATGACTAGCCCAAAGTCACTGAGCCAACTTATACATCTAAGGGAAGATTAAAATTCACAATCTTCTGAGTTTCTTTAATTGTGGGACTCCTTGCAGGCTCTGCACAATAAATGTAATGGAATACATTCCCTTCTATCTACAATCAAACTTTCTTCAATCAATCTAGATTTAATCTCACCATCTCCAATACTTCAGATGATCTACAAAATCATGAATGATGGCAAATATATGTGCCCAGTAATGGGCAGCCAAAATTTTTACTACCACACTCTGGGTGGGGGTTATTTTGTGGGCCTGGCTTAATGGTCATGTGACTGGGTAGGAGTGGCTTGCCTGCCATGTGACCAGGTGGGAGTGGCTTGAACGATCATCATTGTTCAAGTGAACTGCTAAGTCCTTGACTTACAACCTTCTCAGTGTCGTTCGCTGGGGTGACAATTCCTGTGTCCCCCACCCACCCACAGATTGGTTAGCTAGGCAAACGGGTGCTGCTAGCGCTGCTTCCATCCACGCCTTCTGTTTGCACCTCACCCTGGAGGTGGCTGCGTGAGGCTGGAGGGGAGCAGGGCAGGAGAGAGGGAAGCTCGTCTGAGACCAGGAAGGAGGAAAGAGAAAAAAAAACAAGGGGCGCAGCAGCAGCAGCAGCAGGGGAAAAAAGGAGAGGTGAGCCGAGACCAATCACCCAGGAAGTGACAGCCGCCGATCAGCTGAAGCAGCACATGCATCTTCATTTCCACCAGTGGAAATGCATTCCACTCCTTCCTGCCTACTGTCCACCCCTATATGTGCCCCCCAAAAATGATGCAATGTGAAATCTGGGTTGGTCATTGGGACCAGATTTGCTCTTCCAAGCTTTCAGATTCATGCTGGGGATTATCTTCAGAGAACTTCTCTCTACTGGAATAGGTGCTTTGGGCTATTGTGTGAGTGGTGTTTATGTGATGTCTTCCTATTAGCTAATTGATGTGTTGATGGCTGGCAATTGGCTGTTGTTTCCTTGTGCTGACAAGCCCTCAGTTCCCAAGTACTTGATAAGCTGCTATAAATCAGCATTCCTGTTAACTGAGAAGGAAATCGTTTCCCAAGCTTCAATCATTTTCCTGCCTATCTTTGTACCTGCATAGCCACAATCTTAGCTGAGAAATAGAACGTGTGTCTTCTTCATTGTAATGTGAGGCTACCAATGAGTTTGGGTGTCTTTGTCTGACCGCTCAGTTGTGTTCTTGAAATTTGGTGGTTAGCTTCCTTTCCATTTGTCCTACAAAGTCACAGAGTCAATCCATGTAGAAATGATCTGTAAAATGCATAATTTGTCCTGATATGGTAGCCACAGGGCAATGTGAGATGCCCACCTGCAAATCTTGGAAGATGCATTCTACAGGGGGTGCAATATAATTGGTCTTTTGCTTTCTTTTTTCTTTTCTCTCACTTGAGTTTTGCACGGGGATCTTGCAATAAAATAATATTAATATTATTTTTATACAACTTTGGGTACTTCACTCTAGCTTGCCTTATATTATCCATTCCCATGTTACGCTGACTGGGTTTCATATGAAGTTTAGCCATGACATTCCATCTGATATACAGTAAATCTGATACGATAAGGCAGTAATGGCTAACCTTTTAGACACCTAGTGCCCAAAAGTACACAGGCATGCACGCCCAAACTGAAAGGGGTACGCATGTGCAATTGCGCATGCATCAATATACATGCATGTGTGGGCATGCATGCACATCTTCATGTAAGAGCATGCATGGATGCAAATGCATGGACATGCCAGCATGTGCAGTGAAAACTCGCAGATCAGTTGGCTGGCGGGAGGTAGGGCATCCCAACAATGTCAGCGTGGCAAAAGCCTTTTGTTGTTTGTAGAGAAACAGAAACTCATGAAAGAAACTCCACAGAGATCTGACCAGGAGCGATGGTGCTCATGCTGTCAGAGAGAGCTCTGCATGCCACCTCTGACATGCACTGCCATCACAGACAGAAGGTAAGATAAGGAAATGGTAAGGGCTGTCCCTCATCGCTTTCACCCAACCTGACCCATTCCGGCAAACGCAAAGGCATACAGGCGGCATACAGGCGGTAGGCACACATGTGCATAGGTTTAGCCCACTGTATGTGCCTTCCTCCTCCTGCTGGGCTAGCGCCTGCTGGGATCGTATGGGCTGGGCCTACACACGTTCACTTCCTCCTGTGCCCTGACAGCAGGGATACCCTGAGTTTGACACCCCCGCTCTAGCCTGACACTGTTGGCAAGGAAATAGAGGTAGACTTTGACTTACAACAGTTCATTTAGTGACTGTTCAAAATTACAATGGCATTGAGAAAAAAACCTATGATCGTTTTCCACAGTTATGACCTTTGCAGCATCTCCATGATCATGTGATCAAATTCAAATGCTTGGCAACTGTTCATATTTATGACTGTTGCTCTGTCACAGTCCTATTAGTGGTGGTATGTAAGTTTTAAATGCATGTCTGATTTCTCATTTCTCATTCTCATTTTGAGTATTCTCTGAATACTCAAAAATAATAATACAATTGACAATTTTGATCACCTTACATTTGTCATACTCACATCTTCTAATATTATACAGAACACATTCATCTTTCAACTTCTTATCCTTTCATCTATTTGCTAATTTTAACATGTTATAAAACAATATGCATCGCAGTATTCCCCTCTTTCTGATTTTTACCTCTATTTTGTATCTTCGTTATGCCAACCTTATGTTAATAGGCAGTGAAGGGCTGCCATTTGCAGCCCTACTGAAACGCTCCGGTGTGGGGGGGGGTGCACATGGACACGCATGTGTGCATGCCTTATTCCGCTTTCTGCGCATGTGCAGAGGCTGAAGTGTGCACGTGTACCATTTTGCCAATTTCCGGTGTTTCCTTGCTTCTGTGCATGTGTGGAAGCAAGGAAATGCCGAGCGACTGAACAGCAGCGGCCGGCCTGAGCTCCAACTGCAAAGCTGTGCTCTCCCATGCCGCAACAGGCATCTCTTGGGGCGGCAATGGGGTGACTTGCTCCTTTGCCCCATCGCCATGCCGAGAGATGCCTGCTTCAACGTGGGAGAGGCTCTGGCCATGCAGCTGTACTCTCCTGCTAACTAATCTCTTTCTATGCTGACAGCACAAAACCTATCGATTTTATCATTGGTGGCCACTAGGACCATGTGTAATAAGAACCTTAGCCCAACCCAATTGCAGTTGCTTCAGATGGGACATTAGCTATTCTGAAATGTTTTTAAGCCTGAGCATAAAGATGATAATAAAAAAGGTACAAGCCAAATAACATATTTAATATATAACATATTTATTATATAACCTAACAACTTATATCTATATATAAAGTATGGTTATAATTCATTATATAACCTAACAACTTATATCTATATACAAAGTATGGTTATAATTCATTATATAACCTAACAACTTATATCTATATGCAAAGTATGGTTATAATTCCTCTTCCTCTTCCTCTTTTGAATTTCTGTAGATACAAAAGGAATAAAAGATGGTATTACAATGCGTTTATAAAAGAATATATACTAGAAAGTAGAATGGAGATGTTGAGTGTCAGAAGCAGAGAATCAGCAATGTTTCACTGTTGGCTTTTTCTACCAGTTTTCCTATTGGTGCCTATCTTGCTAAGATCTTTGTTGGTGCAATAAACTGCCTCATGGGAAGTGAACTCATTTATTGAATTAACCCAGTTTCGTGGGTGGGCACACGGAGCTATAAACCATATTTTGACCTAGTTTCTCAAGTGAACCCTGTTTAAATGGTTATTAAGAGAACAATATAGATCCTGAGAAGATTAACAATTCTGTCCTAACAGGATTGTAACACAGAACACAGGATGAGAAGCAACTGCAACAATACTTTGGTAGCTCACCTCTCTAAGAGAAGAGGGCTCAATAGGCACCCACAGAATCTTCTCACAACATCTACTATGAGTTTGGCAGCATCACTTTCTATCTATGATAGGGATACTGTAAGGGCAGGGGTGGGATCTACTTACCTTCTCCACCAGTTAGCATCACGACAGAATTGCACATTTTGTACCTTGAAGTATTTTCTCTCCTGAGTAGTACATCTAGTTAGTAAGATGCAGTATTGCAGGCTAATTCTGCCCAGTCACAAGTTACCATACATCAGAGATAGGTTCCTCCCAGTTCAGAACCAGTAGTAACTTGGTGGCCTGGGTTGCTGCAGCCAGCAGGACTGAACTGGTGCTCTCTGCAGTGCCTTTGGCAATGCCATCTTGGTTTTTGCTTGTATGCACAAACTGAAGTTGTTTTTTTGCTTCTACGCAGGTACAGAAGCTGTTTTTTGCTTCTGTGCTTAAGGTGGGTTTTTAGCATTGTACATGTGCCTGTGCTCCCGTCTGGCATGTTGCATCAACGAACGAACTGGCAGTGAAGAAAACCAGAACCCAACCCACCTGTACATCCTGATTTGCTCAAAGTTGACTCCGCCTTCCAAGATCAGGAATGCCCCAACAATATGGTCCCTACATTGTTGGGTATGTTATTCTGACAATAAAAACACCTCGCAGAGTGTTGTAAAGCACTGTAGGGTGTTATAAAAATCTAAGTGCCATTGTTTGGTTAAATCTGTTGCAAGATACTAGTTTCTTTGCCAGAAAACAGCAACTGACTTTTACATCTACATTTCCAGATTTTGTTAAGCCAAGCTGATATAAAAACCTTCTTAATAGTATATATTTTAACATGCATTAGAAAATATGATCCTCTGAACTGAATATATTAAGAAAATCTAGAACATCGGGTATCCATGTGCAAATTCTTCTATTTCCTTCCCAAATTGCAGTGTTGCTAGGCTGGATTTTTCAGAAAGGATTTATGTTTGGTCTGAGGAGATCTAGATGTAATTTTTCAGATCCACAATATATTCCTTAGCTTTGTATGTCCTGAATTATAGCAATGAATTCTAGGGGGGAAATTCCATTCCTTTTCATATAGTTTATCCAAATGAATTAGAGAGGAATAATCATTTTATTGTTTTTATTTTATATTTCATGCTATTTTAATTATGTCATGCTCTTGGAGGTGGCATTTCCATTTCTGAAAAACCTCATTTGTCCATAAATTACTGAAGGTTTTTTGACTCTTCTTCAGAGAGTAAATATAAGATCCAATTTAAATACAAAACCAAAACTGAAAAAGCCTCCAATCTGTAAGAACCAGATAGATAGAAAACTGATTGGAAATTTCATCCACATGTAAACAATAGAAACATGCAATGAATATACACTGAAAGGAATAGCTGCTCCCTGTTGTAAAAGGTGTTCAGTACTCCAGAACTGGAAAAGGTAAAAGGTTTTTATTCTTTTCTAGTTTTTCTCCTTTTTCCTATTTCCTATTAGAACTTTTTCTTTCTACTGTTGAACAGTGAAATAAGATGATGATATTATGAGATGTTTTAAACAATAAATATCGTATAATGCATTCTGAACCGCTTCAAAAATTCTTAAAGAGAAATATTCCTGCCTTGCGCACTGAAGCTACTTACATTTTGTTTGAATTACCTTCAGTACCTTCAGTTACTTCTTCTGTCTCCCAAGCCTTGGAATCTTGAAACAACACCTATGTTAAAGAACAATCGTTAGAAACTCTCCTATTCACTCAGTCTTAGTATTAGTAGGTGTCTCTTTTTCAGACCGGACAAAGAACAAACATTTTAACAGAACAGAAATTAAAAAGAAATATTCTGGGATAAGCTAGTCTCCCTCCCAGGATGGGAATGGAGATGGCTCATTTGTTTTCAACTTCTTAAAACAGAAGGAAGTTTTAGACTGGTTTTCCTAACTCTCAGATAATTTAAGACGTTAATATTAAGCATGGCTAGGAAATTCTGGGAGTTGATATCCACATGTCTTAAAGGCTCTGTGATTGAAAAATTCTCTGTAGATAAATTTCTGAAAAATGACTAGCAATGAGCTCCAATCTACTGTATATTTTTTTCTTCTTGACAAATTAATTAATAGATAACTTTATCCAATTTGTTTGCCTATGGATCAGGGCTATGAATTTCGAGAGCCCTCTCTTACTATAGCAACTATGAAGCACAACCTTTTTATAGAAATAAGATTTATAAAATCAATAGCACTATATACCACTTTGTAGTGTTTTATACTTTTCTCTAAGCAGAGAATGCCTATTGTTGGGGAAAATATACTGACTTTATACTGGCATCAGTAGGAGAGAAGGTGATGTCAATCTTGAGCCAGTCAGGCTCGAATTTATAACAGTGAGCAGTGATCTAGCCTGCAAAAAAGCTTTTTAGCCACTGCTTTACCAAGGCTTTTTTGTAAATTCAATGAATTATTAAGTAAATAAATAATATCCCACACATATAATGCTGTAGATACTCACAGTTTCTTTGAACTGGCTTTTTTATAAGCCTTTGTAGATGGAGACGAAGCAGGAGTAACAGCAGAAGCAATAGCGAGAGCAGGAACAGCAGGAGCAGCAGGACCAGGAGTAGGAGGAGCAGGGGCAAGACCAAAATCAGGAGTGGCAGGAGCAAGGTCAGGAGTAGCAGGACCAGGAACAGCAGGAGCAGCAGGAGGAAGATCAGTAGGAGCAGGAGGAGCTTCAACAGCTAGTGGTGGTGGCATAAGGTCCCTAGAAGACAAATAGAAACAGAGGTTAATGCAAGTTCGAATGGGTTTATGAAGATCAAAGATGTACTCTTTGCTTTCCTTATGTAAACCCAGCATTTCACATTTTGTCTAAAGGGAGAAAAATAATTTATTTGCTCTTGAGCATCCTAATTTGTTTTTTCTGCAAAACCCAGTTGTTATTTGCATGTTAGAGCAGGAGTCACTAACCTTCCACATTTCAGTGACCACTAAGTTCATAATTTTAAATCCAGCAGACCATTAATATGAATCTAGTCCACCGATTGCAGAAACGTCTAGACTCCCAATGTCAGGATGGGGTTCTTCATGCATTCTCTTCTCCCCTCTCTCCCCCTCTCTAACCTTTCTCTCTCTCCCGCTCTCTGTCTGTCTCTATCCCCGCTTCATCTCTCTCTCCCTCTCTTTGTCTCTCTCTCTCTCTCATCTTTCTCTCTGCCTTTCTGTCTCTCTCTCTCCTCTATCCCTCCTCTCTGTCTCTTTCTCATCTCTTTCTCTCCCTTCTCTTTGTCTGTCTGTATGTCTCTCTCTCATTTCTCTTTAAGACAGATGCTGAGCCTGAAAGCTTTTACTAGTTAAAGGCACATCTGTTCAGCTATGACCTTAGCGTTTCTTAGTTGGATCTGTACCCTTGCTGCTCTAGGTTAACAGGCTTGTGGGGATTTAATAAAGATTTGAGGCAGATTTTTTGATGTAACAATCTTCGCATGTCTTCATATTGGTGCTAACATCTGAGAACTGCCTGGACACATCCCAGCAGTTTCCATGGAAAGATTTCAGAAATGGTTTGTCATTCCTCTGTCCCAAATGTCAACTGGCCTGCGTATTGCTCAAGGTGAGACTAGAAATCACCATCTCATGATTTCTGTCTTGGTTCCTAAACTATGAGGACACCAATCTGCATCTCTATCTATT
Source organism: Erythrolamprus reginae (assembly GCF_031021105.1). Lineage (NCBI taxonomy): Eukaryota > Metazoa > Chordata > Lepidosauria > Squamata > Dipsadidae > Erythrolamprus > Erythrolamprus reginae. The sequence continues at coordinate 97,749,297 of NC_091963.1, read as the reverse complement.
GCGGTTGATTCTAATATGTTAATTTAATTTTATATTTTCTAAAATATGAGGCAAATATAGTTATATTTGGAAATACAATAATTTATTACAGGGAATAAGTCCCTTTAAACATAGTATTTAAAATACCTAATATATTCAAAATGATGAAATTTGATAAAGTTCTATTTTATTCTTAAACTATCTTTCACTCTGCCTAGTTACTCAGTAGGTTGAAAACTCTTAAGAGCAGTAGGTTATAAACTCTAAGAGTTTCTAATAATTTCATCTCAACAAAAATGAAGAAGACTTGCACTGGTGCCTGAATGTTTAAACAGGAAAACAATATCAGTAACCCTTCTGTAGCCCATGTTGTTACTTACAGTTTTTCCACAGTTGTCCACCTTTGTAGATGTCTAATAAATAAAGAAAAACAGATAACTATAAGACCACAAAATGAAAAGAAAGGATGTACAGAGATATAATATAGGCAAATATAGGAACGCCCAATAGTGCATGTGACATGACATTTTGGACCGGTTGTAGCATCTAACTTGCCTTCAAGGACAACTCCATGTAAAGTACATTGCGATAATAGAAATTTAGACAAATTTAAATATGCCCAAGGAATTTTGTAATGAAAAAAAAAGTCCTCTAACTCACAAAATGAGACTACTCCCTCTGTAATTCTGCTTCGGCCCATCGAATTTATGACAGTGAGCAGTGATCTAGCCTGCAAAAAGGCTTTTTAGCCCCTGCTTTACCAAGGCTTTTTTGTAAATTCAATGAATTAGTGGATATATCTTTAATTAAATAAATAATATCCCACACATATAATGCTTTAGATACTCACAGTTTCTTTGAACTGGCTTTTTTATAAGGCTTTGGAGATGGAGACGAAGCAGGAGTAACAGCAGAAGCAATAGCGAGAGCAGGAGCAGCAGGAGCAGCAGGACCAGGAGTAGGAGGAGCAGGGGCAAGACCAAAATCAGGAGTGGCAGGAGCAGGAGCAAGGTCAGGAGTAGCAGGACCAGGAACAGCAGGAGTAGCAGGAGGAAGATCAGGAGTAGCAGGAGGAAGATCAGAAGCAGGAGGAGCAGGAGGAGCTTCAACTGCTAGTGGTGGTGGCATTAGGTCCCTAGAAGACAAATAGAAGCAGAGGTTAATCCAAGTTCGAATGGGTTTATGAAGATCAAAGATGTACTCTTTGCTTTCCTTATGTAAACCCAGCATTTCACATTTTGTCTAAAGGGAGAAAAATAATTTATTTGCTCTTGAGTATCCTAATTTGTTTTTTCTGCAAAACCCAGTTGTTATTTGCATGTTAGAGCATTAGTCACTAACCTTCCACACTTCAGGGACCACTAAGTTCATAATTTTAAATCCAGCAGACCACTAATATGAATCTAGTCCACCGATTGCAGAAACGTCTAGACTCCCAATGTCAGGATGGGGTTCTTCATGCATTCTCTTCTCCCCTCGCTCCCCCTCTCTAATCTTTCTCTCTTTCCCGCTCCCTGTCTGTCTCTATCCCCGCTTCATCTCCCTCTCCCTCTCTTTGTCTCTCTCTCATCTCTCTCTCTGCCTTTCTGTCTCTCCCTCTCTCCTCTATCCTTCCTCTCTGTCTCTTTGTCATCTCTTTCTCTCCCTTCTCTTTGTCTGTCTGTATGTCTCTCTCTAATTTCTCTTTAAGACAGATGCTGAGCCTGAAAGCTTTTACTAGTTAAAGGCACATCTGTTCACCTATGACCTTAGCGTTTCTTAGTTGGATCTGTACCCTTGCTGCTCTAGGTTAACAGGCTTGTGGGGATTTAATAAAGTTTTGAGGCAGATTTTTTGATGTAACAATCTTCGCATGTCTTCATATTGATGCTAACATCTGAGAACTGCCTGGACACATCCCAGCAGTTTCCATGGAAAGATTTCAGAAATGGTTTGTCATTCCTCTGTCCCAAATGTCACCTGGCCTGCATATTGCTCAAGGTGAGACTAGAAATCACCATCTCATGATTTCTGTCTTGGTTCCTAAACTATGAGGACACCAATCTGCATCTCTATCTATTGCGGTTGATTCTAAAATGTTAATTTAATTTTATATTTTCTAAAATATGAGGCAAATATAGTTATATTTGGAAATACAATAATTTATTACAGGGAATAAGTCCCTTTAAACATAATATATAGAATACCTAATATATTCAAAATGATTAAATTTGATAAAGTTCTATTTTATTCTTAAACTATCTTTCACTCTGCCTAGTTACTCAGTAGGTTGAAAACTCTTAAGAGCAGTAGGTTAGAAACTCTAAGAGTTTCTAATAATTTCAACTCAACAAAAATGAAGAAGACTTGCACTGGTGCCTGAATGTTTAAACAGGAAAACAATATTAGTAACCCTTCTGTAGCCCATGTTGTTACTTACAGTTTTTCCACAGTTGTCCACCTTTGTAGAGGTCTAATAAATAAAGAAAAACAGATAACTATAAGACCACAAAATGAAAAGAAAGGATGTACAGAGATATAATATAGGCAAATATAGGAACACTCAATAGTGCATGTGACATGACTTTTTGGACCGGTTGTAGCATCTAACTTTCCTTCAAAGACAACTCCATGTAAAGTACATTGCGATAATAGAAATTTAGACAAATTCAAATATGCCCAAGGAATTTTGTAATGAAAAAAAAGTCCTCTAACTCAGAGGTCCCCAACCTTTTTTGCACCAGGGACCGGCTTTAAGCTAGACCAGTTTTCCATGGCCCGGTGGGGGGGGGGGGGGGGGGCTTTGGTCATATGGGGGTGGGGTTATGGAGGGGTGGAGCCAGGGCCGCCATCAGGAATTTTGGGGCCCCATACAGCCTAAGTGTCTGGGGGCCCCCCTCCCCGCCATTTAAAAATAATTTATTTTGCGACATACCAATTATGTATGAAATTTACCTTCTTTGGGGAGGGGTGAAAGGGGAGAGTAAGAGAGGAAGGAGTGAAAGAAGGGAATGAGGGAGGAAAGAAGGGAGGAAGGAAAAGGAAAGCAAGAAATGGAGGGAGGAAAGGAAGGAAAGAAAGAAAGAAAGAAAGGGGGAAGGGACAGGAACAGAGGAAGGAAGCAAGGAAACTTATGAAAGAGGAGAGTAAGAGAGGAAGGACTGAAGGGAGGGAGGGAGGGAAGAAGGTAGGAAGGAGAAAGAAAAGAAGAAATAGAGGAAGGGAAGGTAAAAGAGAGAAAGAAAAAGAGCAAGAAAGAAAGCAAGAAAGAAAGAAAGAAAGAGAATGAAAGAGAAATAAAAATAGAGAGGGGGAATGAAAGAAATGGAAGGGGGAAGGAAGGAGAGAAAGCAAGAGAAAGAAAGAAAGAAAGAAAGAAAGAGAGAGAGAAAAGAATGAAAGAGCAAGAGAGCAAGAGAGCAAAAGAAAGAGAGAAAGAAAGAAAGAAAGAAAGAAAGAAAGGCAACTTCAAAGAAAGGCTCACTGAGCATCTCTCACTCTCTTTCTATCCCTCTTTCTCTTCCTTTCTATCTCTCCTCTTCCTTTATCTCCTCTCTCTCTCTCCCTCTCTCTTTCTCTCCCCCCTCTCTCCCCCCTTTCCCTCTCTCCCTCTCTTGCTATCTCTCCCCCCTCTCTCTTTCTCTCTCCCTCTCTCTCTTTCTCCCCCTCTCTCCCTCTCTCTTTCTCCCTCTCCCTCTCTTTCTCTCTCCCCCCCTCTCTCCATCTCTCTTTCTCCCTCTCCCTTTCTTTCTCTCTCTCTCCCCCCTCTCTCCCTCCCTCTCTCCCTCTCTTGCTATCTCTTTCTCAGATAGGCTTTGAGTTTTTGGCTGGGGGGGGGGAGAAGTAGGACCTTCCTAAGTCCCCCCCCCCCAGCCAAAAACTCAAAGCCTATCTGCTGGATACGGGCGATGAGTGGGACGAGCGGTGCCGAAGCCGCGCCGCTCTGTCCCACTCATCGCCCGTATCCAGCAGATAGGCTTTGAGTTTTTGGCTGGGGGGGAGAAGTAGGACCTTCCTAAGTCCCCCCCCCAGCCAAAAACTCAAAGCCTATCTGCTGGATACGGGCGATGAGTGGGACGAGCGGTGCCGAAGCCGCGCCGCTCTGTCCCACTCATCGCCCGTATCCAGCAGATAGGCTTTGAGTTTTTGGCTGGGGGGGGGGAGAAGTAGGACCTTCCTAAGTCCCCCCCCAGCCAAAAACTCAAAGCCTATCTGCTGGATACGGGCGATGAGTGGGACGAGCGGTGCCGAAGCCGCGCCGCTCTGTCCCACTCATCGCCCGTATCCAGCAGATAGGCTTTGAGTTTTTGGCTGGGGGGGGAGAAGTAGGACCTTCCTAAGTCCCCCCCCCAGCCAAAAACTCAAAGCCTATCTGCTGGATACGGGCGATGAGTGGGACAGAGCAGCGCGTTCCGCGCCGCTCTGTCCCACTCATCGCCCGTATCCAGCAGATAGGCAGCGGCGCCGCGGACCGGCTGGAAAACCCCAACGGCCCGGTCCCGGTCCGCGGACCGGCGGTTGGGGACCTCTGCTCTAACTCACAAAATGAGACTACTCCCTCTGTAATTCTGCGTCGGCCCATCAAATCAAGAAGAATTGGATATGATTGAATGCATCATGATCACCATGATCATAGTGTTCCAGCTTTTTTCTTGAAATATGTGCCAAAGGGAAAAAAAGAAAGAGAAGGGAAGGAAAGGAAAATAAAGAAAAGAGGAAAGAAAAGAAAAGGAACAATACCTTGCGCAAGTCCAAGTGTCTATGTTTTCCTCTTCTGAGGACTCTTCTCTGAGCTCTTCTGCGGACTCTTGATCTTGTAATTTATTAATAACATCATTGTTATTTACTTCATTTACAAGTTGATCCGTATCCTTAAACTTTTGGTATCCAAATGATTCTGATAAAGTCTGAGAATGAGGAAAGGATATTAAAAATTATCATAAAATTTCAGTCTGAGATTTCAATTTTCACATTTGTACAATTCAAATTCTAATTCCTGGAATGGATGATCTAGCAGACAGAATATGTAGCTAGCAAATCAGAGCAATTGTTAACTCCTAGTAAGGCATCCAACAAACACTGGTTTTATCTCTTATGGTAGAGAAGCTTGGAACATATTTTGTAGTTCTGCCGATTATGTTAGAAATCAGTAAACATAGTAGTTAGTAGCTGTAGTTAAAAGTATCCCCCGAGCTCTAGCTTTCCTAAACTTTGGAAATGGTGTTGGGTTTTTATCAACTCATTTGGTTAATACAACTCTGGTTTAAGTGAGTTATGTGCATCACTATTATTCCAAATGAATTTTTTCAAAAGACCAGCTTTGCGCCATGTACACAATTTCTCAAATTAGAATAGAATAAAATAGAATTTTTATTGGCCAAGTGTGATTGGACACACAAGGAATTTGTCTTGGTGCATATGCTCTCAACGTACATAAAATAAAATATACATTTGTCAAAAATTTAATGGGTTTGAAGGAGCTGGAAAAGATTCTTAGAGTTTACAAAATCTCCACAAACCATGGGTGTTAATCCAGGTATACTTAAGTTACAACTGGTTGCAGCAAAACTATTTTTCTTAAAAGATTCCCTACGAATAATAGACAAATACATAAAATTCACACAACCTGTACAATATTATTTGCTCACTTGAATCAATACCCTTCCCAGATTAAGTTACAAACAAGTTATATTTTCACTTCAGGTTTTGTGAATCTAGCCATTTTGATATCTTCCAGAAATAATATTCTAGCCATCCGGTGTTTGGCACAATGTGGGAAATACAGTACATCAAAAAATATCTATCAAAATGATTCAAAATGTTTTTTCCTAAATATTACAGCATATGCTTGGATATTTGAAATTGTCAGATATTTAAGGCAGAAATCACAGGTGCTGGGCAGGCTGGGCTCAAAACCATAGGCTATTACAACAGTCTTCTTCTCATTCTACAGAGAGAAACTAGAATGGTTCTGAATTACTTCTATGTGAGCAGAAAATAAGAGTGCCTCCTGTTCCTGAAGGTGGCTGATTGCCTTACAGGATCCAAACAAATGGTGAGAAATGGGAGAACTGGCACTTTCAGGAGGAACGTCTAGGAAGCTGCCATCTTTATCCATAGTGCCGTCAAAATGGAGTGATGGTTTAGATGACTTTAAAACATGAGTGACTTTAAAACAGGAACAGTTACATTTACAGAGAGTATAAGAGATGGCTCTAGTAATCAGTTATCAAGAGCCAACCTATGTTAAACACTGCAACTCAATCCTGAAGTACTCAGAAGTAAGCCTCGCTGAGTTTAATATAGTCCCAAAATGACAGGATTATTATCCATCCATCCACATATCCATCTAGCTATATTATTGTCATTGTTGTTGTTGTTGTTTAATTCAAGCATTCCTAGGCCACATCTGTAATACATTTGGAAATGTGGGGCCATGCTTTTCAGAACCAATAAATAAGACAAGAGATTGCTTCTGCATTTACAGACCTGTTTCTTAAGTGTATCTTTCTCCATTCTATCCAGAAGTGACCTTAAACAAACAAACCAAAAGGAAAATATTGAGATCTTAGCCTGGACCCTTTGGCAACGTGCAAACAAAATATAGCACACATTTCTGTGGAGATGTACACAAACTGTTATCATTTAAATGAAATATATGTTTATTTCCATTTCTCAAAATGGAGTCAAAAGGCCTTTTGAGTCACAAGACTCTTCTGTGCATGTACAAGCATTGTGCAGACAGTAGAAGGTTTAAGTGCCTGGCATGCTGAAACACACACCTGCAATGGTTTCCAAAGATTAAGAGTGCATGTTGCATGTAACCATATAACTCTTTGGGGCTTTACTTATTTTTGGCTTCATTAGTATGCATGCCCGCCTGGCGATCTCAGTTTGTTCAGCACTGAAATAGTTTAAGGTCGCCAAGATGAGAGGGGAACATATAGCACCAGTTGCGGAATGTAACAGAAGCCAATACTATACGTAGAAATTCAGGCAGCACAAAAGCAGATCATTCAGTCATGTTCTCAGCGTTTTCAACTTTTACATGTGCGCTAAATCCTTCTTTTAAGAAATATAAGTCACAGGTGCATTGCCAATAAATCTTGAGATTAGTCCTCATAAAGAGGATTTTCAAAACATACAATTGCAAATAACTAAGTATCTCCGGCAATGGTGGGTTGCTATTGGTTCACCCTGGATCGGGCACACCAATGGGGGCGGCAAGAGTCTCCGCCCACCCACCCGGGGTCATCAAAAGTGCGCAGAAGGGCTCATGGATGTAAACGTATGTGCACGCTCCCATTCCCAAAACGATAGCAAAGGTAAGTAAAACACAATACTGATCTCCAGGAAAGAGTTACCCTTTGTCCAGAGAGGTCCCTTCCTTTCTCATTATGATATCACGATAATAGATCTGTTTAAGTCAAAAAGAGAGGTGAGATTGTGAGGGATACTGTATTTTTCGGAGCATAACATGAACCAGAGTATAAGATGCATCTCGATTTTAGAGGTGGAAAACAAACAAACAACTGGTGTACCAACTGGTGCAGTAATACATTATTTAATAAAGTAACAGTGCAGCAGAATACTTTTTACAATATGTATACTTTTTACAAACATATACACTTTTTACAAACTTCAAACTTGACAGCTTTAAGACTTGTGGACTTAAATGCCCAGAACACCTCCACCGGTCATGCTAGCTCAGGAATGGGAATTGAAGTCCACAAGTCTTAAACTTGCCCAATTTGAATACCTTGCACCCAATCCCTAACCCACTCCTGAGCTAGCATGACTGGAGGGAGGATTCTGGAAGTTGAAGTCCACAAATTTTAAAGTTGCCAGGATAGAAGACCCCTGGGTTAGGTATTAGAGATGCAAGAGTCTTCAAACCTGGCAAATTTAAGACTGTGTACTAAAACTCTCAAAATCCCCCTTCCAATCATGCTATTTCAGGAATAGAAGTTGAAGTCCACAAGTCTTAAAGTTGGTAGGTTTGAAAACCTTTGCACCCCTAATTCTTAACCCAGGGTTCTTCAAACTTGGCAACTTTAAGACTTGTGGGCTTCAACTCCCATCCCTGAGCTAGTCCTCCTCTAACTGTGGCCACTTTGCTCTTTGAATTTCCCAATGGTATTTACAAAGAGCCATAAAGATTATCACTAGAGATTCAGAAAAGGAAGATCAAAGGGAGAGATAGCGAAGTTACAGCACTTCTCTCGCCTATTGGAATGGGCAAAGCAGAAACGATCGAAATGAAATGGCAGCTTCACCGGAGACAACGGAAGGATGCAGGCAAAGAAAACAGTGTCTTTCCTTCCTGGTCACCCAGCAATGCAAATGAGTGTGCCTGTGGTCACACTGCTGCTGACTCTGGCTGAAGCATGGGGAGTCATCCTATTGCCTGTGTGTCTTTCCTCCGTTCTTCCTTTCCTGTAGGTCGGCTCAGTAGAGCAGCAATGGGGGCAGCAGCTCTTCAGGCAGTCTGGGAGTAAGCTTTGTGCAGGAAGGACAGCAGCATGTTTCAGGCAGCAGCAGTGGGGAGAGGTCACTTCTGGCAGCAGCAGTGGCATCGGCTGCTCTCCCTCAGGCAGGTGAGAGGCGGAAGGGAGGCTTAGATGGAAAGGTGTGGTAGGGGTCCTCAGTCCTCAACTAACAGTTCCACAGACCTCGTTGAGCTAATGAGACACTTATTAGACGTAGCTGCAAAGGATATGAATGTTACTAAAAGGGTTTTTAAGTTATGCTTTTATACTATTTTTTAGATATTGTTTATCTAAAATTGGGAATTGGGCGGCATATAAATTAGATCAAATAAATAAATAAATAAATAAATTTTGAGGCAAGAGCTCCACTTCTAGGCCATAGCAGCTGGGTCTTTTGGACCAAATCACACCTACCAGCCCAGTGTTGCCTATCAGACTTGGAGTAGAATGAATCTAACTCTGCACACCCATTTAGTTATCTATATTTGACCCCCTCACCAATAATTTTATTAAAACCAGTTCCACCCTTTCTTGTGATATTTCTATTTCACTGTCACATCTGCTGTAGTTCTTTGAGGTTAAATATATTATATTGAATCCTACTAGAGTAGTGTGATCTCCCCTAGTTAGTGTTTAAGGAAATATTAGCTCTTTACAAAAATAATATTTTGAAAGTTGGAAAAGTTTGTTTTATCATTACCGGGCTTTGAGATATAGTGAATTAATAAATTAATATAAGGATTTTTAGTAAAATGCTTTAGCTTACCTTTATTTCAATCAGCCCTGTTACAATAATTGATAACAAAAGTGTCGGAGAAAAAACCCATAGGAAAGGAGTAAGAATTTCATCCCTGTACATTGGAATTCTCCGCATTGCTATCTGCAAGATTAAACAAAGAGAAGCAAAATGAAAGATAGGTTTTCATGTTTTGCAATATTTTCTTATTCTCACTAATGATATAGAGGACAACTGGTACTCATCAGCTTATATCGGACTGTTCTGTAACTGCCTAGTTCTAGATAATATTAAGCTAGAAGTTGCTTAATTGGAAGGTCTCAGCCAATACCACAGTTTAAAAATTTAGCAACAACTATAATCGAAACCCCACTTCTTGATGATACTGTATTAATCCATAATATGCTTTTAATCATGTTTTGTTATCTTGAATTTAGAATCCCGGTTTATTATTGATTTATACTCTGCCATACCAGAGGTCCTTACCAATTCAAGTTTCAGAACTTTTGTGCCCTGCATGCAGTCTTGTGATTTTCCTTGGCAACTTTTCCCCATCTATCTTGTCTGCTGAATACCAGACAGATGGAAGAGTCAGACGTCTGTATGCCAAAGCACCGCTTAGCCCCAAAAACCTGACAAAATACCCATTTGGTTATATCAGGAAAAGGGGGAAAAAAAACCCCACCTCACAGGCAGAATCTTTAAAATGGAAGTTTATAAATCAACTTTGGAATTATTAAAGTCCAAATCATCTGTTTTATTAAAGACAAGTTTAGAAAACATTAGCAAAATCTTCACAAAGCCCTGATAAAACGTACTTCTATAATGGGGAAAATTGCTGCTAGGGCAAAGGAGTGTGCTGCTAGGGGCTCGCAGGTGTTCAGGAGAACCTCTAGATTCTGTGCAGTTTGGAGAAACTCCAAATCCCACATCTGGCTGGCCCCACCTATCCCATCGCTCCCAGGAGACCTCTTTTGGATGCAGATAAAATGCAGGGTGCTCACGGAGGGCGAAAATGGGCCGACTCGAAGTTTGGGAAGGCCGGAAACAGGCTATGTTTGCCTTCCCAGGGGCTCAAGGAAAGCCTCCAGAAGGAAAAAAATGCCCCTCCAACCACCACGGTGCAGGAGGATGCCACACCCAGCCAGCAACTGGGCAGGGAACCCTTTGCTAAAAATTTTGAAGCCCATCCCTGTTCTATGGGAGTAATTATTAATTAATTATGGGAGAAACCCTAAAAATATTTTTTTCAAAGTAGCCAGGAATTAGGTAAACAAGCCTTATCCTTATCTGCCATGCTCTATGTGTATTATTACAAAAATCTCAATTAAAATAAACCTTATTTATTATTGTTTGAATATAGATATGTATGGTATATTATTATCCAAGTTCTATTGTTACCTACTGTTTAGAACGTTTTTCCCCAATTTATTATTAATTTTTTTACAAAATCTATTTTGACCCTTTACAATGGTGAGTCAAAATTCGAAAGCAGAAATTAAGTTGTTAAATCTGGCCAGAGAATATAGCCAATCATCATCTTGGGGATATATTGCAGACTCTTTCAATTCTTCCAGTCTTTAGAAAGTTTTTGGGGGAAGGGGTATATTTGGGTCCACTTATCATAAGCAACGGCTATTCTAGCAATCCAATTTTCTCAAAACAGTACAATTTTATCTGAAACCTCTCTTTTAATTCTGGTGAATCTCATTATGTTTTTCTTTGTTTTCAGGTTTCAGTTACTTTACCGCTGTGCTATATGCCCAGATGTAAGAACTTTACATAAATATACCTGTTGCTTTTACTTGGAAAGAGACATGGAAATCACACAGAGAAATGGTGTTTGCACATTACTATAAGCAGTCTGAAAGGGCTTTTACTCTAGAACAGTAACTGCTTTTACAGAAATGAAGGTGCAGATAATTTACACCAACTTGGTCCCCTCGGTTTCCCCTAAGAAACCAAGACTTAATAATTGTTATGATTACTTATCTAGGTTGTTTTTACCTCATCAGGGGCCATCTGCATTTTTGTGGCATGTGCTGTTGGATTATTGCTTGCAGTTTTACTTGGCAAAAAAATAGGAGAGAGTAACATGTCCATATCTCCTGATCTAATGAATTTTGTCAAGATAGAATTCATGGTACTGATCCGTTTAACACAAGACCTCTGGATAATGGGTTTGCTGCAGTGAATTTCGAGGACATGCAGAAATTTGACAATGAAGGATCTGAGAATCTCCAGTTCGGGAGTCTCCTCTTGCTTCCTTTTATTTCTCTCTCTGACATTCAAAGACCTCATGTGCTTTAGATACTCTGAATTTTCTTGATATGCCTCCTTTTGATCCTCCAATTTGGGAGTCTCCCCTTTGGTTCCCTTTTTACTGTCTGTGACATTGAGCCATCTCATACACTTCAGATCTTCAGTATTTTCTTTAGATGTTTCCTTTTCAATCTCCAACCGTTGATTTTTCTGATTGTTTTCTATTATTTTTTGTTTGGTAGGAAGAGGCGTTTGTTGCCCTGCAATTTTCTTTCCAGTTATGTTGGTGGCTGGGCATGGAAGTATATATCCATCCTCACTCCCAAAATACACAAGAATTCCAAACAGGAAAATTTGGGTCACAGAAGGAGCAATACATCTCATGATGCTCATCTCCTTCAGCTCAGTTACCCAACTGCCTTGGAATGTTCCTGCCTTGGAATGTTTCAGCCAATAGTTGAAGAGCTTATATGAGGCCATGAGGAAGGGACGGCTGGGATGGCTAACTCCAGAGGCAAGGAGGGGGAGAATATAGCGTTGTTTAAAGCTGCAACCATGTGGGTATTTGGATACAGATGGTGAAGGGGGGATTTAAATGGCAAAATTAGAGACAGAAATGAAACCTATATTCATTTTAAGTACATTTGCACTGAATTCAAACTGATCTTGGGCTATAAACAAAATGGGATCTAGGATTCCTACCATGGTATGTTTGTATGTTATGTAATGTTTTGTGAACCAAGAATTTTCCCAACATTGATATCAACAGTTCCCCCATGCAAGTTAATCAGAAATAGGGAAGCTTTGGGTAAGAGCTTTTTTCCTGAGTTGATTTTCTTCTCTCACAGCCACTGTTTACAAACCAGAATAATTTTTATGATGCAGGAATAATAAATAATTTCTTTTATTTTACAAATGATGATTTAGTTCAACTTAGATGTCCATTTACTAATTCATTTTGTTCAGGATTGTTTCTTCAATTTTGCAGAACTTGAGACATGATACTTTGTATACAGTGATCAATAATTTCCATTTAAACTATATTGCAGTTCTTTGTTGCCAAAGTACTACAAATTAACAAACAAACAAACAAAAACCTGATGGGAATTGTGTTAAGGGCAGGAGAAGAATCAGAGCAATATTTCTCCTCCACTCCTTTAAATAATTAAATAAACAAATAAACAGATTTTATATATATGTATATATGTGTGTGTATGTGTATGTATATATGCATATATGTTTGTGTGTGTGTGTATATATATGGGTGTATGTGGGTATATATATATATATAGCCTAGAGGATAATTCTCTGCCTTACAAGGCAAAGGTTGCAGGTTCAAGTCCCAGTGGGTATGGCTAGCTGATGAGGCCAAAATAAGGCCGAAATAGATCTATCCTAGTCTCCCTTAATTTTCAAATTCAGCTTAAACATGTGACACATACAGATAGAATTGTCGGCTATCAATAAAATTAACTGCCTTGGAAATGGCCCTGGGTTGGGCCGAGAGGCAAAAAAGGAGCTGTGATGTTCCTTCAATATACCAGGGTGATTCGACACAAAATGTAACCCTTCCCTGGTACAGAGCTGAAGGGATTGGATACTGTAGCCTAGAGGATAATTCTCTGCCTTACAAGGCAAAGGTTGCAGGTTCAAGTCCCAGTGGGTATGGCTAGCTGATGAGGCCAAAATAAGGCCGAAATAGATCTATCCTAGTCTCCCTTAATTTTCAAATTCAGCTTAAACATGTGACATATATATATTTATATATATATATATATATATATATATATATATATATATATATATACATACATACATACATACATATACACACATACATACATACATACATACACACACACACATACATACATACATACATACATACAGTATATATATTTTTTAAAAAGGTGGATAACATTTTGATAAAATCAGAGTTTAGACCTATCAGAAAGGGACAAACTTTTATATACCTGATATGGGAAATGGATGCATACTGCTATATATGTACTGAATCTAATTATGATGGAAATCTGGTAGCATCTCTGGCTCATTATCTTGGTCTATGAGGGGAGTTATGATGAAATAGAAACAATAGCTGTTATTGTTATGAAATGCCAATTTTCTCTTGTGCCTTAAAAAAGAGTAGACAGTTAATATAGAATATTTATTTCATATTAAATATAGAGAGATATGGTTATACATCTTTCAAAATAAATTTACTTGTTAAAGCTCTTGTTGAAAATTATTATTATTTTATTTATTATTTATTAGATTTGTATACCACCCCTCTCTGTAGATAGGTACAATGTAAGCGTACTGGAGATATACTTTATTATGTTTCATTTTCAATTTAAAACTTGGCCTTAATGGCAACCCTCCTTGTGAAACATGTTTTCCTGTTATTCTTATGAATTAGCCTTTTCATGAGTATGACCATACTTAATTGGTTATGCATTGAACAAAGGAAGAACTAGTTCAACTTTATCCCTCTGTGCCAGCTCCTATTTATTTACTTATTGATTGATTGATTGATTCAATTTTATGCCGCCCTCCTCCTTAGACCATGGATTTCCACTATTTATCAGATCCTGGAACAGTTGTGCGCAGTGATCATTATGTTTACATGAATTGTGGAGCTAATATTCTACTTATGAATAAGCCTTTTCATGAGTATGATCATACTTAATTGATTATGCATTGCCCAAAGGGAGAACTGGTTCAACTCTATTCCTCTGTGCCAGCTCCTATTTATTTATTTATTGATTGATTGATTGAATTTTTATGCCGCCCTCCTCCTTGGGCTCAGGGTGGCTTGCAACATGTTAGCAATAGCACCTATGGATTTCCACTATTTATCAGATCCTGAAACAGTTGGGTGCAGTGATCATTATTTTTACATGAATTGTGGAGCTAACATTCTATTTTTTACATTATTCAAATGTGAGGTCATTGTACGGATTGACTTTCATAATATTTGTGCTGCCAGAAGCAGGCCTTCCTGGACTTGAGTAACTGAAAGATAATATTAATAATAAAGTTATGGCCTGGAGATATCCATGTCAGGGCTTTTCTGATGGCTAGGGATTTTTCTCCCAATCTCTGGCAAATCCTCCCACGGGGGAAAGCCAATTTATGGCTTGGGTGTTGCTAGATTGTCGTTTCTGGAAGTAGTAGCGACTTTCATGCCCATGCTAGTGCAATGGCCATGAGACATCATTTTAATTTCCTAGTAATACCAGGCATCCGTCTCCAGTTTTAGTTTAAGATAAAGGTACAAGCAAAATTATTGCACCAGGCTAGGATAAAGGTGTGAAGTTTAGGATCGAACTTCTGCAAGAAATAAAGCCATTCTATCACAGCTCCTTTAGAGTGTTCCTGTAAGACCCACTTCATTATTACTGACTTTAGGGGGATAAACACTTCCTAAAGCAGAAACCATGGTATCTATTATTATTAGCGTTATTATTATTATTGAGGTTATTGTTTTGTGATGGTATCGTTAATGTTAATATTAAATTGATTAAGTCATAGTGGTAATGCTAATCCAGTGGCTAGCATTAAGGAAGGCATTGGCACTAGACAATTGGCATGACACTTGTCTCATAAATTTTCTTTCAATTATTTTGCACCCTGAGGGAGCAATCAAAGGCCATCTGAGCAGATTTCAGATTTCTCCGGGAATTTTAATATGGGGAGAGGAATATTCTTATTTCCTGACAGGAATACAGGAGCACTGGACAGCAGCTATGGTGCGCAGTTTGCCCACCAGCATGGCAAAGTGAAAAGCAAAGGATGCCCAGCTTGGTAACAGGGAGTATGTGGATATAGGCTGACTGAATGCAGCCACATAGCTTAGGCTGGGGGCACATGGTACCTGGAAGTAATGGTCAGTGCCACGGCAAGCAGAGGAGAGCCAGTAGGACCACCCAGTTATGGGCCAAGACCTATGGGCAGCAAGCAGGCCGGGCGTATATGTGTGTAATAGGTGGGTTAAGTTACAGACACCCATGAAATTTTACACGCCGCCAGTGGTACAGAGTATAACCAGGTTGTGCCTTTGAGGTATTAGTAACTCAAAATCACTGGTAGTAATTTATTCTATTAGATATACAGTATTATGAAATAAATATTTAAAGTACCGGTAATCTCTTTATATAAGAGATTAGGCATTCCAGGATTAAATTGTTATTTTACTTAGTGGTAGAGTTCCAAAAGCTAAGCAGCATCTATACTGATTATTATTTAGAAGTGCCTACCAGGGTTCCAAGTAACACCCCCAACATAAGGGTGGATTCCCATTACTGCTGCTACCGGTGTACTGTGCACACATCTTCAGTTCCCTTGTATGTGTGCGCATGTGTCGCCTTATGCTTTTGTTTCTGCACATGTGCAGGAAGCAAAATCTCATGAGGGGACACACATGTGAGATCTCGGTGATTTTTTTGCATCTGCGCATGTGCAGAATTGTGAGATTTTGCTTCTGTGCATGCGCATGAAGCAAAAATATGCTGGGGCACATGTGCGCACATACAAGATAACCGAAGCTGTGCATTTAGCGCACCGAGCGCTACCAGTGCACTGTCCTCTATCGTTCCGGTAGCAATTCACTACTGCCCCAACAGAAGTAAAATTCTGAGGGAGGCATTTTCCTCAAAGCTTAATTTTGAAGCCTCCTGGATTTTCCCCACCCAAAGTAATGTCAAAGTTCCTTCCTCTGCATCCACACGGGTGTCATATGGTCTCATCAGGTCACTGTCCAAACTAGTTGATTCCCCATTATGCCTGTCAAGGTGTAGGTTGAATGTTCTTGACTCCCAGGGAAAAATGTTATGGCTATCCCGCATCCTCCATCCACCGTCCTCCCATTTCCCACAGCTCACCCATTCACGAGTGTGGAAGCTCTGAAGACCCAAATTTAAAGATGGCCCCCAGGGCTGAGTTATTCCTAACCATCTCTGCCCCCCACCCCACCCAGAGGACTCTGGCTTAGTAGGGAATTTATCACGGAATTGTTTTACTAACCTATCTGCTTTCACATCTCAGCTTTTAACCCAGGTAGTTCCAGAAAAACGGTACCCTGTTCCAATAGAGTAAATATTTGAAGCAATCCCTATGCAACTGAGAGTTTTCTTAACCTCATAATGGTCTCCCCTTGCACTACCATCAATTTAGGTGCTAGATGGTTCTGAAGTCTCAGTTGTCAACTAATAACAGGTTTCAATAAACTGCTGTGGAAAACTGGATGCACTTTCCCTAATAGATGCGGTTAAGTTGTATTGTTGCTAGTTTAATTACTTTCATTATAGGAAATGACCCTTGTTAATGTATGAGCAGAGTAATCCTTGTTTACCAAGGTTGTGCACACACAGAAATGTTTAGATTGAGATTAGTTGTGAATGTACTCAGATGTACTAACTTGAATTAAAGTTTACTTTCAGAAATAACATATTCAGATAAACAGTCTAAAGTCATAAACATAATAATAAGAATAACAATCCCAATATTATTAAGTACATAGTCTTTCTTACCAGTTGTCTTTGTCATAATCAGAAAACAAAGATATCATCTAAACACATTTTAGTTATAATACATGACTACAGTACAAAGGGATTGCAGAGTGTTGCAGAGCATACATACAGTGAGTAGCCAGACAAAGAGAAACAGAGAGTGTGACTTAGATAAATAAGCTATAAACCCTAGCTCCTTCTTGTGGCAGTCTGCAACACCTACATCCAATATACAGTGGTACCTCTACTTAAGAATGCATCTACTTAAGAACTTTTCTAGATAAGAACAGGTTGTCCAATATTTTTTTGCCTCTTCTTAACCATTTTCTACTTAAGAACCCAAGCCCGGAAAAATTTCCCAGGAAATTTGAGAGCGGCACGAAGGTCCGGCCAGTTTCCAGCCATTGCCCCTTTAATACCGGCCATCTCTGGCTTTTCTGGGCTGCCAGAGGAACCTTTCAGTGACGCTTAAGGAGGCTTTGGCAGTCCAGAGTGAATGAAGTATTTTCCTTTCTCTGGGCGCTTGGAGAGGGAATAAACCACTTCGCTGTGGTGACTCCCTCACACTGCCTCCCATACACCCGGCACGAGGTTGCCTCCCGGAGCGTCTGGGCATGGAAAGGCAAAAGGGGGTGCTTCCCCCTGGCCAGATCAACTCGGCTTCAGCCAAACTGAGGAGTCACCACAGTGAAGGAAAGGTGCCGGCTACAAAGCGAGCGAGCAAGAGGAGAGAGGAGCCCTTCAGCATGGGAAGGAAGAGGAAGCAGGTAGCAGCAACAGTAGCAGCCGCCTTTCGGTCAAAGGAGCAGGAGGTTCCCCCTCGCCCACCTGGGTTTTCCTCTCTGGTGCAGTGCATGGGAGGCAGCCTTGCGCCGGGTGTATGGGAGGCGCATGCTCCGCACCGCCTCAGAGTCCCTCTTTTTTTTTTTTAAGCGTTAAAGTTTTGGATTTTTTTGATTCCCCTTACCTCACCTTCCTTTGGCAGCGACTGTCTTCCTCCTCTTCCTCCCACACAAATTCCGAGCTTTTATTTCTTTCCTAATGGGTTTACACACATTATTTGCTTTTACATTGATTCCTATGGGAAAAATTGCTTCTACTTACAAACTTTTCTACTTAAGAACCTGGTCACGGAACAAATTAAGTTCTTAAGTAGAGGTTCCACTGTATTGCCAATCCAATAGTTATGGACAGAATCCTAACAGCCCTTAAAAATTAGGTCCTAGTTTTTTGCTAGGCAACTTTAGTCTAAGGAAGTGTTTCTCAATTATTTTCTGTTGTGCCCCTCATAGGTAGAAGTAAACATTTTGTGCACCCCCAATTCTCCGCTGGGGTGATTTTTTGCAATAATCAGCTCGTTTTCACTAAAACAACTCAAGTGGTTTATCAGCATGTTGGGGTATAATGTGTTTAAATGATGCCTTAATTTATTTGGTTTCATGCTGTCTGCTGCCAACATTTTTAGACACAGCAAGCATACCAGTCTTTCTTTCTCCCACTGCAATTACAGTGAAGCCAAGCGCTACATATGCTTCATCATATTTCCTCATCTTTCGGGAGACTTATATTTGTCACATTATCTCCATCTCTCTCCTCTCTTTTCATCCCTGTTAAATATTTTTCCATAGTGTCACTTTAAGGGTTTGTTATATGCACTTCATATTTTTTACTCTGTGCTGTGTGCTATTGTTTGGTGCAAAAAATCCCAACTCCCTGTGGCAAAAAAAGCCTGTTCCCCAGGGTCACATGCTCTCCCCCCTGCATCACTCTGCACCCCACTATTTGAGAAACACTGGTTTAAAGCCATGGAGTCCAGCAGGAAATATTGTGGCTCCAGCTTATATGCTCCTGAAGATGCTCCTGAATTATTGTATTCTGCATCACTGCCATAAAAAATACAGAATCATAATCAAATCTCCATTAGCTGTGGTGACTTAAAGGAGAGTAATTTTTCAAGGATGACATTTTGAAATAAATAGTGACAATATATTCTGAGAATTGAACTGTTTCCCTACAGACATCCAAAGTTAAAATTTACTATTGTTAGTTTTAATTTTTAAAATTTTTAAAATCCCTTTTTTTGCACTTTTTAAAAAATTGTTGCAAACGATCCTGAGTGGCCCCATGGTAAGTAGCAAATAAATTTAACAATAAAGAAAACAAATATTTTAAATTGAGTGAATAGAATTGGGGTAAGTAGATTTGTTTCTTCATTAGAGGCTATAAAATCAGGTTATATGTATGGAAGCAGCCCTGTGCAGGGAAGAATGTTTTTTTGATAGATAAAGCAGGAGGTTAGACAAAGATATAATTTCCAGATGGAGGAAAATTCAGGACAATTGTTGAGATGAAAACTTCCGTGATTAATTTAAACAGTTATTAACACCCCCAAGGTGTTAATAGTTGTGGTTCATAATCAAACGAGAGCTGCATGCATATTTGGGAAATAAAATATCTCAATTTTTTAAAAAAATCTTAACTTTTGTTATTGTTTCTTAGATTAGCAAATGACACACAGAGTATCAGAAGTTGAATAGTCTGCATTTCTAGGACATGACTAATGTTTAAAGCTGGTCTATGGTTCATCTTTGGAAAGTATATAGGATAAACTTGAAAAATTAGAATATTGTGCAATAATGCAACTTAAAAAGTGAAATTAATATATGAGAGCCTCAAAGCAAGATAGTTCAAGCTGTGATTTGTCATAATTGTGATTGTTATGGGGTACAGCTCATGAAAAACCCAAATCCACAATCTCTGAAAATTAGAATATTGTGAAAAGGTACAATATTTCAGGCTCAAAGTGTCCCACTCTAATCAGCTAATTAAACCATAACACCTGCAAAGTGTTCTTGAGCTTTTAAATGGTTTCTCAGTCAGGTTCAGTAAGAATCATAATCATGGGAAAGGGTGCTGACCTGACAGTTATGTAGAAAACCATTATTGACACTCTCCATAAGGAGGGAAAGCCTCAAAAGGTAATTGAAATGAAGTTGGATGTGCATCAAAGCACATTACTAGATTATTGTGTGGAAGCACAAAGTGTGGAAGAAAAAATTGCACAAGCAACAGGTATGATCACAGCCTGGAGAGAATTGTCAGGAAAAGCCCATTCAAATGTGTTGGGGACTTTCACAAGGTGTGGACTGAGGCTGGAGTCAGTGCATCAAGAGCCATCACATACAGACCGATCTTGGACATGGGCTTCAAATGTCATATTCCTCTTGTCAAGCACTCCTGAACAACAAACAACCTGTGCTAATGAAAAGCAGACCTTTCCCGGTGGTCCAAAGTAGTCTTTTCTGATGAGAGCAACTTTTGCATCTCATTTGGAAACTGAGGACCCAGAGTATGGAGGAAAAATGGAGAGGCACACACTGCAAGATGCTTGAAGTCCAATGTGAAGTTTCTAGTCTTATGATTTGGGGAGCCCTGTTATCTGCCGATGTTGGTCCACTGTGTTTCATTAAGTCCAGGGTCAACACAGCCATCTACCAGAGATTTTGAAGCACTTCATGCTTCCTTCCACAGCTGAGCTTTATGGGGATGCTGACATCATTTTCCAGCAGGACTTGGTACCTGCCCACACTGCCAAAATCACCAAAACCTGGTTCAATGACCATGGGATTACTGTGCATTGGGATTACTGAATCCCATAGAGCAGTGATGACGAACCTATGGCACGGGTACCACAGGTGGCACTCAGAGCCATATCTGCTGGCACACAAGCCGTTGCCCTAGCTCAGCTCCAATGTGCATGTGTGCCGGCCAGCTGATTTTTGGTTTACACAGAGGCTCTGGGAGGGCATTTTTGGCTTCCAGAGAGCCTCTGGAAGGATGGGAGAGGATGTTTTTACCCTCCAGGGGAGCCTTTGGAGCCTGGAGAGGGCAAAACCCGAGCCTACTGGGCCCATCGGAAGTTGGAAAACAGGCCATTTCCAGCTTCCAGAAGGCCTCTGAGAGTGAGGGAAGCTGTTTCGCCCTCCCCAAGCATTGAATTATGGGTGTGGGCACTCGCGCATTTGTGATACTGCATGGACATGCTCTTTTGGCACACGAAGAAAAAACGTTTTGCCATCGCTGCCATAGATAATCTATGGGGCATTGCCAAGAGAAAGACAAGAGACTTGAGATCGAATGCAGAAGAGTTGAAGGCCACTATTGAAGCATCCTGGTCTTCCATAAACCCTCAGCAGTGTTACAGGCTGAAAGCTTCCATGCCATGCCGTATTGAGGCAGTAATTGTTTCAAAAGGGGCCCAAACCATGTATTGAGTACATATGCATTTTCAGAGGTTCAATGTTCTATGTTCAATCCTTGTTTTATTGATTGCATGTATGGTAATCTAATTTTCTGAGATAGTGAATTTGGGGTTTTCATCAGCTGTACCCCATAATCATCACAATTATGACAAATAATGGCTTGAACTATCTTGCTTTGCATGTAATGAGTCTCTCCATATATTAGTTCTTTTTCTTTTTTGAAATATGTTTATTGATATATAAATTTTAAAAACAAAATACAAAATAAGAGAAAAAAAACAAAAAAGAAAAAACACAAAAGACATACAGAAAAAGAAACAAACAGCATTGCAAAAACATATCAAAACCATCTACACAACAAATACATAGACATCTATTAATCCTAATGCAGTACACATATAGGCTCCTAGGCTTTAAAATTTCCTTTTCTTAACTTCATTACTCATTTTACATCAATTGGAGATTTAATTATAACACCCATTATTTGTATACATATTTTTCAATTTTAGTATTATATATTAATTTATTAGATTTGTATGCCGCCCCTCTATTATTATTTATAAATATTTCTTAAATTTTCATATATCATTTTGTGTTTTTTCTCAATTCACTCGTATAGTAAATTCCAAGTTTTGTAGTATTCCGAATCTTCTTTTTCTTTTAATTCAGTGGTCATTTTATCCATTTCAGCACATTCCAGGATCTTTTTAATTATTATGTTTTCGGTTGGGACCCCTCGTTTCCAGTATTGAGCTATTGCTATTCTGACTGCTGAGAGTTTGTGTAAAATTAAATAATGGTGCTTTTTCTTTACATTACGGCCTAGTATTCCCAGTAGAAATGTTTATGGGGATTTTTGGACTTTTTATTTCACTATTTCTTCTAGCCAATTCTTAATTTTATATCATAGTTTTTGGATTACTGGACAAGTCCACTACACGTGGTAATAAGTTCCATTTTTATATCTGCATTTCCAACATTTTGGGGTCAAATTGGTATACATTCTGGCCAATCTCGCTGGTGGCAAGTGCCATCTATAATACATCTTATATGGATTTTCCTTGCATGCAGTAGATTTAGGTATTTTATAATTTTTATTCCAAACTTCTTCCCATTGATCTAAATCTATATTGTATACAATTTTTTTGCCCAGCCAATCATATTCCCTTTTACAATTTCTCCAATATTTGTATATTTTAATCTATTGTTTTCTCGTCTTGTGATAATAATAATTTGTTTAGATCAGATTCTGGTTTTGCTATTTAGCGTTTCTTTTGGTCTTCTTTAAATCTTGATTTAAGTTGATAATGCCACCAATCTATTTTATTTCCTGTCATATATTATATTTCTCCTTTTTAAGTTGCATTACTGAAATTAATGAACTTTTGCACAATATTCTAATTTTTCAAGTTTCACCCGTAAGCTATTTCAAATAAAATTGCATTTTGCAATTGAGTTATGGTTAATTTGTCAATGCTGATAGTATTCAAGCGGTGCTCCTTATTTTGGGGATTGTATTCCAAAATTACTGGGCAGATATTATTGTTGGTATCTTTGTTTTCTTTTGGCACAATCATTCTATTTTCAAGTCTTTGTATGTTGGAAGAAATATCCATCTGGGTTTTATTCCAAGTGGGGAGAAAGACACTGGAAACATGGAAGCTGTTTGGAAAGATGGTTTAATGGTGGACATGGGTTAGGTCCTGGAAAATCGAGCACATAGAAGACAGACAGACACACACACACACACTTGGGGCCCCACTTTGAGCTTCCTGTTCCTATGTAAGGGCAAGCATCCTGATTGGTTGTCACTCCCATGGGGCCATGCAAGGGTAAGTTTGTAGGTTGTCTTGAGTCCCAGGCTTGGTTGAATCTTGCTGGGTGATGATGTAATGAAGAGGGTTTGGGGCAATTCCTATTATGGCCCAGGACTAATCCTACCTTTGGATGAGGGTGTGTGCTTATGAATAGACATAACCATCTCTTTATCTCTTAAGTGCTAACAACTGCTGTGGGCTTTTGATGATTGGCTACTTAAAGAAAAAGGGAATAAAAAGGTGGTATAAAAAGATAACAAACTATGATTAATTACATGCATGCTTTGCGATGTATCCATTTATACTTTAGATAACCAGAATTGTACTTCAGATAAGACTGGCATTCAAACTTATGTATGAAAAGGGAAATATGATTTTTTCAAATTTAAAATCCTGTGAATTATGCATTGAACTATCTAGATTTCCATGAATTATTTAATTACTTAATATATGTATATATATATATATATATACCTACCTTATTGCAAATAGTTTGTGGGTGTGTTTCAAAATAAAGACCTAGAAGGTCTCAAAAAAGAACATGTTCCTTGTCTTTATTGGTCAAGTATGCATTACATTTGAAATATAAAAGTGTTCCAAAAATGTTCCTAATACAGACTTCTAGCATCCACCCACCCAGGATTTTAAGTTGACAAGGCTTATTTCATAAACAAAACATGGAGTGCTTCAATCTGTTCTATTAATATTTTTGCTTTCAAGTCAACAAAATACAGATCGCTTTAATAAGAAACCACATCCTAGGAAACTTATCTGAACCTGACAATATATTTTATTGTAATAAATATTAAGCAGCGGCTACTCTGCTGAAGGATTATTTTAAAGAAGCAAAAATAATTCTAATTAGCTGTAGTAAGCATGAACTAAAGATAGTTGCAAATATTATATAAAATAGTTAAATAGCATTATTCCCCCACCCATTAAAGTGCTGAAAATTAGGTTGGTATGTTTTTCTTCTTTCCATTAACAACTATTTGGTTAGACATTCTTTTTGCTACAACCAATTTCATATATTTCATTAGGTATAGTGAAAGATAATGGAAAGGTTATTTTAAGAGCACCAATAGAGGGCATGTACACAGACAAAGTTATTTATTCATGAGTATTTCAACATTTTAAAATGTGCATTAACAAGGCTGCAGGATTCTTTGGGAAAGTCATTTTTCTTGCTGTGACATTACACCTGAAACAGTATTTTAGAATTTACTAAAATCTGAGCTGGTCTAAGTAATCTAAATTTTACTTGTATAAACCTTGTGTTGAACCACTAATGCTATTATTTCTGTAGGAGTAAGCCCCACTAAATTCAATGTCACTTACTTCTGAAATGATACTAGAAGCTTGCAGTGTAATTCCATATAAGAAACAACTGCTAGTGTAACAGAGTTCATTTCTTCTAAGTAGCAAAGAATATATACTTTGGCCTCTTTTATTCTCATATGCAATGTTTGCCATGAGTAGAACAGCTTATACAATTTAAAAATACATACCACATATTCACAAATGTATCTGTTATTTAGATTTTAGAAGTACGTGGGACAAGTGATAACAATTATAATTAGTGGTCACCATTTGCCACAGGTACTTCTAAAATCTTTTAGATTGAAATAGATTCTTTCCCAATTAGTATTCAAATGTTTTCTTGGCAGTGGAAACGATCCAGAGTCACATTATATCTTCTAATACGGAATTTTGCAAAAAAATAAAATAAAAAATAAAAAATAAAATAAAAATCTAACTAAGATTAATTTAAGAATAAATTATTCCCTTGATATGTAATTCAGTATCTTCTAAATTTAAGCTTTTCTATCAATACGTTCTTAGGAGAAAACAATGGCCAATTCATTCTGACTAATTTAAAAAAAACTTGATTGTAACTGATAGACAATAGAAAGCTAAGGAAGAGTATTTTCAAACTAGTTACAGACAGTAATTTTATTAACCCATCTTTGTAGTAATCTGGTTAGCCTATCTTAACATTGAAATGTATTAATAATATTGAAGAGCCTAAATATTATGATTAAGGATCGGTATTTTTATTTTTGTCTTATTCAACATTTATAGAGTAGCTGGGGAAGACTTTTGCATAAATTTCGTATTCCATTTATAAAATTAAATTTATAATGAATAAATACCAAATCTCATTGTATAAACATACTAAAACGTTATGGAACAAACTGAAAAATAATGCCCATTTTATGCATACTTAAAATTACACAACTAGAAAAGTAATGCTTATTAATATTTTAATGTATGAAGAAAACATCCAGACTGCTGTATATGAAGATACATCCGTCACATTAAAGTTGAGCCTCTATACTGACATACCAGAAAGATTCTGCTATCCATTTCAGTTATGTAAACAATTGTACATTTATCTGCCATTCTAAACAGGATCAAGTTTACATAATTTTGCTAAATTTCTGTGTATGCCCAAAAGCAGCTTACAGTACTAAAAACCAACCAGCTAAAGAATAGGTTCAATATAAAGTTATGCCTAAAATTAATAATAAACAAAGGGAAAATAAAATAGAATCGAAAGAGGCTAAGATGAACCATATGCTGGAATGGGCAGTCATTATATTCAAAGAAAAGTGTCAGTATATTCTTCTGAAAAAGCCTACACACTTCAGTCCAATACAACTGAAGAATAATCTGAAAGCTGATGCGAATTGCTTTTGCCATCTGTAGTCTCCTATCAGCCAAAAAAAAAGAAAAAAAAGAACAAAATAACCCCAAAATAACTTCAGGCTATCGAAGGTGATCTGAATTCAACCAAGCTGGTTCATATGCACACTGCTCATGTGTGGTGCCCATGTTCCTGTCCAAACCTGGGGAGGAGAGTAGACATTTTAAGCTATGCAGAGTTTTAATTGTCAAACAAATAAACAAATAAACAGACAGAATTGTCAATAATTCCCACTTAACATATGTGAATTATTATCTCAATTGGTTATTCTTTAAAGTAAAATATAAACATATGGAATGTTCTTAGCTTTTTTTATCCATTTTGAAAATGATGTGCATGCTACGTGTACTGTATATCATTGTGTGAAATATTACTACCACTTTTAACTATTCAACCTATTATTCAATAACAATAAGAAATTAACATGGGCATTCTGGGTAAAAATAAAGCAATGTCTGGAAGAAATATTGAAAATAAATATGGATTTAAAACCAGAGCTCTTTTTATTAGGGATAAATAACAATAGACAAATATGACAAAAGCACAATATATTTAACATTACCTATTTTGAATGCCACAAGGCTAGCTTTTGCTCAAAAATGGAAAGACAAGAATATACCCAAGAGGAAGAAATTTTATACAAAATATTATCATGCTTGGAGATAGATAGGCTAAAGTTAGAATTGAAAGAAAAACCCAAAACTGAATATTTCAAAACCTAGAATAAATTATATCATTGGGGGAGGAGGGGGGAGCACTAGAATGGAGTGGAAATATTTTTTTTTTTTAAAGATATTAACATTTGGGCTAAAGCTGTTACTTATAAAGGTCTCCATAATCAAGAAATGTAAAACATTAAGAATAAAAGGACAGGGTTTTTATCCCCTCAGAGTATCCTATTTCCTTATTATCTAAATATACATTCTTCTATTATTTTTTTTACCCACTAGTACAAAATGGCCTGATGATAAAACATGCATTATTAGCTCAAAGTAAATTTCTTCAATTTTTGGACTGTTGGTACAATTATATAAATATTGTTTGGGCGATATATATGCCACATATAAATGTCTCTAAAAATCTGTCATTCGAATACTATTGACTATAGGAAATAAGAAAACTAAAAGTAATGCTGAGACACATTATAGACAAAGAGATCTGAAAGAGGACATTTGTCCATAAATGCTAATCTAAAATATCCTTGATACTTACTGTCTGGGGGCCATTAGTCTCTGCAGAATTTGAAACCATCTTTATCAATGAATTCCAAGTTGGGTCACCAGCATGAGGCCCATTGAATATGGGTCCACCAGTACCATCTGCTATGGGTGCAAGAGGAGGAATCATTGCATTCCCATACACTGAAAAAGGCATGCCCTGTCAAGAATAGAATAATGACTTAAGATTCAAAAAATGTATTGTATTCTTGATTTTAGATTTATTTATTTATTTGTTTATTTATTAGATTTCTATGCCACCCATCTCAAAAAGACTCAAGATTGCATACAACATAATATACAAATGGAAACACCTTGAAAAATCATCAAAATATCTTTTAATATGGTGTTGGTCCACCTTTTGCGGCAAATACAGCCTCAATTCTCTGAGGTATTGATTCATACAAATTGTGAATTATTTACAAAGGAATTTTAGCCCATTCTTCCGTTAAAGCACCCTCCAGTTCTTTTAAAGATGGTGATGGTGGTGGAAATCAACTTCTTACTTGAATCTCTAAAATTGACCATAAATGCTCAATAATGTTGAGGTTTGGTGATTGTGGTGGCCAGATGAGATGCTGAACTTCATTAGAATGTTCCTCGTGTCATTCTTTAACAATTCTTGCTCTATAGATTGGTGCATTATCATCTTGAAAGATGGCATCGCGCTCTAGAAACAGTTCTTGAACCATAGGATGAATTTGGTCGGCCAAAATTCCTAAATAGTGATGGTTGTTAATTCTTCCATGAAGGGAAATCACTGGACAAGCGGATTTCCAAGAAATAGCACTCTAGACCATCACTGAACTCCCACCATGTTTGACGGTTGGGAGAAGGCAGTCTGGATGAAATGATTCTTTTGGCTGTCTCCAAACATAAACATAGCCAGAGGTCGGAAAAAGGGTAAACGATGATTCGTCAGAGAAAATCACATTTTGCCACTGCTTGAGGGATCATTTCTGTTGGTTTCTACACCACTCTAAACGCTTTGAAACATTTGTCTTTGAGAGCAGAGGTTTTCTAATTGCAGCTCTTCTGTGGAATCCAAATTTGTGAAGCTCCCTTCGAACAGTTTTTATGGAAACTGGGTTCTGTATGTGTCTATTGAGCTCTGCAGTGATTTTAGGAGCTGCGGTCTTGCGATCCGCTCTAACAATTCGCTTTAGAGTCTGACAGTCTCTCTTAGACAACTCTGACTTTCGACCAGACGTGTGCTTGGCTGAAGACGTTTTCCCTTCTCTTTCAAAAGCAGTCATTACTTTTGAGACATTACCTCTTGAAACGCCAAACATTCGGGCACTTTCTGTTACACTAGCGCCTGCCATTCGAGCTCAACAATTTGGCCTCTTTGAAAGTCTGAGAGGTCTGCCATTTCTAGAAGGTTATAACCAATTTCCTTAAATTTCTATATTAAAAAAAGGTAGTTTAAAAAAACATATCAAATCACAGAATTTAAAAAAAACATTAAAATATGTCAAGTTTGGATTGATTTGAACATGTTCAAACATTATGATGCCAAAAAGTCAAGTGTTTCCATTTTTTTGTCCACCCTATAAAACAATATATACAAAGAAATTGTTATTAAATTATTATTAAAAAGAATTATTTATGAAATCATTAAAACCACCATATGCAGTCATTCCCATTCATTCAATTCAATCGTTTCAACATTATCTGGAGACAATCTCATCTCTCATGGCCCCCATGCCCGCCGGCAGAGATATGCATATTTGAAATATGCATATTTCAAGAGAAATTTGTATTATAAACTGCCTGCAATCTAATGACCTTAATTTATATTACATGTGCTAAAAACATAAGAATTCCTAAGTTAAATGTTTCCTGATTTTGCAATTGGGGCAGTATATAAAAAATTAAAATAGATATATCCATATATGAAAATATTTTATATAATTATTTCTTGATACATGTGAACAAGATTTAAATATTAAGAAAGTAATTTGTATATTCTCATTTCCTAGCTATTTAGGTTTAAACGTTTAAACAGGGAAAACGTTGTCGCCAGGCCTGGGGCAATTAGATCTAGACCCCCTGACCAATAAATGTAATGCATGGTGTGACTGAATTGGTTGATCGATTAATATATTGGGTTTTTAGCTGTAGGTTTTTTTAATATATTAGATTTGTTTTATACGCTTTGTTTTTACACTGTACCTTGTGAGCTGCCCCCAGTTTTCAGAGAAGGGTGGCATACAAATCAAATCAAATAAATCAACACTATTTAAATAACAAAAACCTGGCTAATCATCTAAATGTTATATTACCCCAACTTTAGGAAAGTCCATGTATCCTGCAGGAACATGCTGGTGGAATGTACCAGAAGGAGTTACAATTCCTGTGCTCTCTCTTTCCATTGCTTGATGTGAGAATACTCCTGGATCAGACATTGGCCTGTGAATCATATGGTTTCCCATTCCACTATGATACCAATCTACTTTATCTAGGAAGAAAAAAGAGTATAACTATTAATATATTCGTATTCATCTTATCACTTAGTTTCTAATATATACCGTGATCTAAAAACCAAAGAAAAAGGCACTCTGCTCACTTAGCCTTACATAATATGTCACAATAAGGTTTAAAGTTAAGTTTTTAAAGCAGGATATAAACTGTGAGAGGAGACCACTGTCAACCATCACTACTTTCTCCATCTCAGATATGCCAACAACCAAGTTTCCTACACCTGACTCCATCCCTCTGGGTCCCTCATCTGTTGTGATCCTAGAAAAAGAGGTGTGTGTGAGTTCAATTTCACAAAAGTCTGGAAAAGCACCAGACCCAAACAGGATAATTCCTTGTTTGAAAATCTGTGTTGGTCAACTGGCCCCCATCTTCACCTGCATCAAAATCCCCACTCCATTAGTATTGGATCACACCCTCCCCTGGGCTGTGTGATCTCTCCATTACTCTTTTCTCTATATATCAATGACTGAATCTTGGAAGATCCTTCTGTTAAAACACTGAAGTGTGTCATTGCTCTTATCAAGACAACAATGAGTTTGCATGTAGATGGGAGGTAGAACAATTGGCCCTATAGTACAGCTGGAATAATCTGGACCTGAACACTTTTAAAACTGTAGAGATAATAGATTTTAGGGGAAGCTCTCCTATTCTACAACTTCTTACAATAATATCAACACAGTATCAACAATAGAGATCTTCATGTTTCTGGGTTTTATAATCTCCCAGGACTTGAAATGGACACCTAATATTAAACCACCATTAAGAAGGTGTAAACGTGTTCTTTGAGAAATCTATCTGCCTCGGAGTTCTGCTTTTGATGAATGCATTAGTCAGAATGTGGATAGAAGGCATAGCAAAGAATGTTCTTTCTGTTTCAACTGAGCCTATCATTTGTACCTGTATAACAGCCTGGCTTGGCACAGCCACCAAGCAGGACAAGTAGAAAATTCTATGTATAGTTAGGACTGCACAAAAACAACAACTGCAACCTGCATGCCTTCCACTAAGGACCTATATATTGCATGAATCAGAAAGAGAACCAGAAAACATCTATAGACTGCTCACAGCCTGACTTAAACTGTTTCAACTTCTCGCTTCAGGGTGCCACTATAGGACATTGTATGCCAAATCAGCTAGACATGAAGATAGTTCTTATCCCACACCATGCCATCATTCTGCTAAACACCAGAATTATCCTATGCTTAAAGATATTACTAGATATAAGTAGTAGACTATATTGTTATTATCCTTGTCATCTTCTAATCTTTCCATCCTGTTGCAGTATAGCATGAATGTTAGAATAGGATTACAGTGATCCCTCGATTTTCGCGGGTTCAAACTTCGCGAAACGGCTATACCACGGTTTTTCAAAAAATATTAATTAAAAAATACTCCGCGGTTTTTTTTCTATACCACGGTTTTTTCCAACCGATGACGTCATACGTCATCACCAAGAGTCACTTCTCTCTCTCTTTCTCTTTCTTTCCTGTCATTCTCTGCTTCAATCATTTTCTCATTTCTCTTTTTTCTCCCTTTTTCTATCATTTTTCTCTCTCTCTCTACCTTCCACTCTCTCCCCTCTTGCTCTCTCTCTCTTTCTCCCTCTCCCTCTCTGTGAGAACGCCTGCCCCCACCTCTCCTGCAGCCCCCTCGCTGATAGCTGGGACGAAAGTGCTCTCAGCTAAGGGACTGTGAGAGGGGCGAGGCAGGCATTCTCAAAGCGCTCAGAGCGGCTACCGGCCGAATGAGGAGGATGAGAAGCCGTAGCCGCCAGCGCTGCTGCAGGAGGACCCGTGTCCGAAGAAAGCCGGTGAGAGGGGTGGATCGTGCGGGCAGGCGGTAGTGGCGAGGGGGCCGGAGGCGCTGGGGGGGCGGGGGCAGCCGACATTCAAAGCAATCTTTGCCGGCCTCCGCACTTTCGTCGCTCCCTGCCCTAATTTCAAGCCCAGCTCCTTGTGCTGCCTTGAAAAAGTGTGCGTGGGGGTAGTTTTTGGCTGTCCATAGCCAAAAATGGTGTTTTTACTTCCGCACCGCTACTTTGCGGAAAATCGACTTTTGCGGGAGGTCTTGGAACGGCTGTAATGGCTTTAAATAGCTATTTAATATTTATTTGTTTGTTTGTTTGATTTATATGCCGCCCCTCTCCGAGGAGATATCAGAAAATTAACACTAGCATTTCTGGAAGAAGCTTCTATTTTAACATTTAAATTATTATTAGAACATGAGTAGAAGACAATACATACCACCTTGATTTCCTCCTAGTCCTTCAAAAGACCATATACCGCTATGACCAACTGGAGCAGCTAAGTTACTCCCGATAACAGCAGGTGTAGATGTTCCTGTTTGCCTAATACGTGCAGAACGCTCAGTTCCAATTGGAACAGGAACCTTCCTGTCCTGAGACATACTGCTGGGCTTTTCTGACCTGATGGAAACAGCTGAAGGGGTTGGAGATGGTGCTCTTACTCCAGCAGTCATTGGTTGAGCAGATGGCTCTAAAAGCAAATACATACGAAGAGTGAATTTGCTGTGAATATTTCAAGACAACAACCTTCCTTCCCAATACTTGTTTTTATCCCAGACTCAATAAAATGAGTAACATGAATTAAATAACAGTTGGAAACAGATACATTATGATACCAGATACTTGATATAACTCCGAAGTAACAGCTTGTAATTTTTTATAACATGCTATCTAATTGGAGAGCCTTCTGTCACAGTACAGTTTTGCAAACTGTACAATCATGATTCTAGAATTCAGCTTACTTGAATAAAATAACTACAAATATTTCTTGGGTTGTTATTAAAACTTTACTACAGTTATTATCATTTAGCTTTCTTCTACTCTTCTCTAAGATAAAAAATCTGCCAGGAACCTTAATATATTTGATTATCTTATTAAAAGAATGCCACAAAAGCCTCACCGTTTGATGCAGAGGAACATGGAGGCAGTAAATTGAGTGGGGAAAAATGCTGTCTATTAAAATTAGCAGCCGCTGGTGCTCCACCAAGAGATGTTCC
This sequence comes from Erythrolamprus reginae, assembly GCF_031021105.1. NCBI lineage: Eukaryota > Metazoa > Chordata > Lepidosauria > Squamata > Dipsadidae > Erythrolamprus > Erythrolamprus reginae. Next base: position 97,716,834 of record NC_091963.1, on the reverse strand, counting down.
TGATGCATATACTTGGCCACTTGAAAGATTTGAGGCAAAGTTACCCAAATGTGCAGAAGAAGGTGTAACAGAACCGTAAGGTGAATCGAGACCAACAATACCTGTAAAATTATGAGCAAAACATCACTTTTCAAGAGGAATGAATGCTAGTATTGGTATAAAACATAATTTGCTTATTCAATAATTTTAATAGTAACTAACATATTGCTGTATTAATTTTTTACTTTGAATTTTATATACAGTGATCCCCCGAGTTTCGCGCTCTCGATCATTGCTAATCGCTATATCGCGATTTTTCCACCCGGAAGTAAAAACACCATCTGCGCATGCGCGCCCCTTTTTTCTATGGCCACGCATGCGTAGATGGTGGAGTTTGCATTCCCCGGGCAGATCAGCTGCTGGGCGGCTTCCCTGGGTCTTCCCCCTCTTGCTGGCGGGAGGGCGAGCGGCGGGCATCAGCGAGGAGCCGGGGTTTCCCCTTTGCGTGGGCGGCCAGTAAGACCCCAGTGCCGCTTCCCAGCTGAGTCCCGAAGCCAAACGCGGAAGTTCGCCTTTGCCGTCTGGCTTCAGGACTCAGCTGGGAAGCGGCGCGAGCAAACGGCGTGGGCGGGCGAAGGGCGGGCGAGCGGCAGCGAGGAGTTTGCATGGGCGGTGGGGAAACCCCAGAGCCGCTTCCCAGCTGAGTCCCGAAGCCAAACGCGGAAGTTTGCCTTTGCCGTCTGGCTTCAGGACTCAGCTGCTGCAAGCGAGCAGCCGGGCGGGCGGGCGAACGGGCAAGCGATCTTGGGGTTTCCCCGTTGCCCAGGCAAAGGGGAAACCCCAAGATCGCTTGCCGCTTGCCCGTTCACCCGCCCGCCCGGCTGCTCGCTTGCAGCGCCGCAGCAGCGAGGAGCCAGGCGGGCGAGCGAACGGGCAAGCGATCTTGGGGTTTCCCCGTTGCCTGGGCAACAGGGAAACCCCATCTTCGGCTCCTCGCTGCTGCCGCGCTGCAGAGCAGATCAGCTGTTGGGCGGCCGAAGGGGTCTTCCCCGCCGCCCACACGCAAACTCCACCATCTGCGCATGTGCGGCCATGGAAAACAGGACGCGCATGCGCAGATGGTGTTTTTACTTCCGTGCCGCTACATCGCGAGTTTACGATTATCGCAAGGAGTCTTGGAACGGAACCCTCGCGATAATCGGGGGATCACTGTATACTAATAAATCAGTTTATCCACTTGTATCAAGAGGAAGATCACATGATCTTTCTACTTGCTATCAAAATGTCAGTAATCAACAAATCAAACAGATTTCACTTTCTAAAACTTCTAAGTAAATATATATTTTCCTTACAAATAGATGAATCATAGAATGGAAGAGTGTTAATTTTAGTTGTTATATTGGGGCTAGGAATGAAAAAAAAACTGTTCTGCAAGTGAATATTTGCTGGTTGAGATAGAATTTAACATTGGCAGAAACCTGAATTTTCTCAAATTTCCCAAAACATTATTATTGGAATGAGTTTTATTATGTTCTGGATAATGCCTGGTCATAAATATTTAATATTATTAGAGTTTTTGGTTTTTTGCTCCATCTTGTGGATGATGTGAGTAATTAGCGGGAGCAGGGGAAATACATACATAAGGCCTGGAGGCCATGCTACTTGAAGCACGTCAGTCCCCTCGACCCCTGGTATCTGGGACGTGGTCAGGATTATTGTGAGATGGGCATTGTTCGGGAGTGGCAAATAGATCAAACAAAATTTACTTGCATTTTTAAACATCCATGCCATTTTTATTTGTTTTATTGTATACAAGAATGTGTTAAATAATACATCAAAAGGGGCGTTGGTCTTACCCAATACGCTACTTCTCAGGAAGCCAGGAATGGGTTAACTCCATCTACTCTCTGAATGGACTGAGTCTATCAAAATTGTTTAGGTCACGATCTTGATGCTAGCCTAGGATCGAAGCAACAGACTCTCACGTGCCTCAGTCGATGAACCACTAATCCTTTCACATGCTTGCAAGCAGACAATCCACCAAGATGAAGAAGTCCCCTAGCAGGCAGTCAATCAATAGTCAAATAGAAATAAGTTGGGGCTGTCTGCTATGTTTACCTTCCTGAGAAGGAGCATATCAGGTAAGACCAACGCCCCTTCTCCATAGAGGTGGATACAGCAACCAGGAATGGGACATACCAGAGCTGGCCCTCCATCTGGTAGAGCTCGGACTGGTGGCTGAGTCTCTAGTCTCTGAACACCTGTTGTAACACCTTTCTACCAAAGGACGCCTCCGCCGAGGTGTACACATCCACTTTATAGTGCAGCATGAAGGAAGAAGGGGATGTCTAGATGGCTGCCTGGCAAATCTCTTCCAAAGAAGCCTGAGTCGCTCACACTGCCAAAATCTCTGCGCTGCGCTTGAAGTGAGCCGTGATATGATCCGGCACATGTCTGGATTAAGGCTCGTAGGCGTTAGCAATGGTAGAGCGAATCCAGCAGCCCACTGTGTTCGATGACCACGTTTTGGCCCAAGAAAGATGGCAGAAAGGACAGAAAAAGCGTTTCTGATCTCTGGAATTGGGCCGTTCAGTTGATGCAGATATGAAGTGTTCTATGAACGTCAAGTGTGTGCCATCTCTTCTCCGAGGGATGGCTCGGATGTGGGCAAAAATTTGGCAGAACTAGCTCCCGGGCCCTATGGAACCAAGTATTGACCTTTGGTATAAAGTCAGGCCCAGTCAAAGAATTACACGATCATTGTGAAAAATGCGCAGGTCAGCTCGAACGCACAGGGTGGCCAGTTCGGACACCCTTCTAGCTGATGTAATGGCGACTAGGAATGCTACCTTACAAGAGAAGTGTCATAAGCTGAACTGGTGGAACAGTTCATAGTGGGCCTCTGTGAGCCTCTGAAGAACCTTTGACAAATCCCAGGTAGGGTATCAGTGAACAACAAAGGGTAGAGATTGGTCGTTCCATGAAGGAAGTGACAAATTGTGGGATAGAGAGCCAAGGGCTCTAGATGTCTACATGAGATAATGGAAGACAAGACCGTTTGTCTCCAAAGTGTATTGGGGCTGAGGCATTGACATCCTGGAGGAAGTCAATGACCTGACTGATGGCTGCCACTGTAGGCACAAGGTTTGCCTGGATGCACCACCCATAGAAGGCCCTCCAGCTGGCATCATAGATGCGAGTGGTAGAATGTCTCCTGGAGGACAGAATGTAGTGATGGCCCTAGCAGAAATATCATTCTCCTTCAGAGCAACCCTCTCAAGCACTAGATGGTCAGTTGGAGCCACTGCCCCATGGCTGAGGAAAACTCTGCTCTGAAGAAATCTCCAAGGACGAGACACTGAAAGGCTCAGTAGGTCGGCGTGGCCAATGAGGAGCCACAATTAGGATCTCTGCCCTCTCTCACACATAATCTTGTGGATGATGTGAGTAATTAGCGGGAGCAGGGGAAATGCATACATAAGGCCTGGAGGCCATGCTACTTGGAGCGCGTCAGTCCCCTCGACCCCTGGTATCTGGGACGTGGTCAGGATTATTGTGAGCTGGGTGTTGTTCGGGAGTGGCAAATAGATCCACTTGCAGGAAGCCAAATATGTCTGTTACCTCCTGGAACAAGTCTAGATGAAGGTGTCAGGCCAAAGCCATCATGTGGAGTTAGAGACTTTGGCTTGCCACAGTAGAATAGTATTAGGGGAACTGGGAGGGGTTAGTTGCATGAGAGGGAAAGTTACTAGCCACAACAAATTCCTTTCTTAGAGTCCAAGGTCACTCGGACTGGTCCTCATGCTAAACTTGTGGGTGTGGGGATGTGAGATGAACCTTAACCTGGGTGGGATACTGGAAGGAAGCTAGTATCGGAATGGCAATGGCATGACCAATGACCATCATGGCTCTGCTAATAAATCCAATCTTGGATAAGAGAATTGGACTGGAATCTGATTTATTTCTCAGATGCTATTTGGGGCGCTGAGAGCAAATTCCAATACTCCTTTTTCATCAAATGTCAGAGAGAGGGGGAGGAGGGAGGGAGAGAGAGAGAGAGAGAGAAATGATGGAGGAAAGTAACAAGAATCACAGGCTGTTTCCTTTCTTTCATTTCTCTTTCTCTCTCTTTGTCCCCTCTCTCTTTCACACACACAGATAACTATTTTATGAGGGCAGGCATAAGGACACAGATCCTCCCTGCTTCCAGCTCGGAATCTGCTTATGGCGATGCCCTGAGACTCAGCCTCTGTGTGGGCAACCCCCGTCTGGCCAATGCAATAAATGGGCTCCCTCGCAGTGCCTCTTCTTCCATGTGAAGCAGCAGCCGGTGAGGGCTTTATCTGTGAAGCCATGAAGCGTAATCACATGGCCAGTTCTTGCCTGCAGCGTTGGCAGCCAGGATCAGGCCAGAGCCACCGCCAGCTGAAATCAGCAGGTCAGACTCTGTGACCTGGAGGCAACATGCATTCGGAGCCTCTGTCCAAGAAGAGAGTGTGCCGGAGCTCAAACGCTAAATCTTGCCAGCCTTGGATATCAGGGATATTGCAGGCATACTAGCCATGTAAAGGCAGCCCATGTAGCCATCTGCCCCAAACTGGCAGGGAGGCTTCAAGACAACACTTGAGATTGTCCAGCAGAGGGCTGTCCCCTTCTAGTATCCGCTGCCCTGGCAAAGGCAAAGCAGAAACAGGAGGGGCCACGCAGAACTCCTTTGATGGCCTCCCCAGCCCTGGTGCTGTGCAAGCCCCGGAGCAGTGCTGGGAAGCCAGGGGTATCCCAGGATTACAACGCTGAAGGCTTAGGGTGGGGGAGCATTTTCAGCAGTCCGCAAGAAAATGGGGAGGGGAATTTTCATGCCTGTCCTTCTATTCTCAGTCTGTGCTGAATTTAAGAATAGGACAGGTGGGGAAGTCACGTTCCCCATTTCCCCACCCCAAGCCTTCAGCATATCCCAGGATTGCAATACTGAAGGTTCGGCAGGAAAAAGCTGTTTAGAGAAGATATGGAGATTGAGATCAGCAGAGCTGCCTCCCTTTTCGGAGCCTGAATATCATCCGCAAAACAGCTGAGCGTGTCTTGATTAAACAGCTGATTTTGTTTTGTAGAGCTATTTAGCAAAGTCATATAGGCTTAGCTCAGTTGCTTTGCCGACGACGTTCAGGCTCTGAAAAGCGCCACAGATGAACTGTTTAGCAGAGACCCTGAAGGTACTAAGCAGGAAAGACAACTCCCATCCCCATCTTTCTGGTACAGGAAAAAATGGGGAACTTCTCCAAAACTAAGACCAGGTGCCTTCTTTGGCCATACAAAAAAGACCCAATGTTGTTTTCAGGGAAACATGGTATGTAACTTTGTACAAACTTGTAACCAATACAGTACGTATCATAAACCCTTTATTTATCATATGTATCTCCCATTAATTTTACCTATATAATTCTATATAGTTCTAAAATTCTAATCCAATTTTATGAATTAATACATCCTAATATTAAACAACACCTAAATATATCTTTTACCATCATTCCATAGTCAATCTATATTTAATAATCAACCATCCCTCCTCAAATTTCTACCACTTTCTCATTTCTGGATACTTCTCCCTTTTCTCTCTCATTTGTTTCTCATTTCTCCCTCTTCCTCCCTTTTTCTCTCATTCCTTCCCGCTCTTACTTCCCCTCTTTTTCCATCCCTGTCTCCTCCCCCCCTTGGGGGCACTGCTGTAGTTCGGCTTCTGGGTTGTGGTTGTATTTGGTCTGTAGGGTGGGTGTGGGTTTGGGTCTGGTGGAGGTGATTGGTGGTAGTGTCCTGTGCTGTTCTGGGTCTGGTTTCAGTTTGTATGGCTGGGATACGTTTGTCCCGCCCCGCAGGACTCCCAAGATGCGCCGAGGGGACAATTTGCCCCCAGGATCCCTGGCCCCAACCCCACGTGCCTTGGATTCCCTTTCCAAGCCAGCCCCCAGCAAAGCCCAGGCTGTGCGGGGGGGAGGGGAGCTCTTCCCTGACCAGGCAACAGAAAAACCTTTTTCAGGTACATTTATGTCATGCTCTATTTTATACCTAAGCCAGTGTTTCAACCTTTTTGGGCCATACCCCACCTAAGCATCTCTAAAACCCTGATGCCTCCCAGCTGCCCCACCATGACATATAATTCTTACTATTTAAAAAGTGAATTTGGTTTAAACAAGGCTACAATTGATCCCATTAAAAATCAAATTGCCCCCTATAGGACGTGGACCCTACATTGGGAACCAGAGCTAAAACTTTTAGAAAATGAGCTTGCTTATTTGCATGCACAGCTAGTATATGGTCCTATTATTCAGCAGATAAAATTTTACACCAATCTGACTTCAGTCCTTGACATCCAATAATAAATCACTAGAGATTAATATTGCACATATGAAATGAGAAAGAGTTGGATCATATATTTACCTGAGGGATTTGGAGCTGGTCTCTGCAGTGGGGGTCTAAACCCTGGAGCTTTGGAAGTATCTAATTGATGTAATGGATCTGAATTTGACAGAAATGAAGACTTTCCAGACAAAACAGATTCCGGCGTTGTCTGAGATGACAAGACAGAACCACCCCAGAATGCATGAGCTGAGGAAGGATTGTTTTCATACAGTGTGTTAAATGGTCCAAATGGAAAAGCAGCACTGAAATTGTTGGCCATGGATTTATTTGTGGGATGGACTGAATTTTGAGAAACACTCTGAGTAGTTAAAGTAGAAGGAATTTGCACTGAAGAAGGAACACTGTGGGGTCTTTTTAATTGGCTGATGTTAAGGACTGGAACTGTGCAATTCTGGAGAGGAGCTGAATTCTTGTGCACAGGATTGGTTCCATGGGAAGGTAGCCTGACAGAGGCATTTTCTATTTTAGCTGAAGCAGGAGACTGAATAGATCCTACTGATGCCTGAGGCAAAAGATAGTTTGCTGGAGAGTTTAGTGAAGAATTAGCAGGAGTAACTACTGGGGCAGAAGAACTCGCTGCTGTTAAATTTGGAGGTACAACCATACGAGGATCTTGTATTGGAACCTGAGGCTGCAAAGGTGGTCTTGCTTCTTGAGAAACAGGCCCAAGAGACCGTGGCTTACCCAGATGTTCTGAAGAAATGCCCACAGAATTACTGTTTGACTGCCTGTTATTGGCCAAATTTACTGTTTCCACAACTGGTGAATTAGCTACTTCCTGATCGGAAGACAACACCCTTTTGCTTGGAGAATTTCTTGTACATTCTGAAGGACTACGTCTAGAAATCTTTGCTGACTGGGCCGGTGGTGAAGGGGAGGAAGTGGATGAACTTGGGTATTGCTCTTTAGCTGTAGGAAAAGGATATATGGCATTTGTTGTTGTTGTGCTGTTGTTACTTGCTGTGGTTGAAATCGTTGTAGTAGTGCTGGATGTTTTCACCACAGTGACGAATAGTTGCCTTCTCACTGAGGGAGAACTGGAACTGCCATTTGCAGAAGAAACAGGCACAGTAGACACCATCGAGCTTGTGGTAGCTGTTGAACTAGAAGTCAAGGAACCCACAGAGTTCACTTGACAACCATTGCTGTTTTGATTGTTATGGCGAGGCACGGCGTGAGACTTCAGTGAATTAGTTGCTCTTGCAGGGCTCAGAGGTCTAACAGGGAAAGGACCCCAAGTGGATTGAGCTGGTGGGAAAGTTCCTCCGAAATGGGTCATGGGCAACCTTGGTGGGCGAATCTGTTGGAAAGTCTGAGCAGCAAGCAATGCATGTGCAAATTGGGGAGGAGGATAGGCTAATGGCAGAGAAACTGGAAATCCGGGCCTAACACTGTTCATGGAATTCTTCACTGTTTTATGGGTACATGCTGATGAAATTGCAGGCACAGAGATTGCTGGAGCAATCTGAGATGATGATGATGATGATGATACTGCTACTGCTACAGTGGTGACTTTGTTCCCAGTTGCAGAACTGTGAACCGTTGCAATGGTGGTATGTGATGATATTCCTGTTTTGGGATAGGCTGCAGAATTTTTCAAACGATTCTTTGGAATGAGTTCATCAATTTCTTTATCTGGATCTTTAATCAGAGCATTTATAAGTTGTGTTGCTTGTCGTGTTGATTCTGTGCCTCCCCTATAATAAATGCATGAAGACAGGGTTTTGTTTTTTTTTTTAAAAAATCAGCTATTTAAGGAAAGGAAATTTAATTACTTTATGGCAACATTTATGCTATGATTCTCTCTCTAATAGTGAATTCTAATGTTTGAATGCCAGCCAGGCTTGAACCAAAGCAAAAGATCAATTATAAATAAAATTATGCTCAGATAAATTCTAGGTTTATTGAAGTACAATACAGAAAAAGATGCTTAATCTCAGGAAACCACAGGGAAAAATGAAAAACTAAATTTAAGGAAAAACTGAAATGTGGGAATGAAATGTGCTCCCTGAATCTCTCATATCTTACTAGAAAGCATAGCTTTTGTAAAACTAGAATTCTTGACAGGTGGTTTCCAATAAGAATGTAAGAATACTTTTAACAACTAAGTACAGAAATAAGACCAAGTAAATTATTAGAAATGAAATAAGTAGTGTCTTGGTTTACCTTATTGTTATGATTCTATCTCCTGTTTTATCTTTCTGTTTATCAATATCTATGTGTGCTCCTGTAAATTCTCTGATAGCATTGATGTTACAACCACCCCTTCCAATTACTCTGGAAATAACAGTTGATGGAACAGAAACCTTCTTTGATCTAAAAACAAATGAATAAGAAAATTAATTGCAGTAGCATATTTAAAATATTACAAAGCAGGATTGTTTTGTTTTTAAAAAATAAAGTCTATGGTATAAAATTACTGATATTTCAAGTAAAAGATGATTATTTAGAAGGATGGATGGCATTTTTACACTATGGAATTTCTGGTCAACTCCTAAGTGCAAAGATATACCATGTTATTTCCTTAATACTGAAAATGTGTTTCATGAGAAATTACTTGAATAGCCATTTACTATTTCCTTACTGAATCAGCAACTTTGTGCTGAATGTCCCAAAGATGCTTTTTCAAGAGGCAACTAGACTTTCTTCTAAGATGTTTTGCTTCTCATCAAAGAAGCTTCTTCAGCTGTGACTGGATGGTGGGGAATGGAAGGATTTATACTCCTTGCTGACAACAGGTCATTTGCATTATTTTAGAGTCACTGAGGCCACCTGTGTCATTAGGGTCACTTGAGTAGCTACAAGTGCTTGCAAGGAATATACCTTATTTTTTAGAGTATAAGACACACCTTAGTTTTGGGGGAGAAAAACAAGGAAAAAATACCTCTGCCTCCCAGCAATTTGCCAAACAGCAAACAACACGGATGATATACACTGTTTGCTGGGTATTTCTGTGCATGTGTGCCTGACCCATAGAAATAGCAAAGAATTGGAGAAATGTACATTATGGCAATATGCCAGAATGTTTTCTTAAATATAAGAAATTATTACATAACTCCCAATTATTTAAATAGATCTACTCTAAGCATGACTAAGTCAAGGTTTAACTCAGTTGCCTTGTCTTAATACTAAAATAGGACACTTACATTTCAGATTATGCTTTTACAGATTTTTAAATTTGATGTGGCTTTCTGGAAGTATACACTATTCTCTATTATTTAAAAAAAGATACAATAGCACTAGGCCTCTTCAGATCAAGCGTTCGTTTTAAAAAGCTTCTTCATTTTATTAAGTCTAGAACAATAATAAAGCAGTCTTTAAAAATATCTAATAATTTGAACATTCTATAGACATTTATAATTACTTATCTTCTTGCATCCAGATTCAGCAACTGATTAGCACAAGAAAATAAATTTCTGCCTCTGCCTTTGCCTCCTTTAGTTATTGAAACTTTAATTTCCCTTTCATTTTAGCACATGGCTTGCCTTGCAGCCTCAATCAGCTGAGAGTCTGGAAGACCATAATGACTTAACAAGTTCTGTTCTGTTTGCTGCAAGGAGGTAAATTGCTGGGAGGCAGAGGGCAAAGGGTGGGGCTACATCTGGTGTATAAGGTGCACCCAGGTTTTTACCCACTTTTTTTGGGTAAAAAGTTGCATCTTATACTCCGAAAAATATGGTAAATCCTTCCATTCTCCACCATCCAGTCAGAGCTGAAGAAGCTTCTTGGATGAGGAAATGCTTCAAAGAAAAACAAGGAAGTCTAGTTGCCTCTTGAAAAAGCACCTTTGGGAGAACTATGACCTAAATGACTAAGAATCTCCATAGATATTGTGCTGAATGTAGAAAAGGAATAAGAAAATGCAAAAAAAGTAAACACATGATGTAAGAAAAGCACATTGAAACACCAAAAAATAATTTATTTAATCTTCTCTGTATTCAATTCGTGTTATATTCCTCTGAACATCCCATGGTTTTCATAAAACAACATGAGCAAAACCATGCTCCTATGTGAAATTATTCTGCTGATTTCAACAGTCATTTTTGCTATAGCTCACACATAACTCACCATTGTATCATCTACCAGCATTAGAAGGTTACAAATTGTGCGGTCATTTCCCCAATTTTCTTAAATATTCTATCAAGGTAGATACAGTAGGTTCATCTACTACTTGCACTAGTTTTCACTATTTATGAATAGTGTGGTAATGTTTAGTCCAATTTCCAAGTGAAACAGTTTCTTTCGTTTTTGATATATTAATTTTTAATTCTATGCTCTTCATTATATCACATTATATCACATAGCCTAGCACTCATTTAGGTCTTAGCGAATGTTAAGGTTACCAGACTTAATCATATTCATCAAGTACACTGCTCAGTTTGGGGCATTTTACCAAATGCCACAAAAGTAAACAAAAGCCAATTTTATTGTAGGTATTGTCAGGTTATTCTATGTAAGTTAGGCTTTTTCATTAAAAAACAACCCTTAAATATATTAAATAGCCAATAGATTTTTACCAGCGTCTCACCAACTAGGAAATATATGAAGGGTATGACGCATATTCAGGAAGTCTTTATTACATTTTGATAAAACCTATATGGCGTTTTTCATCATTAAAAGAATTCATAAGTGTTAGTAAACTTCAAATAAAATAAAATAATAAGTGGCTTTATTAGATTTTTTTTTAAGGTATGAAAGTGAGCGAGTCTGACAGAGAAAGTATCATTACAGAAAATGAGTTTGCATTTTGTTTCTCAGATTGTGAATGTATTTTACAGCAATCCTTATGAGAAACTATTAAAATTAGTATAGTATAGTATACTATATACTATACTATATATATTAGTATACATCTACTATATATTCCCTAATTATCTGGTAGGATTAAGCAAGGTTAAAATACATTTTCTAAACTGGACAGGAAGAAAAATAGAAATTTGCTGGAATATAAAATTTAGCTTACCTTCTTACAACTTCTTTCCACCCTTCTTCTCTCTTTTGACCACGTTTAGGACTAGCTAAGCTGATTTTTCCATTAGGTGAAGAGAGAGGTGATGGACAAGACTTTGTGCAAGTAGATAAGGAATTAGCAGCTGCTTCACCAATAACCTCTGATAACCTTTCAAGTAAAATGGGTGAAAGACAAAAAGAGAGTGAGAGTAGAAAATATTTTCTTTTCTCTGGGCATGTGGAGAGGGAATAAACCACTGCCAGGGCCCAGAGAAAAGAAACGCTCCCTTTGCTCTGGACATCCCAGAGCGAACAGAGCATTTTCCTTTCTCTGGCCGCTTGGACAGGGGATAAACCACTCCGCTGTGGTAACTCCCTTATGCTGCTTCCCATACACCCAGCACGAGGTTGCCTTCTGGAGCATTTGGGTGCAGAAAGGCAAAAGGGGGCGCTTCGCCCCAGCTGTCTCAACTTGGCTTCAGCCATACGGAGTAGATATCAGAAGAAGGAAAGGCGCCGGCTACAAAGTGAGCGAGCAAGAGAAGAGGGGAGCCCTTCAGCATGGGGAGAAAGAGGAAGCAGGTAGCAGCAGCAGCCGCTGCCTTTCAGTCAAAGGAGCAGGAAGTTCCCCCCTCTCGCCCGCCTGAGTTTCTCTCTCTGGCGCAGTGTATGGGAGGCAGCCTTGCACTGGGTGTATGGGAGGCACGTGCTCCTCCTCGCCGCCTCAGAGTCCCTCTTTTTTAAAAAAAGCCTTAAAGTTTTGGATTTTTTTTATTCCCCTCACTTCACTTTCTTCCTTTGGCAGTGACTGCCCTCCTCCTCCTCTTCTTCTTCTTCCTTCTCCTCCCACCCAAATTACAAGCTTTTATTTCTTTCCTAATGGGTTTGCACACATTATTTCCTTTTACATTGATTCCTATGGGAAATATTGCTTCTACTTACAAACATTTCTACTTAAGAACTTGGTCATGGAACAAATTAAGTTCTTAAGTAAAGGTACCACTGTAGTTTGTTCAATAATAATAATAATAATAATAACAACAACAACAACAACAACATTTTAACCTTTAGTGAGTCTTCTGAGAGGGGTGGCATACAAATCTAATAAATAATAATAATAATAATAATTATTATTATTATTATTATTATTCATTAGATTTGTATGGCGCCCCTCTCCGAAGACTCACTAAAGGTTAAAATGTCATCTGGCCCTTATTTTCCAAGTTGAAAACCATTTCTTCTTTCTAGGATTCTGAAAATGCACTTACACTATCCTTAAATCGTTTATTTGGTAGAAAGACAGCAGAAACATTTTAATAAATACTACATATTATCAAGCAATAAAGAAGCAAAAGAGAAAGAAAACACAAGCCAATAAAAAAAAAATCCAGAGGTTAGAATATGATTACAATTTATCAATTATTTTGGCAATAAAACCACAGAATCTTACTTGAGTGGAGATTTGCTAGACATTGTTTTCTGCTCTTCTTTTTGGAATGTAACAAGCACTGCTGGCTGCTTCTTGCTGTTCTGGTTATTACTGACTGCTGTGAATGAATTGCTATCACTTTTGTGGCTGTTATTACTATTGCTGCTTTCATCACTACAGCTGGAAATCCTCATGTTGTCACTGTCACCACTTTCACTTGTACTGCTGCTTTTCGATTCACCATTTATTTTCTCTGGTTGAGAGTAGGAGATTGGAAGCTGATCATCAAACATTATCTGAACTGTATCTTGGTTGATTTTATTTTTCCTGCTTTTTCTCTTAGAATTGCTTGTAGTAATATTATTATTCCTTTTCCCATGGGAACTTGCCAAAGTTGTCCATGTTGCAGATATACCTATAGTGGTGGTTGTGGTAGCACTGGGAGGTTCTGTTGGGACACCTGGCTCTTCTAATTGAGAAACAAAAGAACATGACTGAAGCCCAAGCATTCCTGAAGTATTTATCATATTTCTATGCAAATTATTTATGGAGATCTTAGATCTTATTGGAATATCTTGTTTCCTAGTACCTATTTACTAATAAGTAGGTTGATGTGTGAACATATGAATGAAACAGTCCTATTCCTAAAAGCTGACAATTTGAACACAACCTAATTTACAAATTACAGAGGTAATAACCAAATTTAGAGAACTGGCGGACAAGCTTACTTTATAGTACTCTACAAAAAAATCCTATTTAATAAACAATATCTCTTTAAAAAGTGCATGAGAATTTTAAAAATGCATTTAATTTATCGTGGATTTTTAGATTTTATTAATGTTAATCTCAAGGAAAAAAACCCAAAAAGCAATTTTCTTCCTTTTGAACATCAGTTCTTTGCAAAAACACTTTTAATGTTTTCAATTACTAAAAATAAAAATGCATATAACAGATTTATGATTTATAAACACAAACTTAAAAGTCAAAGGGTAAGAATATATATTTTGATCAATAAATGTATATAGCATGAAATTTGCTTTAATGGAATAGTTTATTAATTAATAATACTGATTTAATTTAATGGAGATCATAGGATTTAATTATGATTTAAAATAAGCAATTAGTTACTTAACTGATGCTTAAGAGTAGATGTCAAATATTTTGAAAGGAATAAAGGACTTTGAGTCAAAAGGGCTTTGGTAATTCTAATGCTACAGTTACCATCTTTCTTTATACCAGTGTTTCTCAAATAGTGGGGAGCGGAGCAATGCCAAGGGGCGCACGTGATTCCGTAGAACAGGTTTTTGGCTGAAAGGTGTAGGGTTTTTTTGCACCAAACAATAGCACACACTGCACAGAGCAGGATATATGAAATGTATATAAAAAACCCTTAAGAGATACCATGGAAAACTATTTAACAGGGATGAAAAAAAAGGAGGAGAAAGATGGAGAAAATGAGATAAATGTAAGTCTCCCAAAAGCTAAGATGAGGATATATGACAAAGCTTATGTAGAAATTGGCTTCACTGTGACTATGGTGGCAGACAAGGAATGACCAGTATGTTTGCTAAAAATGTTGGCAGCGGGCAGCATGAAGCCAAATAAATTAAGGTGTCACTTAAACACATTACACACCAATCATGCTGATAAGCCGTTTGAATTGTTTCCAGTGAAAACCTGCTGAATATTGCAAACAACTGTCCTGGTCAGAGAGTTGAGGGCGCGCAAAATGTTTATTTCTTCCTGGAGGGAAGGCGTAACAGAAAGTAATTGAGGAACACTGCTTTATACAGATCACTAAATCCTCTTTTTCATCCTCTAAATCTTTTAAGCCTCAAAATGCCTATAAGCATTATAGTATATGAAGACTCCTGCAGATGGATATTGACAAACCTCATGAGATTCTTCATAAAGCTTGCAAGATTTTGGAATGGAAAAGTAAAAGAAACCCTGTGGAATCAGATGATTTTCTGGCTGTTTCAAACTAACTTTATGTGGCATCCATACCAGGCAATTCCAATAATAATTATGAGCCGTGCTATAATATATACCTTCAGCTTTAAGGTTTTTTCCCTTTTCTTGAGCAACTTGTAGTTCAAAATTTTCTTTGTTTTTTGCCTCAATTTCTTCTAGCTTTCTCCTCTGCTCCTCTTTCTTCTTTCTTCTTTTTTCTTTCCTTTTCTCTCTTTTAGCAGCTAGTGCCAGGCGTCTACTTTCTTCCCTTAACTACAAATTAGATTAGAAAGGTGATCAGAAGAACTGTCAAAAAAAGAGAACTGTTATCTTGAACAGATAATACTGGTTCAGAGCTTGAAACAGAGATAGTAAGAAACATACACATGTATACCCATTGCAATGGTTTTCAATTACTATCTATATAAATTATGGAGTCCCTTATATTCAAATTAGATCTGTGCATGCTGAGAAAGATAAGCTGAAAAAATAGGAGTCTCTCTAAAGCTGATTTAATTTAATTAAATTATTTATTTATTATTTATTAATTAGATTTCTATGCCGCCCTTCTCGAGGCGACTCAGGGCGGCGTACATTATAAATACAACAATATATAAACAAATCTAAATTACTGTAAAAGAATTATACAAAATTACTAAAACTGTGAAAAACCCCATATACAGTCATACATGTTCATCCAATTCAATCATTCATAATATTGGCCAGAGACAATCTCATCACTCATGGCCCCCATGCCCGCCAACAGAGATGGGTCTTCAGAACTTTATGAAAGATCAGGAGTGAGGGGGCGGTACGTATCTCCGGAGGGAGTTCCAGTCACCGAGAAGGGTCTTCCCCTAGGCCCCACCGGTCGACGTTGTCTGGCCAACTTGACCTGGAGAAGGCCAACTCTGTGAGACCTAACTGTCTACTGGGATGCATGAGGCACAAGAAGGTCCCGAAGGTAATCTGGTCCTAAGCCATATAGAGCTTTATAGGTCATAACCAGCACTTTGAATTGCGCCCGGAGACCAATTGGCAGCCAGTGCAGCTCACAGAGTGATGTTGAAATGTGGACAGATCCTGATAGCCCAGCTACAGCTCGCATGGCTGCATTTTGCACAATTTGTAGTCTCTGAACAGTCTTCAGAGACAGCCCCATGCAGAGAACATTGGAGTAATAGAACCTTCAAGGTGATAAGGGCGTCAGTGACTGTGAGAAGTGATAGGGCCACAACTGGTGCACAAAGTGTACTCTTGCGAATGCCCCCTATGCCACAGCCAAAAGATGATCTTCTAAGGTCAGCTGTGGATCGGGGAGGATGCCCAGTTTGCGGACCCTCTCTGAGGGGGGTAAAGACTCTCAGGGTAATGGACGGACAGTTGGTATTGTCCATGGGAGGCAAACTCCACAGCCACTCCGTGTTGTCGGGATTGAGTCTGAGCCTATCAACGCCTAGACCCTGACAGCCTCCAGACACCAGCACATTATCTCCACTGAGTAGATACAGATGTATAGTTGAGTGTAATCAGGATACTGATGGTAATTCATCCCTGCCCTTGGATGATCTCACCCAGCAGTTTCATGTAGAGATATTAAACAGCAGGGGCAAGAGGATTGAACCCTGAAAACCCCCACAAGGCAGGGACCTAGGAATTGACATCTGGCCACCTGCTAACACCGACTGCAACTGACTGGAGAAGTAGGAGGAGAACCACCGTAAAACGGTGCCTCCCACTCCCAACCTCTCCATCTGGTATCAAAAGCGGCTGAGGGGTCAAGAAGCAATTTAATTTAATTTAATTAATTTATAGGCCACCTAACTCCTTCTGGACTCTGATTGATTTATGATACAGTGTGACTTATCTATTTAACTGGATCCTCTAGTTTTAGGATTTGTTTGGCGAATAGATCCAACTTTAGGTCATATTTGCGCAGAAATATTGAAAATTCAAGAGGCTTCACAAACCTCTAACACCACTGTTCACAGTCGGAAAGTTGTGAACAAAGTGTTTATTTGTATGTAAAATTTATTTGTATGTAAAATCAACTTTAACAACCCCAAGAATTTCATTGGAGAATTTCAAATTCTAATCCAATGATTTTCTTGGGAGCCAGGACTTCTTATTGACCGTCAGTGGGCTCCTTTTTCAAATAATGCCAAGAAGAACCGTTGCACTTACCTGAACGGTCTTCTCGCTGCACTGCAAGGAGAGTCCAACATGGGTTAATCTTCAGCCTAGCTGGAAGGGACTGAGTTAAAAATTAGCATAATTTACTGGTCCAACCCCCATGCTGCCCTTCCCGGGTCAGTCTTACAATAAAACGAAGTCATAGTGATAGTAAACCAAGGAACTTTATTAATCAACTAACTTGAAATAACTCAAACTATGACAACCCTGAGACCCTGGGCCCAAACAGCCGGGTGGGTTTGGACTCTCCTTGCAGTGCAGCGAGAAGACCGTTCAGGTAAGTGCAACGGTTCTTCTCCACTTGCACTGCTTCGGAGAGTCCAACATGGGATATACCCAAGCTTAACTTATTAGGGGGGGAAAGGCTGGACCAGGGGCGCAGTATCGGTGCAAACTCTCTGCAGTACTCTGCGTCCAAAGGCTGCTTCAGCAGAAGCGAAAGTGTCCAATCTGTAATGTTTAACGAATGTATTAGGTGTGGCCCAAGTTGCCGCACGGCAAATATCGTCAATCGGGGCCTGTGTCGTCCATGCCGCTGAAGTGGCCGCACTCCTTGTTGAGTGTGCTGTGATGCCTCTTGGTATCGGTGTAGACCGTGATTTGTATGCCGTGATGATGCAGGAACGAATCCAGCAACTAATTGTCTTGGGCGAGACTTTACTCCCCATAGATGCTGGAAAATAGGAGACAAATAGGGCTTCCGTTTTTCTAAAGGTATTAGTCCGTCTAATATAAAGTTTGATGGCCCGTCGAACATCCAACTTGTGCCATCTTAGTTCCAGTGGATGAGACCCCTGGGCACAAAAGTCCGGTAGCACAATGTCCTGAGATCTGTGAAAAACCGTGTTCACCTTAGGTAGGAAGGCAGGATCTGGTCGGAGGACCACTCTGTTGGTGTGGAAGATGCATAAGTCCGGTCGTACTGATAAGGCTGAGAGCTCAGAGACCCTCCTTGCCGATGTGATTGCAGTGAGGAAAGCCGTCTTTAGTGATAACAGACGCAGCGGTATCTCCCTCAAGGGTTCAAAGGGAGGCTCCGTGAGGGCCTGTAATACTAGTGGCAGATCCCATGTGGGGAAACGGTGTATAGTAGGAGGTCTGATGTTCGCTGCTCCTCTAATGAAATCCCGAATCCATGGGTGCTGGGAGATTGGAGTAGCAAAGTCCATCTTAAGTATTGCGGCAATAGCTGCCGTTTGTCTGCGAAGTGTATTTGGAGCCAATCCTTTATCCAGACCGGCTTGTAAAAACTCCAGAATCTGGATCACTGATGGTGACTGAGGATCCTGATCACGACCTCTGCAGAAGGAGCAGTAAGCCTTCCAGGTAGCTTGGTAAATCCGTGTTGTGGAAGGACGGCGTGCTGCCTGTATGGTGGATATCACTTTATCTGGGATCCGTTCCTTCCTTAACCTCTCCCCCTCAAGTGCCACACGGCAAGACTCCACCACTGGGGGTCTGGGTGGCAAATTGACCCCTGCATCAGTACCACCTTGTGATGTGGAATGCGCCAAGGGGGAGAAATTGAAAGGTCCATGAGGTCCGCAAACCAAGGGCGTCTGGGCCAGTGAGGAGCCACCAGGAGAATTTCTGTTTGCTCTTGTAATAGTTTGTGTATTACCCTCGGTATTAGGCAGACGGGGGGGGAATGCATACAGCAGACCCCTCGGCCACGGGCAGGCTAGAGCATTGATCTGTTCCACTCCTGGTGATGGGAACCTTGAGAAGAACCTCGGTAAGTGAGTGTTGTGGCAGGTGGCGAATAGGTCCACTTCCGGAGTCCCAAATCTGCGCACAATGTCCCGAAAAAGATCTGAGCTCAGGCTCCACTCTGTCGGGTCGATAGTGGTCCGACTGAGCCAATCCGCCTGTATGTTGGAGGTGCCGGATATGTGCTCTGCTCGTAGAGATGCGAGATGTTGCTCTGCCCACCTGAACAGGGACTGAGATTCTCTCATCAGGCGACCTGATTTCGTGCCGCCTTGATGGTTGATGTGTGCCCTGGTCGCCACATTGTCTGTAAGGATCAGTACATTTTGGCCCCTCACCAGGCCCGTAAAGTGTCGTAGAGCCAGGTGGACCGCTCTGAGTTCCAAGTAATTGATGTTGGGACATGCGAGGTCCTCTGGACTCCATAATCCTTGGGCCATCCCTACCTCGGAGTGAGCTCCCCAACCTGAGAGACTCGCGTCCGTAGTTATCGTCACCTCCTGTTGTAGTAGGAACGGTGACCCCTGATGTAGCGCTGACGACTTCCACCATGGGAGCGATCGGCGCACCTCTGGTGAAATTGACACCAATCTGGAAGAGTGGCTGGTCCGGTTCTGTTGAAAAGGAATGAGAAACCACTGCAGTGGTCTGGCATGTAGCCTGGCCCAGGGAACAATGTCTATGCAGGATATGAGAACTCCCAACAGTTGGGACAGAAACGCCAGTGTTACTGTACGGCTGCGTTGTAATTCTGTGATCAACGCCTTGACCTTGACCTGGCGGTCCGACGATAGGAAGACCTTGCCCTCCATGGTGTCTATGTTGGTACCTAGGTGAGGTAAGTACCTGGTTGGTATGAGATGACTCTTTTGGTAATTGATTGAGAACCCCGCCTCTGCCAAGGTCTCTATAGTCTCTGACAGGTCGCGTCGTGCCCGACTGGAGCTGCTGGACAGTATGATGATATCGTCCAGATACGCCATCAGGCGTAGAGGACGTGTCCTTAGCTCTGCGGTGAGGATGTCCAATAACTTTGTAAAAGTCCTGGGAGCTGATGATAGGCCAAAGGGCATGGCCTTGTACTGAAAATGGTGGTTTTCGAAACAAAACCGGAGGTATTGCCTGGAATCTGGATGCACTGGGACATGGAGGTATGCCTCTTTGAGGTCTATTGACGTCAGCCAGTCCTGTTGACGTATTGCAGCTAGTATAGTCCTTAGAGAGTGCATCTTGAACCTGCGGTATTTTATGTATAGGTTCAACTGCTTCAGGTTGAGGATGAGGCGACAACCCCCTGAGGCCTTGGGTACTATAAACACTATGGAATAGTACCCCTGCTTCTCCTGGTGTGGTGGAACCTTCTCGATGGCCTTGATTTGAAATAGATGATGAATTTCTTGGTAAAGGAGGTTGCGCTTGTGATTGTTGGAAAGTACCGGACACTCCAGAAATCTGTTTGGAGGGTTCAGGGCAAACTCCAGGGTGAGTCCCTGAGTTATAGTGTTTATGGCCCAAGTGTCGGTGGACATAGATGCCCAGGAGGCGGTGAAGTGCTGCAGCCGCCCTCCTATGGGAACTATCGTGGTAAAGTCATTTGTTCCTTCTAAAGCCTCCCCTGTTGGAACCTCTATAGGCCTTCCTTGTTTGTTGGAACTGCCTGTTCCGATCTCCAAAGTTACCCCTGTCCCCTCTGTAGGACAGTTGGGAGTAGGACCCCTGTGTATATGATCTTCCAGCCTGGGGTGTAGAGGAGGAAGATTCAGCCCGAAAGGGCTGGCGCCTAAAATATGGAGCAGTGCGTCTTTCCTGCCTTCTGTAAGTTCTAGGCATGACTTTCTTCTTGTCCTTGTCCTCCACAAGGACCTTGTCAAGAGATTCTCCAAACAACTTTGACCCATCAAATGGGGCCGCGGCTAGACGCCCCTTGGACTTGGCATCAGCTTGCCAAGTCCGGAGCCAGAGTAAGCGTCGGGATGATTGGTTTGCTGCTAGGGCTCGTGAGGAGAAACGAGATGCAGATAGAGTGGCATCCGCCGAAAATTCCGCCGCAGCTAGCAACTTGTTAAGGTCCTGCCTTAAGCGACCCTCTTCAGGTCCCAGCTTCGAGAGCATTTCCTGGAGCCAAAGGACCGAAGCTCTGTTAAAAAATGAGGCTGCCGAAGCTGCTTTGAGGGCCCATGCCGACATCTGGTGAGCTTTCTTATTTATTCCCTCTGCCCTCCGGTCTTCCGGTTTTAGGCCATCTGCCACATCGGAAGGGACTAATGCATTAGATACTAGGGCTGCAATTGGAGCATCCACCGATGGAAATTCAAGTAACTTTTCCAATTCAGGCTCAAATGCGTAAAACTTACGCTCAGAGGCTGTTGGGCCAAGAGCAGCTGCTGGATATTGCCAAGGCCTCTGTACATTGTCCAAAAAAAGTTTAGGGGCTGGTATAAGGTCAGCATCCCTTTGGAGCTCTGTGAGCACCCTCGAGGCCGGAGGAGGGGCTGATGTTGGGTCTGTGGGCTTTTCAGGGGTGCCCAAAGCCACAGTCATCTTCGCCTTATTGAGCAGCACGCGAAAGATAGCGGGCCTAAAGAGGCCTGTATACACTGGCGGTTCTGGGGGTGCCCCTTCATCCTCAGACAGGCCATCATCTGGCTCTGATCCCTGTCCTCTGAACGCAGGGTCTTCAAGGAATGAATCATGCGCAGGTGACGAGGGGGCTGGGGCTGCCCAAATATTCCTTTGCAGGGAAGGAGGAGGAGGGTGTGGAGAGGGAGGGGGTGCACTTGCCGTGTATTGTTGTACCCCAGCTGCTATGCCATGCGAATATGCTGAAGCGATCATATCCTGCAAGGCTGGTGGTAGGCGTTGCCAGGTATCCCTCAGTTATCATGCCCCCACTCTGACCTGGCACTGATGAGACAGCGGCATTGCATTGCTTCTGAGCCTCTAGTTGCTCCTCCAATGCCTTAATTCGACGCTCGGCCTCTCTTAATCCAGATGATGATTGAGAGGTTTTTGACTTTGCCTTTGAGGAGTGAGTCTTCTCCTTGGCTTTTGCGGCTGAGGGCTCTGCTGTCCCCTGCTGTGGAAGATCAGCCATTGGGGAATTAATTCCAAGCCTCCGCAACGCAAGGGTAGAGAAAAGAACTTTTTCTTTTGTTATAACAAGTATTACCGAGCGAAAAATGGCCACCGCTGTTCTTTTCCTGTGTAACAGGAAATCCGGTCTCTTTCTGCCTCTCTAGGCATTAAGCCGGAAATCGGCTGCTCCAAAATGGCGGCCCCCTGTGTGCCGCGCCATCTTCTAATGGCCGTTCCCTTACGTAGCCGTCTCAGGCGGCAAAAGGGAATCGTCGGATTAATTCCGATCCCGGGCGGCGTTTTTGGGCGGGAAATTCAAATTCCTGCTCGCCCTGGCCCAACTTGGTAGAAAAACGCCTTGCCCTGAGGTATGGCCGCGCAGGCCGGGGACCTCTGCCGATGGCGGTTTGTGGCGGGAGATTTGAATCTTCTCCTGCTGAGTCCAAAAAAACCGCTCCAAAGGACGGTATGGCCGCGCAGGCCAGGGACCTCCATCTCCGGTAACACCCAGTCTTGGGAGCTGTACCCACGCAGGGAAGAGGCTCCGACCTGGGGAAGATGATTTAGGGCAATACTCCACAGAGCAGGGGCCCAATCACCTCAAGGTGAGCTGCTCCATGATTCTGGAATAGAAACAGAAAGGAGAAAATTCATTAAGCACATTTAGCATATTTATTAATCAAACAGTTAAATTCAGATAAATATACAATTAAAATCAATTAAAAACCAATTAAAAACCAATTAAAACTACCCCTAGACTCTAAGAGTCCTAGGAGGAAAAACTCATGTGTCCCTACACTATGACTGAGTTTTTTAGACTGACCCGGGAAGGGCAGCATGGGGGTTGGACCAGTAAATTATGCTAATTTTTAACTCAGTCCCTTCCAGCTAGGCTGAAGATTAACCCATGTTGGACTCTCCGAAGCAGTGCAAGTGGAGAAAAAGACATTTTAAAGTTTTAGAATTTAAAACTGCACAAATACAGTCATCACAAAATCTAAATAACACTGGCAATTTTTAGATTGACCATACAGATGAAAAAGTAACATTTGACAGTATTATCCTCTAACAATATTCATATAATTTATTTTTAAAAAATCATACTAATATGCAAAAAAGTATTCAGAAAAAAAGAACTGAAATGGAGAGTACACGTAGATTGGGTGGCAGCAACCTTATGTCTACTGATAGAAATTCATGCCAGTTAAAGTTAAATCATTGGTTGTATTTGCAGGGAACAGGGGTTTGCTGTTAGGAAATTGCTCACCATGAGCTATAGAGAACTGAAATTTCACCTAACAAAACAAGTTACTGGCTTATACATCATTACTTATTGTGAGAGCATCTGATCAGAAGTGCACATCTGAGCAAATATAGTTTTAAAAACATCAATAGCAGGACAAGGTAAGTTAGGAAGTATTCCTGATTTCTTTAACTTAACACTATATTGCTTAATTATAGGAGTTGCTGGTAGTAGTTGTTCTAGGGAAATTGTTTATTGGCCAGGGTTGGGAGTGTCTCAACAGTCCAGGTAAGAGGAAATAGCTGTGTGAAATCTTAGCCAGCATGGTATATAGGGGTATGTAAGGAACTCTTCAGTTTACTCTGTGGAGTGATTAATTTTGAGAGCTGACCAGAAATGTGCATCTGAATAAAAGTGTAACTTTTTTTTAAAAAAAAATCAATAGTTTGAAAAAGTAGTAGTTCATCCTTGAAAAATGCTTCTGAGGTTCCAATTTTATTTTTAGAAGGTCTGGTTTAATTCAGTGTTATTTATTCATTTATTATTTATTTATTGATTGGATTTGTATGCCGCCCCTCTCCGTGGACTTGGGGTGGCTCACAACATGTCAATAAAAACAATATACAAATTGTTGTTTAACAGTGTGGCTGGGCAGTTGTGAAGGCAAACACAATTCTGGGGAAGGATCAGCAGCACAAAAAAGATGGTCCTGATCCTGTTACATTAGGATATAGCTGTACCCCATTTGGAACGCCATCTCCAATTCTGAAGATCTCCCTTTAAAAAGATATTGATAAGACTGAGTGAGTCCAGAGATGGGCAACAAAAATGGTGCAAGGTCAAGAGGGCAAAACGTATCAGGAGACACTGGAGGAACTGAATATGTGCAGCTTGGAGGACAGAAGAGAAAAGGGGAGAGGGGAACATGATTAAAACCTTTAATATATTAAGGATGTGAATAAGGTTCTAGAAGGCAATATTTTCAATATTAAGCAAAAGTCAAGAACATGGGGCATACCATCAAACTGAAGGAGGACAGTTCAAAAGTAATATAAAATAATGTAAAGTAAAGAAAATATTGCTTCACAGAAAGAATAGTGAAAGCTTGGAATCAACTTCTAGAGAATATAGTGGGTCAGTCATTTGTTACTGAGTTTAAACATGCTTGGGATAAACATATGTTTATATTTCAACAAAAATTAAAAATACATAATTAAGAAAAAACAATAACATAAATAAACAAAAACAATGTTTCTATCATTGTTGGTTGTTCAAAATCAAAATCAAACTTTTCAGAAAAGGGTTTACTTACCTTTTCCAGATCCAATTCTTCCAAAAGAATACTTGCATTTTTGTTTGCTTCTGCAGCCTGCCTGTCTTTGGCTTGAACAATTGATTCTATACATAGATGACACTTTTTCAACATTTCCTAAAATAGCAAAGGAGAAGGAGAAAGAGGAGAAATGAGCACCAATGATTTGACCAATACAGCACACAATGACATGAAATGAAATAAATTCATGACACAAGCTTTCCAAAAATTTGGGAAAGTTAAAATATTCAACTAACCAATGAAAAAAAGTTTAATACCATAACTTATGATATAATTTTCAGACAATCTTTATAAGATAAAGAACATATGCAGATATTTCACTGCAGGTCGGTCCTTGCTGCTCTCTGAGCTTGCTTATTTTATAGATATTTTATTAACATAATTTGGGTGTCGGCAACTCAATGCTCTGGACATGCATACAGAATAATAATGATGATGATGATGATGATGATGATGATAATAATAATAATAATAATAATAATAATAATAAATTAGATTTGTATGCCGCCCCTCTTCGTAGACTCAGGGCTGCTCACAACTGCCAGGGCAGTTCTTTGACCCCCCTCCTGTGGCTCTCTGCCTACCCAGTTGCGTGACCTGCTCTCCGCCTGAGACACTAGCCCAACCTAGGCATGGCCGATGCCAACTTCACTAATGGGGCGGGAATGGGGTTCAGGAGGAGTGTAAGACAGAAAGAGGGATAGGCCCACAGCTGAGGAGTGAGCATGAGCCACAGTAGCAGATTCCCTGAAGACGACCCTCCTCCTCCCCTGGCCGGCTGTTACAGGGCCGGGAGGGCACACACGAGCGGGGATACCTTCCTCAATGATTGGCTGGGCTCAGCCAAAGCACGGTGAAGACACATGGAGTGGACAGGTTGATCAGCAGATGGGCAAGCATCCTTGAAAAGGGCGATATGGCTTTGCCTGAGCCTGACCCTCAGGGTGAACATGTGAGGTTCGCTGGGGCCATCCCCCTTTCCCGTCAAACCTTGCGGGACCACCCTGGAGATCACTTGGAGAAAACAAAAGTGCCCTCACCAAAGATGCTCACCTATCAGCCAGTCAACCTGCCTTCTCCATGCACCTTTGCTGTGGTTTGACCAAGCCTGGCCATTTGTTGGCGGATGGTATCCCTGCTCATACGAGAGACAAAATCCTCGTTCGTGTGTGCACACAAGAGAGAGTCACAGAGAAATGATGGAAGTAGAGAATGAGACAGAGGAAAAAGAGAGAAACAAAGGAGAGAGACAGAGGGATAGGGAGAGAGAAATGAGAGAGAGCTGGAGGGAGAGAAGGGAAAGAGAGAAAACAAACATGAGAGAGAGAGAAATGGAAGAGAGAGGAACAGAGAGGAGGGAGAAAGAGAGAGGGAGGGTGGGAGAGAGGGAGAGAGAGGGGGGGGGAGGGGGAGAGAGAGAGAGAGAGAGATATTTCCCACAGAAAACACCAGGAGCTATAAAACCTAGGAAGGTATGGCTGGTGTGTATGTGTCATGTGGCTTGGGTGAGAGTAATGTTGAGTTGGCCACACCCACTCAGGTTTTGTAGCTCCCGGTGTTTTCTTTTCTGTGGGAAATGGTTCCAAATGTCTCTTTGAGTGTTTAAGGTTGCAGAACCCTGCCCTAACTAGATAACATCAGCAGTGTTAGACCAGATATTTCAGATATATCACTGGTCATAGTTACTTGCTACGTTGCCAAATATGAAACAGAAATTGGCAAGATACCCCATCTGTATATTTAGTGTTTTCAGGAATGACTATTTTCTGTTATTTATTTTTACTTATTATTTACATTCTTCATACTGCTATAAATGAGTTAAAATTCTAAGACCACAAAAAATCTAAACAAATGCTAGGACTGAGTTGAGCACAGATTTCAGAAACCACTGCGAAATATATTTCTGTCTAATATTCTGAAGAATATGAAAGAAAAAATAACTCTTACCTTGTCAGTAACTGTTGCTATGTATCGCATACATTCAGAATCTGATGGAAATTGGTTGACTTCTTTTACTAGATAGCGTACAACTTTCACATGACCCTAAGAAACAAATTATCAGTATCACTGATAAATATTTAAAGACATGAAAAATGTATTTCAAAATTATATGACAGTTCACTAAAACATCTTCCTGCTGCAAAATCATTTCCTCACTGTAAGGAATATATATGCATGCAAATTCATAAAACCAACAGATGATCTCTTTTCCAGGATCATTTTTATTCAATTAATTCAATAGTCTGTTGTTTCTCTCTGTCATATATATAGGTATATGCATCATTATGTATGTCTGTATGTATGTCTTTATGTATGTATATATATATGTATTTGTGTTGTCATGTTTGTTTATATTAGAGAAGGAGATCCCTTGAGAGTTGCATGCAACATAATTTCATTTTAATGTATGCTGATTAGTGCACACTCAAAGTGACAATAAAGTATTCTAAGTCTAGGTTTAAAACCTGAGCAAAAATAAAGGTTTGGAATTTACCTTCAAAAAAACCCATAACAGTACTTCCCTTTCTAGACATATAGAACAGAAAAAAATGAAATAGATTTAACATCTATTAGTGGGGCTTTTAAAATTGTAAACAAAACAAACAAACTGGAATAAAATCCTGGCATTTGAGATTGCCACTGGAGGAATACTGATGGAGACAACTATGTAAATCTTTTATCAGAATATGGATTGAGACATTATCTGCTGAAATACGTTGTTTCTTAAAATTGTAAAGCTATGGCAAATCTGAACTGTATCCATCCAACTAAAATACATCCTAATTTTCAAGTATTATTGTTTCAAAATAAACCACTTTAGATGCTTTTATTTGGAAACATATAAACAGTTTATAAAATAAGTGCAATGTAACTCAAACAGATGTGAAATATTCAGATTGTATTGGCAATGTCTCCTAATTTTTAAATTTATACCTCAACAAACCTGTTCCTGTGCAATGTTTATCAAATTTATATAAATGCCTATCTCATCAGCACACAAGATAAAATAACAATGTAAAATCACAGAATGTAAAATATAAAAATCCATAGCAGTAATCCCAATGAGCCTACTGGAAGTCTGAAGGTTTACAATGAGGCCTGCGCACATAAGTGGGAAGGCAAGGGGGGTTGTGCACGCATGCGCAGGAGAGGGCATTGCATTACAGGCATAGGCAGTGCACCCTTTTGGCACTTGAGCAAAAACTATCACTGGTATAGATAGTTGTTAACTTATGAGCACAATTGCGCCCAGAATTTTTATTGCTAAGCAAAACATTTAAGTCAGTTTTGCTCTATTTTACAATCTTTCTTGCCGCAGTTGGTAACTGAATAATCTGCCTTTCCAATTAGTTTTGCTTGTCAGAAGGTCGATATGAATCGCCATGGGGATGCTGCAAAGGTTATAAGTATGAAAAATAGCCATATCACTTTTTTCAGTGCTGTTGTAACTTCAAATAGTCAGTAATCAAACTGTTGTAATTCAAGGACTTTCTGTGTTTTCTGTTAAGTAAAGATAAAAAAATATTTACCTTTCGAAAGGCTGCCATTAGGGGTGTTATTTTCCTATTATCAGCGGCATCTACATCTGCTCCTCCTTGTACTAATAACTGGACAACATCTAAATGACCACCATTTGCAGCAAGCCATAGTGGAGTATTTCCTTTCTTGTTACGAACATCAATGTGAGCTCCCCTACCAAAAAAATAAAAAAGATTGATTAATCAACAAGGAAGACAAATTTCCCTCCTCAAAACTCTGTAGGCCTTCTCCGTGTCCCGTCGACTAAACAATGTCATCTGGCGGAACCCAGGGGAAGAGCCTTCTCTGTGGCGGCCCCGGCCCTCTGGAATCAACTCCCTCCGGAGATTCGAACTGCCCCCACCCTCCTCGCCTTCCGCAAGACTCTGAAGACCTTTCTATGTCACCAGGCATAGGGTAATTGATGTATCCCTTTTTGGCTAGCAAGATTTATGTGTGGTTAGGATTGGTTAGTATTGACTGTTTGTAATGATAGTGGGTTTTTAGCTATAGTTTTAATTATTGGATTTGTTGTTGTGAGCTGCCCCGAGTCTTCGAAGAGGGGCGGCATACAAATCTAATAAAATAATAATAATAATAATAATAATAATAATAATAATAATAATAATAATAATAACAACAACAACTTATTAATCAATTTATTGATAATATTTATAGGGCCGTCCATCTCATGTGATTTTATGATACAGTATACAGATAACTCAGGCAGGGATTCCTACTCACCACCACTACTGGTGCGATGCAGGTGCAGCTCCGGGTGACTAGCAGGTGGGCGTGGGCATCCTGGCGAGAAGCAAATTCTCACCAGGATGCCTGCACAAAAGAGATTTCGGCAATTTTTTGTTTCCACACATGTGTGGAAAGAAAAAATTACCAAAATATTGTGCATGCGCAGAAGCAAAATCTCACTGGGATGCGTGCACATTATGGTTTTTACTACCGGTGCACAGAGTGGCCCGTACTGGTAAGGAACCTATAGAGAAATCAGATTATAAACAATTGACCCATCCAATTAAATTATCATTTCCTTGCAATCCCTTGTGAGATAACCAGGAATCCTTAAATAGTTTATAGCTCCTCAAATATTAAGCAGCTATATTAACAGATCTTTCCCCCTTATTTTATGTTATAAAATTCAAAATTTAGTTTGGAACTGTTCTGAATTACCAAAAAATGGGAAATGTTACAAATAAAATAAAATAAATTACAATGAAACAGTACTGTTTTGAAATATGAACTGTGCAAAAAAAAAGAGGGATGAATGTTTGTTTATAATAGCCACCGAAAATATATCTATGTCGCCAGGCATGGGGAAATTGACATACCCCTATCTGTTCCGATTTATGTATGGTTTGTCTGGACTGTATGATTGTTTTTTATAAGGGTTTTTAAAAATTGTTTTTTAATATTGGATTTGCATATGTATTGCTTGTTGTGAGCCGCTCTGAGTCCTCAGAGAGGGGCGGCATACAAATCTAATAAATTATTATTACTATTAATTATAAAGATTGAACAGCTGAGCCCCTCTACTGAATCCCATATTCAAAATACATTCTTATTATTCTGAATGAGCATAATAATAATGTATTAAAGAATAATAATCTAATGATTAGTGTTAATTTTCACAATTCTGTCAAATATTCATTATTCTCATAGGATTAAAAATGTTCTGGTTTTTACAAATATTCTCTATATATGCACATTCTGTATGTGTGTCTTGATCCCAAATTTTCAGCTTACATTCAGCCAAGATTTTATCAAGCCCATAGTAAGTATTTTTGGGATGGAAAGACTGTCTGATTTGATTTCTCAAAGAGTGAACCAATATGGTAAGGCAGAAAAGACAAGATCCCTGTAATCCAGAGATGGCGAACTTATGGCACGCATGCCACAAGTGGCATGTGGAGCCATATCTGCTAGCACATGAGCTGTTGCCCTAGCTCAGCTCCAGCACGTATATGCACACCAGCCAGCTGATTTTTGGTTCATGTGGAAGCTCTGGAAGGGTGTTTCCAGCTTCTGGAGGGCCACCGGGGGCGGGCGAGGGCATTCCCCCCCCCCCTCCCCAGGCTCTAGAGAAGCCTCTGGAGCCTGGGGACCTATTGGGCCCACCCGGGGGGGGGGGGGAGTGCGCACATTCATGGGTGGCAGGGCAGCATTGAATTATGGGTGTGGGCAGCCGAAGGAAAAAAAAGTTCACCATCACTGCTGTAGTCTATTTAGTTTGAGGCAGTGTAGCTTTAGCTAAACCCATGAAGAGATGTAACCATTATATATTACACTGCCATTCTTCTTCCTTGTACAATGTGCAGTATATTTATAATATTTTGAATGCCCCACACAAGATACTTTTTATAAAACCACAAATTAATATACAAATTAGGATGGCTCTCGACAGCTATTTAAGACTCCGGAATGAATGCTATAGCTGTTTGTGTTTAGGTTGGAAGTGGAATTTGTCTTCCATGTACTACTTCGCAATCCACTATACTGTATATTCAATGTTTTATGGAATTATTAATTGCCCATATTAGACCTTTTAACTGGTAACAGAACCAAGAGGTCATGACTCTGCAACCAGTTAAAAAATCAGAGCGTTGAGGAGAAGATAAACTATAATACCTGCTAATAAGCAGTTCACAGAATTTGTAGTGTCCTTTGTCAGCTGCAATGGTTAAAGCGGTGTCTCTTGAAGAAGGGACTGGTGGTGCATTTACATCAGCACCTTTGTCGAGAAGAACTCTGCCTACTTCAGCGTAGCCACCAGAAGCAGCTTCCATTAATGGTGTCAGTCCAGTCTAGATGGACAATAATAACATTATATTTTCTCAGGTGAAATATGTAAAAAATTAAAACAACAATAAAATAAAACAACCAATATAGTTCTACTGTATAGACAAAGCATTATTAAACATTTATGGTGGTTTTCTGTACTAGAAGTAAAAAGGGAAGAAGACTGACTCCTGATTGGTTTGATTATTAATGTTTGAAACAATTCACAGGAATCATTGGGGCAGGGGAGGCTTTGCACCACAAATAAATGGCAGGATATCTACCTCAGAATGACACTAAAACTGAATAACATCAACAAGAAAATATCAAGAAAATAAACAGATTTTGTATGGATTGTTAAATTGTTAAATTATATGGATTGTTAAATAGTTTAAAATCTTAATTTTTCTTATTTGGTAAAAAAAGTATGAGGGAAAAATGTTTAACTATTATTAAATTTTTCTTTACATAAAAGATCACAAGTAAGAACAATTTACACATGTACAAGAGAAAGGAATTTGGATCTGAAATGGGCAAAGGTCTTGAACTGCATCTAGAAATGGCCATGCTCGCTATTCAGATGGCAATTCTTTAAAAGACCCATGCCTGCAGCTATAAATGCATCTCCTTTATGGAGTTGCATTTAGGAAAAATATGTTTGCTCATGCCATATTTAAAGCATTTTTGCTTCTTCAGATCCAGGTACTTTACATCAATAGAATGTATAGTATGCATTATGAAACATTCATATTTTATGTTCAGATGCTGAGTTCAATGAGATTTTCAACCAAAGCATACTTAAAACTGCTTATGTAGCCTTTTCAAATAGAAGATAATCTAATGCCCAAGAAAGAACATACATGGAAAAAGCCCAAAAACTTGAATTATGTGGAGTTATAAAGGAACAAAATAAATTTACTTTAATTGGAGAAGGAACCTTATTAGACTTTCTTTTCAGACAGCAAACATACCTTCAGGAAGGTTCTAATAATCTTAAGAGGGAGAAAGGGGAGACAAATATATATAGGAAAAATTGAACCCAAACAATTTCTTGTCTTTAAAAATTATATTACTGCATTGATTGAGTCACCTGCTACAATTTGAACCAGATCTACTTTTTCTCAAGTTTTCAGAGACATCCTCATATAAAAGGTCTTAAAAGCTGCAAAATATTTTAATCAAAATACCTAGTTGTATACAAAGAATGAATTACAACTAGCATATGAAATAAGAGTTTTAAGAAAAGTCATGTGAGAATCAACAAAGATTTCTAAGACTTATTCTTCAGAGGGAGCATAACCCAATTGCTCATTCTATTTGTTAACCCTCATTCAGCCTATTAAAAGTTGCTCTTCACCAGAGCACAAAGAAAAGAAAACATATATCTGGATTTTATCTGTATATTCATGATCACTAAATCACAATTCTTTTTTTAGATGACTGAAAGTAATTATTAATCAAAGAAGATCCTAGTAGAAGATAACTTTACTATACCAACCAAAGCAATCAACTTGCTTAGCTGAAAAGGTTCTGCTTTTCAATATTCCAACTGATGAATTAATAACAATGTCTAAAGGATAAAAATCTTTGAGGAATATAATCTTAAAGTACTCAAGTCTTTATAGTAAGTAAAACGATCTTGAAGACGATTATCTTCAAAGAAGATAATTTTAAAGATTCAAAAAGACTAGGTAGTTAACCATCCTAACAGAATGCAATTAATTACTGCTAGACTGATCGCCAAGAAAGTTTATGAACTTTTTAGGTGTCTGAAAAAAACACTCTGGACAAATGAAGCAAAATCAAACACAATATCATTATTGAGACAAATCTGTGGTGGAGCTCAAAATCAAGAGAGAGACCGTCTTATAAAACTCCAGCATGGTAGACACAAGTGGTATCTTTATATAGCTGTACCACATAAAGGATCTTTTCAGGAATGTTATGATGTTCAAAGAGTACCTGGATTTTAGGCATGTCTTCTCTCCTTTGAGAATTGACCATAGGATTCAAATAACTCCTAACAGTGAGCTTCAGCATCTTAAAATGTAAGTTTGCTATAAAGATTCATCTACCAATGAAGAAATAAGCTCTTGAAATAAATCTCAAATCAGAGATAATAATAATTATTTTCCAGAAAGCTTTTTGAAAAAATTCTATTCTCTGGAGAAAAGAAGATGACCAGAATGGGAGCTCCAAATTTAAGTCCTGGGTTTTTAAAATAGTTTTGATAAGCCAAGGCATTGATTTGGATTAATCTGTGTACAGATAATATTTTTAGATGTGCTGATTTGACTGAACAGCAGCCACAATATTACCCAAGAGAAGAGGAAAGAAATGTATTGAAAAAGTTTAGATTTGTAAACCGTTTTTCAGTTGATATACAGTATATCTTATTACCATACTATCTCTGCTAAGAAAAAACTTGGATTAAATGAACTTTCTATTTAAAAGTAGGCTGAGAGTAGCATGATTTCCCAGAGTGTCAAAAGATTTATATTCATGGCTTTTAATTTGATGGAAAATATATAAACAAGAAATGTTTGACCCATTATGGCAGGCATCTAATTCAAGAGAATTTGCTTGGTTCTTGGTAACTTGACACTAAACAAAAATGACTGAAATGAAACCTTGCCCACTGGAGAATATCCATACAAGAGACAAATGTCTAGGCAAGAACTACAGAAAAGCTCTGGTTGCACATAAAGCTAATATAATAGTCTGATCACCAGACGAAAGAGGATATAAACCTAAAGGGAAAAATCTAAACTAGTATTTATCCATTAGGAATTTATATCACTTTTCTTCAAAAGCTCAAGGCAGTGTATACGTCATTCCTTCACATAGCAGAAACAGGAAAAAAAACTATGACATTTCCATTCAGGAGAAAGACTGTGGTGAATTGAAGTTATTATATTCAATAACATCTCCTTGTTGAGACATGTCAGGGCTGACAATCTTTTTATCTGGAATTTACAAATAATTTATAAACAGAATTGACAAGTTTGATCCATTGTTGTCCTGATCTCTCCCTTTTTTGGTGCTACAATGACCACCAAGTAATCCGCCTGATCATCTGTCTGTATGATGATAGTATCTTCCAATAGGGATGTAGCCTTGTGAGTAAGAGCTGGGGAAAAAACTTTATCAGCTTGATTTCTATTGTATAATTCTTGTTGATTGTTTCTAAGACTGACTAAACATTTTGGTGCTGTAGATTCACATTACAGTATATGCTACCTGTAATTTTCTGAAGAGAACCACGCAGAACTAAGGTTGCTTACTAGAGTGCTAAATCAGTTTGGAATTTTAACTTGTTGCTTATCTAAGACTGAATCTTTGAAGACTGTTTGAGAAAATAAGAGGAATGAAAAGCCTTGGACTGTTTGGAAGATTTCTTCTCTTCTCATTCTGGAGAGTTGGAGAGAATTTTTGTTTCCTTCATTGCTTCTACTGCATTGTCAAAAAGGGGGGGGGAAGGAAAAAGGGGGAGAAAGTCTGTTTCAAAGACTGTGGTACCGAATTATATCTCTATCCTTCTTTCACAGCCCGAGGCTTCTTTTGATGATCATATGCAATCCATTAATTTGGTTGTTAAGGAATCCAGTGTCAAACAGCAATCCAGTAAAGAATCCGATGTCAGTTTGGCCATGGAAAAATTTTCTTCAATACATTTCTAGTATCTTTGTCCAATTTATCACTCTCAAGCAGTTTGCTGAACATCTTAATGAAGGCCACAGAAGAGGCTCTGAGCAGCATAAGTGAGGCATTAAAACCCCAATGAAGTGCAGCTTTTACCTTCCAGCCAGGTTGGCTTTACTGGCAGGCTCAGACTCAGAAGGCAGGAGGGCTCTAGATGCTCCAATTGCCACTCTATATGGGGTATGAGAAGATCTTGCACCATATCGGCTCAGGAACAGAGATAAAGTTTGGCTTTGAAGAGCTTCAATGTCCTCCACAGATAATGGCTTAAAGTAAGCTAGGAAAAGGACAAGAAGGAGCAGGTGAGGGAACCAAGGTGAAGGATGACGTAATCCCAGGTATTTATTACAGGGAGTGCAGGAAGGCACTTCAAACTGAAGAGACTGCATAGCTGTAGATAATTGGTGACAGAAAAAAAGACAACATTTGGGAAGACACACCCTAATTTTCTCCTCTGAGAGCGTTCAACCCATTTGAAAGGACATGGGTTTTTTTGTTTCTTGACAAATTTGGACAAAACTGTAAACTACAGAGTAAACTACACCTCTCTTCTAGGTGAAGAGAGAGGTATTTTTCCTCTCACAAATCCACTTCTTTGCTTGTTAAATATTGAGGCCCGAGCTCCATGCGACAGAATGAGCTCTGTCCTCGCCCTGTTCCTGCCAACCTAGCAGTCCAAAAGCGTACAAATGCAAGTAGATAAATAGGTACCACATCGGTGAGACGGTAACAGCGCTCCATGATGTCATGCTGGCCACATGACTGCAGAAATGTCTTCAGACAGCACTGGCTCAATGGCCTTGAAACACAGGTGAGCAGTGCCCCCTACAGTCAGCAACAACTAGCGGAGTAAAATCCGCAGGGACTCTTTTTTCTTTTACTTGTTAAATATAATCCACTCAACAGTGTCACGTCTGGCATTCAATCAGTTAAGTGGAACTAACAGGAAATGTTGAGACTAGGTTGTAGCCTTTCCAGGGTATCAGCGGAACTGAAGGATTTCAGCAAATTGTTGCTTTTGTTATTGTCTTCCTCTTTGCTACTAATTCCCACAGAGGTCTCTGCTTTGTTTAATTGTGATAAATGGTATGCAGAAAGAAATATCAATTATGGAAGGAGCACATAAGGCCTCACACAAATCCAAAGGTACAAGCTCAAATACTAATGAACTAGTCTCCATGATTCAGAATGCTTTGCTTTATGAAGCAGCAAGTAAATATAAGTATGCATGAAATGAAAAAAAAAGCATGTACTGTATTGTTTTAAATCCAGAGCAAACATCAGATTCTGGAAATTTTGTTAATTTTTCCTTGGTTTAGCAAAATGTAAGCCTGGGAATTGTTTGCTGTTCAGAGCTTTAGAGTCAGAGGATCTCAGAGTAATTTTATGGGGCATTTAAGGAAAGGTTGAAGCATGTGACCTTCCTAGCACCTCTTTCCCTTCCCTGTCATTACAATGTCACACAATAGTATATTCTACAGGGAGTTCCTGATTTATGACCACAATTGAGCCCCAAATTTCTGTTGCTAAGTGAGACAATTGTTAAGTGAATTTTGCCCCATTTTACAAACTTTCTTCCCACAGTGGTTAAATAAGGAACACAATTGTTAAGTGATTTGTTTGTCAGAAGGTCAAACAAGGGGATCGTATGATCCCAGAACCCTGCAACCATCATAAATATGAGTCAGTTGTCAAGTGGCTGAATTTTGATCATGTGACCATAGGGATGCTGCAGAGGTCTAAGTGTGAAAAAGGTCAAAAGCGGTCATAAATCACTTATCTCAGTGCCGTTGTAACTTCAAACAATCACTAAATGAATTGAGGGTTGTAAGTTGAGGACAACCTGTTCTGGCCCAACAATTCCATTAACTTCTGCATCTTCTCTTCACGCCCTCCCTTCAGCCGCTATCATCACCAGTGCATTAATCTATGCAACTGCTCCTTATTTTGATAATAAATAACATAGTGCGCAGTGTGTCCTCTCCTTTTTTAAGCTGCCCAGTCACTTTTTTTCCCAGGAAAAACTAGGTTTTAATATAAATTTGAAATAAATGATCTACATCTCACTCCATGGATAAAGCAAATGATCTGAAATGTGTGTTTCAATTTGAGAACAGACCATATGAATCCAGCTATTCCATTCAAAGACCACTTTGCACATTACTATGAATAAACCTTTTGTTGTTGTTGTTGTTGTTGTTATTCAGTAAACCATACATACAGATGGCTAAGTTCTATCTTTTATAAAAATATGCAGTACTGAAAGATGGTACCAACAAAACAGCCCCCAAAAAACAAAACAAACAGCATTGCTTTCATGATGCTATAAAAACTACTACATTAAATAAATATCAGTCTGTCTACCAGGAAGGGAAAATGTATTTAAAACATTTCAAAAGGGAGCCTTCTGAATAATCTTTAAAGAAGGTAGTAAAACTTTGAAATCTAGGACTTGAAAAGGACACTTTACATTAGAACCATTGTTAAAAAGGCTCAACAAAGAATGTTCTTCCAATATCAACTCAGGAAGTTCAAACTGTCCTAAGAGCTGGTGATATAGCCAAAGCCTGTCATTTGTACTTCTATAACTGTCTGGTTTGGTACAGCAACCAAACAAGACAAATAAGACTGCAACGGATAGTTAAGACTGCAGAAAAAAAACACCCCAGTTTGCCTTCCGTAGGAGACTTTATGTATTGTGTGGGTCAGAATGCATATTCCTCACATCCTGGACCCAAACTGTTTCAACTCCTTCCCTAGAAGGGCACTTTGGGGACATGCCAATTAAAGAGACAATTAAAGAGATTTCTTCTTCTTGCTATCACTCTACTAATCATTTCTGTCAGTAACAACATATGTTAATTACCTCATATTACCCCCTTCTACTGGTTGCACACTTTTAGTATTATTGGTTATTTCTGTTGTATGGCAAGTACATTATGTGTGTGAGTATAAGAGAAAAAGAGAGAGAGAGAGAGAGAACAATAAGAAAGAAAAAGAAAGGAAAAAAGAAAAGAATACTAAAAATGCTACTGTTAAAATAGACAAGTCTGTCCTTTGGGATAATAGAATGCTAATTGTTTATTTAGCATTTTGAATAATCTTTTGCATAGCCATAAAATCTATGCATGTGGTACAGAAATTATGAATAAGGAATCAGTTTCTGCTATATATTTAGGGATAGCTAAAATCGGTAGAAAAGCAAAACAAGTTTGTATATTTTAGATATATATTGTCCTCCAATTATGACAATATGGGAAGTCTTATCATTAAGCAATGTGACTGTTAAATGATTTATGCCCAATTTTGCAAGTTTGTTCTGCTGCAGTTTATAACCAAATTACTGTGGTTGTTAAGCAAATCACATGGTCATTAAATGAATCTGGCTTCCTCCATTGAGTTTGCTTGTCAGAAGCGCCCCCCCCCCCAAGGTCACAAATAGCAATCATGTGATCCCAGAATGCTGTATTATTGTAAATGCATGCTGATTGTCAAACACCTGAATTTTGATCATGTGACCATGGAGATGTTGTGAGAATTCTTGTAAATCACTTTTTTGGGCTGCTGTTTTAATTTCAAATGGTCATAAGTCGAGGACCACCTAAATGTGCAAGCTAGCAAAACCAAACCAAAAATTCAAAGTTATTTCTTACCTTAGCTCTATGCTCAACATTAGCTTTTCTATCAAGGAGAAGACTAACCACTTCCGTTCTTCCTTGGAAACAGGCTAGTGTCAAGGCAGTATTTCTATTGGTCTCAATCTGTGCATTAATATCAGAACCCATGTCTAAGAGCAACTTCACAGCTGCAGTATGGCCATTCATGGCTGCCAACATTAATGGAGAGATGCCCAGTTTGCTTCCAGTTCTAAAAATAAATGATTACACACACACACACAAACACACACACATATATAAATTAGTATAATATAAATTAGTATTGTAATATGACGACTTTTCTACAATATTGATCTATTTCTATAATGAAGATATATGCATAGAACCTCCTTCAATGCAAAGCTTTCAGTAAAGGCCAAGTGGCTACGGATAGTCTTAGAGTTACAACTGCAATGGAGACTGCCCATTCCATTCATAACCCGAGGATTCATAGGAGAGAATTGCATTAAGTTGAATGTGATCATTCCTTCATGTACTTGCTAATCAAATACGTAGCTTGTTAAGTGCACATGGAATATCTCAGGGTGGGGAAGGCCACAGGGAGGCTTAGTGATGGAACAGGCAACCTTCTTCAGATCACCCCAGGCCTCCCCTGACCCACTGAGTAATTTTATTCTCCTCCTCCGGGGTCACCATAATTCTTCCCATCTTGCTGTGCTGGGTCATTTGCCTTGTGAAGATCTATCTCCTCTCCAGAGTCTCTGCTTCTTTGCCTGCTCCTGATGAGTAGCGGGAGCAGAGTGAGAGCAGGACGAACACTCTCTGCTCAGCTTCTCTGACTCACAGAGTCTACCTACCTGGAGCAGTGGGCAGCCTCAGTGAGTCTCTTTGAAAGACTGCTAGGTTGGCATGGAAAAGTGTTTGTACACCGAAGGAAAGTTTGGAGCAACAAAATCATATTGCTTCAAGCCTCCTGTTGGCATACAAACAGTTTTCGTTCAGAATGAAAGCTTCTGGTTGCCCTAATCTTGCTAGATTTCAGGAACCCTTTCTCTGCAAAAGTGGATAGGTGCCTGACGCTGCAATAGATCATGACCCCAAAAAGTGTTCATCTGCCTAAAGAATGCTGCTTCAAAGAACCCCATAGGGCTTGAGGAGTCCTTTGCCAAAGAAAACAGAGCCCCTAGAGGGAGAGTGCATCTTTCCAGGGCTCCATTTTTTCCAGAAAAGGCCTTTCCTCAAGCCCATTGCTGAAAAGAACACATCCTCTAGACAGCATGTTCAGGAAGCCCTGAAACATGCTAAGAAAAGGAAGTTAGACTATTGAGATGCACTCAACATGGGGCTACCCTTGAAAAGTGTTCGGAGACTACAATTAGTCCAGAATGCAGCAGTGCAAGTGTACATTTCTGTGTACACCACATCAAACCAACACTCCATGAGCTGCGCTGGTTTCCAATCAGTCTCCGGACGTAATTCAAGGTGTTGATTATCACCTATAAAGCCCTACATGGCTTAGGGCCAGATTATCTTTGGGACTGCCATCTGCCACACAGCTCCCAGCAGTCAATAAGGACCCACAGGTTGGCTTTCTCTGGGTCTCTGGCTAAGCAGTGTTGGTTGGTGGAGGCTGTGGGGGAGAGCCTTCTCTGTGGCGGCACCAACTCTCTAGAACGAGCTATCTCCAGAGATTTGTACTGCCCCCACCCTACTGGCCTTCCAGAAAGCCTTAAAAACCTGGCTCTGCCAGCAGGCTTGGGGCCAT
The DNA here is from genome assembly GCF_031021105.1 of Erythrolamprus reginae. Taxonomy (NCBI): domain Eukaryota; kingdom Metazoa; phylum Chordata; class Lepidosauria; order Squamata; family Dipsadidae; genus Erythrolamprus; species Erythrolamprus reginae. The sequence goes on along the minus strand of NC_091963.1, from coordinate 97,677,159 downwards.
TGATCAAATGATATATCTTTTAGATCCGGCCCCCAAAGGTATATGTGATTGAATTAAGGGGTTTAAAACTGTTTTTTAAATTGCTTTTTTAGATGTCTTTTTTGCTGTAAGCCGCCCAGAGTCCTTCGGGAGTTGGGCAACATATAAATTAAATTAAAACAAACAAAACAAACAATCAAACAAAGTGAATAGCCTAAACTCGGTTTGTGAGCTTCAGGAGGCGAGTGGAGACTCCAAATGAATCTCCATAGCTGAAGCCCGAAACTTTAAATTACATTTTAGTGGATCCCCTTCACCACACTGCCAGCTTCTACAATGAAAAAATGATTTTCCTAGAGATTAATCAAATATGAAGTAACAAGTTAAAAAGAGAACTTGCCTTGAATTGATCTCTGCACCAGCGTTCAATAGTATTTTGATGATGTTCACATACCCACCAGAAGCAGCTAAACTTAAAGGTGTATAATCGGAAACATTTCTGTGTTCTTTGTTTGCACTTCGTGCTAACAGAAGCTCCACCACCTGAAGCATCATATAAAAAGTTACTTTAAGAAATGATTACTGCTCCAATTCTAGACATGGAATGTATATCAAAATTTCTTCCTGATTAGCAACACTGAACTATTTTTCATACACAATATCAATCAAAACATTTACATTTGTGTAATTTAGCATATCAATCTTATAACAAATGTGATACACACAACTATTCACTATAGTTTAATAATGCAGCAATGTGACAGACATTTCAAGCAAGATATAAATTAGGTCCTCCCTCCCTCTCAAGTTTCATTGAGAGGGAGGGAGGATGACCAGAATATAGGAGAGATTTAATAATGAAGTAGAAGTCCTATTTTCCTCCCTGAATGGAATTTCATTCCTGCAACAATCAGAAATAAACATGCAAGTTTATCATCTATCACATATGAATAAATATCTTCCTTACTACTTTTTAATTATATGATTAGTTTATTGATATTTATTGACAGTTTTATTCATTTTTGTGTAGCTTTATTGTTGTTCAAGGTTATTAAGCACTGAGGGTACAAATCTGAAAAATAAACAAACCACAACCTTATTGCAGATGTGTGATCATTGCTGAAATATCTGGGAGGTGAAAGTTCATGTATCTACCGAATCCCTTATATGGGAACAACGCCTCTGAATTGTAGCCACACTATTTCAAGCTACTGCTGAAAATTGGAGTAAATAAATTAGATTTAATAAAGTGGACTCTAAATTATCAGAGTCCAGTTTATTAGATCAGATTTTGGAAAGCAATTACTAAAATAAGACTAGATTCAAAAAGGCTTCTGATAATGGTTTTATACCTCTATTCCTGAGAAACGTCTTTGAATAATGGAAGCCTCTCAAGAATAAAGATAAGTGCTCTAGCCTAAAAGTTTTCGAGTTAGGTATGGGATAGAATATCACAGTAGGTAAGTACTGGCCTTGTTTAACATGTGTCTCATTATACTCTTCAGTGTTTAACCAAGGTAAATAAAAATAACATATTGATTAAATGTTACAAGTTCAAGGTCATTATAAAATAAATAATATGGTGTGTATATACTACATTCACTATTGACATACATGAGCTTAGATTTCTCTACTACTCCTCTGGCTAACTCAAGAACACTGATTCTGAAGCTAATCAAAGTACTTTGTAAGCAAACTTGGACTAAAACCTGTGGTTACGATACAAACCAGGATTATTAGAAAAGGATCTGAACCTTGTTTGAACAAATTATGAGTTAGCACCATATATGAAATAAAAGTACATGCAAGTTATTATATTAAATACTGCAAAAAAGAAAAACCCCTCCAACAACAATTATTAGAAAATATGAGCTACCCAGAGTTACCCTGTGGTAAGATGGGCAGTCAATAAATTTTACAAATAAATTAATAAGTAAAAAGATAAGTAAGTAAATAAATAAATATCCAAACATTTCAAAGGAAATGTTCTATTGCTTCTCAAGTATAAACATTACTAATATCAATATTTATAAAATATTCCTTGTTTTTTGCTAAAACAGCTTCTGGAGAATATAGTTAGGTTTGGGGATCTGAACAATAACTTGACCTTTACGAAAAAACATACAACAATTTTTAATAATTTACCTCTTGTCTTCCTCCAGAACAAGCTAAAGATAATGGTGTGTCTTTGGTCCTTTCAGACTGGGCTTCAATATCTGCACCATTATCTAACAAAATCTCTACAACACCAACATGACCTGCAGTAGCAGCCAAAATAAGAGGAGTAAACCCTGAAAAAAAAGAGTAGATACCACTTTAAATGTTTCATTTTAAAATCTGTATCACTGTTTAAATTGGTATAATAAATACTCACCATAACATTTATTTTCCAAAGTGGATGATGGTTACTGTTTTCTGAATTGCTTTGCCCAATATATCTATGGGATGAAGGCACACTCTCCCTTCATTTATAGACTTCAAAAATAGGAGAAAAACATGTAACAGCTAATTCCTATTGATATCCAATTCCCTGTCTGCAAGCCAACTCATTTGAGGGAGAGCTGGATTTCTTCTATCCACTATTAAAAATGACCTTTCACAGTTAAGTACCAGAATATCATTTTTTTCATAGTGTTAAAAGGGATTCTTGCTGTCGTGCACTATTGTTATAGCCTTAAGGGAGAAAATGTTTGCTCCAAGCCTCTTAGGACAATGCACCACCTACTGATAAGACTACTTACCAAAGACATTTTGGCTAATTACATATCCACTCAATAATAATGCAGAGAAGTGAGATTATACAGGTGAAATGTAAATGTTCTCCAAAGGTTCAATAGTAGTGATTGCCAAAGAAATAGCGGTGCTCTTAATGGAAGGAGCCATGACTCCACTACAACAAGAAGTCACTAAGTGAGGCACTCCTTCAGGCCCCTTGGTTATAAAGAAGAGACCATGCAAAAAGGAAACATAAAGATGCTCTGAATTTTAGGATACTTCAGCTCTAATCAAGAAGCTCTTGCATATTCAATATTCCACTTATAGTACCTTTCTTCCAAAATCTTGCACAAAACAAACATAAATAAATCTTGATTCTACTCAAGGTGTAAAAATAATGATGATAAATTATTGACAAAAAAAAAAAAAAAAGGAAAGAGACCAGAAGACTAATTGGGTAATATGTTTGCTCAAGAATATTTATTCAGACCTGATTGATAAAAGCCAAAAGATAAATCAAAATATATAACATAATCAACACTTTTGCAGGCTGCATTTTTTCCTCTGATTTCCTGAACCAAAGGCCTTCCAAATCATTTATGAATGAGAAAAAAAATCATGTAAGAATCTGAAATAGTTGAAATAATTTCTTCATAAAGATGTCAATACCCTGGAATCAAGGGCAAGAATCAGGAAATGATATTAAAAAACACTTGCAAAGATGAAATAGTTTGAATAAGTAACTATCGGGTGTGCTCACCAAAATTAGATGGGTAGCTAATACCCTAGAAATCTGAATAAAATTCAAAATGATCTTGTCTGCTAGATAATGACACTGAAAGGTAACAAAATGAAGTTTAAGAGAGAAAGGCAAGCCTTTATTTAGAAAAGAGAAATTAAACAGATGCATGATTTGACAACAATACTTGTGAAAAAGAACTGGGTAATAGCTGACTTTGTAAAAAACAAATGCAATTCTACATGCATGAGCAGCATAATTTCCAGTTCACAGTATATTATAAGCTTTTTCTATTCTGCTTAGGACAGAGATATTTTAAATACTGTATTCAGATCAAGAAACCAATCTTTCGTTTCAAACAAATGGAACAGGTCCAGAGAAAGTCAATGAGGGTGATCAAAAAAACAGAATCTAAGCTATGAAGAGAGAGAAAATGAGGGTATTTAATATTATCAATCTTTTTGTGACTACATCACATTAAAATAAAATCTAAGATATGAAGAGAAAGAGAGGGAAAATGGGGGTATTTAGTATTATCAATCTTTTTATGTCTATTCCGGTTCCAGTGGAGCAGCAGGAGAAAGCTGGTAGGCACTGCTTTGCCTGACTACGGCATAACATCTGGAATTTAGATTGAATCTAGTTTGAGTCAGCATTTTAAATGCTGTCCAGCTGATAAAGATCGGCGGCTGAGTTTTAAACTGTTGGAGGCTTGCGCCAAGCGATCTGAAGCAATCGGCGAGGAAAAAACCGCATATAAATTATTCCAGGTCTAAAGCTGGGCTTTTCTTTACAAATCTACCACTGTAGCCTAAATAAGATGCGATGTTGTGATCCTAGATCTAGACAGAGTGAGGCTAAAATTGGAACTACAATGCTTTCTCACATCAATACATTGGGCAAATTACCAGAGCAAATATGAGAAGCAATTCAAGTGAAGAATGTCCTTCTCTACTGTGGGAAAAAAGTGACTTTACCAAGAGGACCAAAACTTATAATATGATACAAAATTAACTTTACATTTGAATAAAAATGTTGCAGAATACAGAGTTGTATCTTACTTCAGGTTGTTTTACTGTACTCCAATGCTAGAGTCTCTCCTGAATTTACTTCTGTTGGAATACACAACCATACATGTATACGGAATCTACAAGTTGATTAATATGTTATTAGCAGACACTCACCTTTTTTGTCCCTGTGTTCAATATTAGCTCCCCTTTCTAAAAGAGTTTGTACTAGTTCTTCATGTCCGCCAGCACAAGCAAGAGTCAGTGCTGTGTCATGGTTACTTTCCGTCTTTAAAATAAAACAGTCATAAAAATGCTTGTATTTGTTCTAGCATTTAATAAAGAACAACAACAACAAATGAAGTCACAGCTTAATTCCAGATTATGTTTCATAAAAAATAATTCCCATGTTCAACATAGCAAAAGAAATCATGGGTACTTAAGGTCCTATCACACACTTATCTCTAGACATTTAATTATGTCTGGACATTATTAACAGCAGTAAAATATAAATTTCTCTTGGGTTTAATTTTGTGAAAAGAAAAGAGAAGATACTTGCATTTCATATAAGTATTTAAAAAACTTAAATTGTATACAACAAATAATCAAAATCCAACTACCACTTCTTTGTAATCATTCTTTTCCAACATTTATTAAATATTATGCTTGTCTGAAGTTCAAAGAATGTTGACAGAAATATTCAATCTTTCAAAGCATAATAGGAAAGTGAACACAAGAATAAGGGGACACAATCTGAAGTTAGTTGGGGGAAAGATCAGAAGTAATGTGAGAAAATATTATTTTACTGAAAGAGTAGTAGATCCTTGGAACAAACTTCCAAGAAGTGGTTGGTAAATCCACAATAACTGAATTTAAACATGCCTGGGATAAACATAGATTCATCCTAAGATAAAATACAGAAAATAGTATAAGGGCAGACTAGATGGGCCAGGAGGTCTTTTTCTGCCGTCAATCTTCTATGTTTCTATGTTTCTGCCGTCAATCTTCTATGTTTCTATGTTTCTATAATACTTTTCAAAGCAAATTCTTCCTCAATTACATCTTGCAAATAAGCAGAATTATTTTATTTTCCTTCTCTTTCTTTTAATTTGTACTTCATTTCAAAGGAGAAGAAATTTTATTTTAGACTTACCTGTGCATCAATATCAATGGCGGGATAAACTGGTAGCATGGTTGAAGGAGAAATGATAGGACTAGGAGCAGGTGTCTGAGGTTGGGAAACACATGTTGCAATGCTGTGGGTAGGGGTATTTGAGACTGCAGATGCTCTTCCACTCACTGCTATTGAAGAGAATAACTTGGTTTATTAACATTATAACTAACTATCCTCTTGGATGTCCCAGAATTTCTTTAAATGAAATCAAGCAATGAGAAATCACAATATATCAAACAGTTATAAATTGGTCTTCTCTGAGATTTATAACCAGAAACAAATACTTGTTATATTTTTCCCATCCTTCTGAAAATACAGTTGAGAAGGAAGCAACTTGAATTAATGTGATGAGAATTTTACTAAAATTCTACTAATGAATAACAATTAATTAATTAATTAATTAATTAACACCAATTAATTATTTGCTGGAATTTTCCACAATCTCTAATGAGAGTTGCTACTTTTCCTACATATTGCTCTAATGCCCAATTACCAATAAAATCATAGTTGCAATTAAATTGGAAGGAATTAGAGTATTAGTGAAAAGAATCTTAGAAATTCCTTAATATAGGCCAAATATTTTATCCATTATAGGAGATTTTAATTTAGTTTAGTTAAATATTTAAAGGACTTCTGATATGTTTTTCTTCCAAAAAAGCTAACTGGGAAGAATAAAATCATAATCTGAGAACATTAGTTAAAAGGAAACAAACTTTTCAGAGACAGAACTCCTATGTTATCTTTTAAAATTATACTACTTAGTTAGCAGTTGAACAATAATTTTGTCTAGAGGTTATGAAAATCTTTGAATTCTAAAATTACTATTTGAGCAATCTTAACAAAAAACTAAAGTATGTTGCAATTTATTATGCCTTAAGATTATACTGAGGTTATGACTATCAGAGTTAGTAGCAATAAATAAATCATCTTTACATTAGAAAACAAGTAAGGGTGAATCAGATATATTTCTGAAGAGCCCTAAGTTTTCTTGTTTAAATCTAATTACAATTTATTTATTTCATCAAATATTCTTAGTTGTGTTTCAGATTTTTTTAATTTAAATTTCTTCTCTAGCTTATATAACCATGTTATATGCAAGCTAACGAAGAACTATGGTAATGATATATTCAAGAAGCAATGGAGAGTCTGACTTATTTTGAATCTAGCTCAAAACTTCACAGGTTGCAGAATATATTATTTAGTCAAGTACTTTAGAAAACAACTCTAGTCATAATATTGGAAAGATATTAGTAAGTAGCCTTCTAGTTCGCCAAATAAATCCTGACTCATATCATTTAGGAAAAGAAAATACTCCATAATATGAACTCTGAGTAATTTGGCATTATTTTAAGAGAGCTGTGGTGGTGCAGTGGTTAGAACACAGTATTGTAGGTTAAGTCTGCCCACTGCCAAGCCAAGCGCTAGATCCTAACCAGCTCAGTCTTTTATCCTTCCAAGATCAGTAAAATGAGGACCCAGATTGTTGGCTGCAATATGCTGCCTTTGTAAACCCCTTTGAGAGGGTTACAAAGCACTGGGAAGTAGTTTGTTTGTTTATTACTTCTTTGCTGCCCTTCTCCACAGACTCAGGGTGGCTCACAACAGATAAATACAAAATACAAAAATAAAGTGTGTAAGAAATCTAATGTTAAAATAGTCTACTTAAGTATATAAGTCTTATAACAGTCTTTAGCATGTAAGTCTAAATGCAATTGCTGTTTTGTCAAATAAAAGAAATCTAATTACAATTTATTTATTTCATCAAATATTCTTAGTTGACTTTGGATAAGTTTAGAAATTCCATTTAACTCTGAGTTACATTGCAAGAACTTCCCTATTCAGTTTTCTAAGCAATGAGGATGAAGAGGAGAGAAATTATACCAGCAGCACACAGCTATGCAGCTATGCACTGGAATTTACTGTGTCCAGGTTTTTATATTTTAGACTGTTTCAGTTGAGTTAAAAAAGGAAGCACTTTAGACTGTTTTCCCATTTTTATTTTTGTTCAATTCCCAGGAAAACTTGATAAATGTGTTTTTTCACATATATTTTTAGAAAGTGTAAACTAAATATAAGCTGTAAAGGCTTACAGAAAAGTGAAATTCATTCATGGGTCCTTGGGAAAACAAGGAGTTGGGAATATTATGAAGACAAGAACACATGGTTTAGGGCCTGGGACACAAAGAACAATACAGTTGATAGTGAAAATGCTTTTTTATTCACTTCACATGACTACCAATTATTTCTGCTGGAGATATTGAACATGGCCAGAAATACTATTGTTGTTCTTGCACTATTTCAAAGCTGTTCATTTATTCAATTTTCCAAATAATACTGGTCTATTTTAACAAACTAGCTAGACAGTGCTGGTAATGGAGATGTCGGTTTTAAATTGTAATTAAGAACAAGCTAAAATAATCCAGTCTTTGTGACAGTGAAACAAAAGAACCGTTGTACCTACCTTCTCAATGCACTGGAAGGAGAGTCCAATCATGGGTTAAACCCTCCAATCCTATTGGTAGAGACTGAGTTCAATTAGCATACTAATTTAGCACCGCCCCCTTGCCTGCCCCCACAAGCTCAGTTTTAAAGACGATATAAGGATAACTGAACTTTATTTTCAACAATAACAAGAATAATAACTTTAAGATAACCCAAATGCTCCAGCATCCCTGAACAAGACCAATGCACAAAGGATGGGTCCAATCTCAAAATTACTCTATCCGGGTGGAATATGCAGAGATCCGGACGGATAGACAGTGCAGAGAGTTCGGATACTTGTCGAGCTGATATTATAGTCACGAGAAAGGCCGTCTTGATGGATAGTAATCGTATTGAAATTGATCTCAGGGGCTCGAACGGGGGAGCTGTGAGTGAGAGATCATGTAGGGAATCTATGGATCGGAGGGATATGTTTGTTAAAAGCTACCTTAATGAAATCCTTCACCCATGGATGATGGGCCAGTGAACAAAGCTCTGCTACATTTATTATAGTAGAGAGGGACGCCATATGTCTCCTTAGGGTGTTGGGGGCCAAACCTCTCTCAATCCCCGCTTGTAAAAACTTTAAGATGGGAGTCACTGATGTTTCTCTAGGGTTGATCTGGTGTTCAGAACAGAACTCACAAAAGGCCGCCCATGTCGCCTGGTATATTCTGGAAGTAGACGGACGACGGGCCAATTGCATGGTGGAGATGATTCTTTCTGTTAATTTATGTCCTCTTAGTCTGTCCCTCTCAAGTTCCAAACGGTTAGTTGTTGCCACTGGGGATCTGGATGACATATGACCCCTTGGGTGAGAGAAATGTCCTGATCTGGAATCTGCCATGGTGGGGATACTGATAGTGCAACTAGATCTGAAAACCACGGGCCGCATGGCCAATGGAGCGCCACCAACACTTCCACCTGTTCCTCTATTATCTTGTCCACCACTCTCTGAATGAGGTTCATTGGGGGGAAAGCGTATAGCAGACCCTGAGGCCACGGAGCCAACAGAATGTTGACTTTCTCTGTGCCTGGTGATGGGAACTGAGTGTAATATCTCGGGAGTTGAGTATAGAGTCAGGTTGCAAAAAGATCCACCAACAGATTCCCAAAGCGATGAACGATTTGCTGAAATAGTCCTGACTCTAGTCTTCATTCTGATGGGTCCAGGATGGTCCTGCTCAGCCAATCTGCTTGAGCATTGCTGGTTCCGGCAATATGTTCTGCCGTCAATGACGCTAAGTGAGTTTCGGCCCAGTCAAATAGACCTGTAGTCTCCGTCATGAGTCGCTGCAACCTTGTGCCCCCTTGATGGTTTAGGTGGGCCCTGGTCGCGACATTGTCTGTTAATATCAACACGTGTTTTCCCTGGAGTGAAAGTGGAGTGAAAGACTGCCCTGAGTTCGAGGAAGTTGATGTTGATAGGGGTTAGATCTTCTATAGACCAAAGCACTCACGTGGGGCCCCATGTGAGCTCCCCAGCCTGATAGGCTGGCATCCATTGTAAAAATAACTTGATCCTGGATGTGGATTGAGGACCCCTGGTGCAATGCTGGGGACAACCATCACCTTTCTGATTTTTTGATGTCACAAGGCAGGTGGATTCTTCTGTGTGAATGGCTCACCTTGGCCCTCTGGGCCGGTAGTAAAAACCACTGCAGGGTTCGGATGTGATGTCGGGCCCATGGTACGATGCCGATAGATGACACTAGCGTCTCTAATAGCTTGGAAAGTAAGGCAAGGGAAATCCGTTGTTGGTGTTGGAGAGAAGAAATCAACCGATGAATGTTGGCCTGTCTCTCTAGGGATAGTGACACGGTGCCGGCAATCGTATCTATGATGGAACCCAGGTGTAACAGTCTGGTTGTGGGGATAAATTGACTCTTTTTCCTGTTGATGGTGAAGCCGTGAACTTCCAGTGTAGGCTAAGTCCTCTCTCGTCTTTGATGGGGATTTGGACAAAATAGTTATGTCGTCCAAGTAAGCCATCAACCAGATGGACTGTGAGCGGAGGTCAGCTGTCAGGACGTCTAATAATTTCATAAATGTCCGGGGGGCCAATGACAGGCTGAAGGGCATAGCTTGGTACTGATAGTGAGTTCCTTCTAGGCAAAAGCGAAGGAATCTCCGATGAGCCGGGTAGATGGGAACATGAAGGTACGCCTCCTTCAAGTCTATGGATGTAAGTAGGTCTCGGGAGCGAATTGATGACAGGATCATCTGAAGGGAATGCCTCCTGAACCTCCTGTAACGTATGAAAGTGTTCAACTGTTTTAGGTTGAGGATCATTCTGCATCCTCCCGAAGGTTTTGGAACAATGAAGACCACTGAGTAGAAGCCCGTGACTTCTGTATGTCGGGGCACCTTCTCTATGGCCTGAATGTCCAAAAGATGAGTAATTTCTTGCAGTAACTGCATTCTCTTTTGTGGGTCCCGAGGTACTGGGCAAAGTATGAAGCGGTTGGGTGCGGGCTGGAGAAATTCCAACCGCAGTCCCTGGGACACCGTGACTAAGGCCCATTTGTCGGAGGATATGGCCCACCAGGAGGTACTGAAGCGCTGAAGCTTGCCTCCTAGGGCCTGTAGTTTGTCTGAGTCACTTGGTGCGCTTGAAGCCTCTCTGGTTGTTTCCCCTGAAGGGATGTCTTGTCTGCTGGAAACCTCTCCACCTATCCTGGAATGAAGCACGGTCACTTCTGAATGATGGTTGGTTATATTGGTTCTGTGAATATGATATCTGATTCTGATTAGTTCCCGAGGAGGGCTCCCAACGAAAGGACTGCCGTCGTGTGTAAGGGGCCGGCCTAGGTTCCTGACGTTTGTAGGCCCTAGGGATCACCTTTCTTTTGTCTTTGTCCTCTATGAGGACTGAATCTAGTGCTTCCACAAAAAGTTTGGAACCTTGAAAGGGCAGTGAGGCCAGGCGCCATTTGGATTTTAGATCAGCTTGCCAATTTCTCAACCAAAGGAGACGTTGTGATGAGAGTGTAGTCACCATGCCCCTTGCTGAGAATTTCGCTGCGTGGAGCATGGCATCTGCGGAGAACTCTGCTGCTGCGAGCAGTTTGCTCAAATCTTGGCATAAGCGATTCTCCTCTGGCCCAAGTCGTGACTGCATTTCTTGCAACCACATTATTGACGCCCTATTGAAAAAGGACGCTGCAGCTGCTGCTCGGAATCCCCAACTGGCCATCTGCTGCGTTTTGTGCAGCTATGTCTCTGCCTTCCTATCCTCCGGCCTGAGATTCTCACCCGTCTCAGAAGGAACTAAGGCACTGGAGACTAGGGTCACCACTGGTTGGTCAATAGGCGGGAATTCCAGTAATTTTTCTACCTCATCATTGAAAGTATAGAACTTCCTCTTGATGGCAGAAGGGCCTTATGCCGCTGCAGGATGCTGCCAGGGTCGTTTTACACTTTCAAGAAATATTTCTGAGGAAGGGATATGGTCTGATTCGGGCTGAGGCTCCTTGAACAGAGTTGTGGACGGTCTAGCTGTGTCGGTGGCTTCAGGGGCCTTAGAGGCGCCTGGTAAATCTACCACCTGTTTTGCCTTGTGGAGTAGAATTCTAAAAAGTGACGGTTTAAACAGACCAGTAGTTGAAGGTTGTTCAGGGGCTGTCTCGTCCTCAGACAAGTCATACTCCTTGTCACTGCCCTCCAGTAGAGCTTATTTGTCTGTCAAAGAGCCCAGACCCGAAAGGGGCGGTGCAGACCAGAGATTTCTATGTTGAGCTTGGTGTGGTTGCTGGCTGTGCTGTTGTGCTCCCACTGCCACACCTTGAGAATATATGTTAGTAATCATGTCTTGTATTGCAGGAGACGTGTTGCCACATTTCTGGTTGTGCCCGGAGTCCTGCAGTCGTAGGAGTAAATGTGGCTGTGGGCGCTTGCATACCCCTTAAACTTGCAGATCTAGGTCTGTCTACAGCGGGATCGGGGGATGCTAAAGTCTGTGAGAAGGATGGAAGCCTCTCTGGGGACCATTCTCCCTCTATCATTAGTCCTGCACATCCAAAGGATGCTTGAGGAGTACTTGGTTTCAAAGTTTGAGGTAACTGTACTGTGGGCAGTGGTGTCAATGACAGAGGGGTGTGCAGGGCTGCTTCTAACCTCTGTTCCAAGGCTTTAATGCGTTTCTCAGCTTCCTTGAGCGAGGAGGATGCTGTAGAGGAAGAGGCCTGCGAGGCCTTAGTTTTGCTCTTGCCCTTATCCTTGGCCTTGGGGGCTGCAGAGGGGGAGGCCGGTTTATCACTGACCTGGTCTTCCATTCTGATCTCAGTATTCAAGGCAAACTGCAGTTGAAATCACTTTAAGGGAGGAGCAGATTGTTCACCTTCCGGTAATACTGTCTCTCCCAAAATGGCGATTTTTCCTTTGCAACTGATTAGGCTGCCATCTGCGCAGGCGTAAGTGGTGCCATCATCCCTTTCGCGCTCATCAGCTGAGTCAGGGGGACGTTTCCCGCCTTCCACTTTAAAATGGTGGGCGCGGGAAAAAACTGTGGCGAAACATGGCAACCTGCGGCATTTTAGCCATCTCTCGCTGAAGCGGGTCTCCTCAGCCTGCTGGGAAGCCGTTCTGCCTTTTCCTTCCTCTTTAGAGCCAGTCCTCGGCTCTCGATGAATTTCGCCGCTTCTTTAAATGCGGCTGCGACTGCACAGTGCTCGGAGCCGCCAAACAGCTGATATGCACTGTCACCGTTTTCGGCTTCAATTTTCTTCAGGGAATCCCGAGGATTCCCCGAGCCTCACAGTGGTGGGGGGGGGGGGCAGACCGGGTTTGACCACGGAGGCCAGGGACCCCAGACTGGGATGCTTCCTCTTGAGGCAGTTCCCTCGGAGGGAAGAGGCCCCATAGGAAGGATACGACGGGGGTGGTGCCCACGGAGGGCAGAGACCCCATTCCACATTTCCAGTCATCTGAAAGACAAAAAAAACAAAGGAGAGAGAATTAATCATTAATTTTAAGTAAAAAACAACAATTTCTTTATTTAAGGAAGTATTTATCAGTCTCTACACTTGGACTGAGTTTTTAAAACTGAGCTCGTGGGGGCAGGCAAGGGGCGGTGCTAAATTAGTATGCTAATTGAACTCAGTCTCTACCAATAGGATTGGAGGATTGGAGGATTGAACCCATGGTTGGACTCTCCTTCCAAGTGCACTGGAGAATAAAGATGTTGATACCTTTTTTTGTCACTGATATTTTATCTGCATTTAATAATTCATACAAACCTGCCATGATGTCATCCAGTGTGTCATTGAGCGTTTGGGCAGGGCTGGCAACCATTAATCCTTGCTGTGCATCTTCCAGAATTCCTTGTCCCAGCCCTGTAAGTTGTGCTTGGCCCAGTACTGGCTGTCCAACTATGACACTTTGGAGTTCTGAAAGATTTGCCATAGAGCCTGGTGGTAAGGAACTTGTAGACAGAGGCAAAGCTTGTGGCATTGCCAGAGGCTGCATTGGAGCAAAACCCATTTGGTTTACAGCTGGCATAGGCTCATCAGTGAGTAAGTATGGATCCACCTGTCGTATGCGGGCATAATCTTCTTCAGTAAGTTGGTCTTCTATCTCAACAGGGGTTAATATTCCCAAATGCTGGCAAGACTGTTGCTGCTGCTGCAACTGAATTCTCTGTGCTTTAACTTCTAGATACTGTTTTTTCAGTTGCTGTTGTGTTTTCAGTTGCAGTTCCCGTTCTACTTTTTGCAATTCTTCTAAGATCTTTTGCTTCTTCTGAATTTGTTCTTCTCTAGTTTTGTTCAGCTCTTCAATCTTCTCCTTAGTGAGCTGGTCAGCATGTGCCAATTCCAAAGACTGAAGCTGTGCATTCTTTTCTATGGCTTCTTTTATTCTTTGCTCTAATTCCGTCAGCTTGCCCTGAGCCTCCTCAACAATGCTTTCTGGAGACTGATTAGTAATGTAACCTTGAACGTCTGGATTGGAGGGCGGCAAATGGCTGCTGGATTTTTGTTTGGAAGTGGCTGTATGAAAGAGACACTCCCTCAGAATCAAATGGAAGTCCACATGAACAGCATTTTTATTATAGATCTACTGACACCTACCAGAGATGTAAATGCTATGGAAAAGGATGTGCCTAATACCTTTCAACGTTTTGTTAAGAAATAAATTACAATTCTAATTGCTGGAGAATAAGTTCTTTACTACCCAACAAAAACCTACATTGCAACAAAGTATTTTACAAGTTACTTATTTTCTTAAGTAATAGGGCAGTCCTACTATACAAATTTTATTCAAAAGATTAAGCAGGCATTTAAGATGCAACTAAATAACCTACATGATAAAGCAGGCCAGATTCAAGTTTCAAGGCATATTGATATCAATATCTAAGTAATGTTCACAAGGTTTGTAAAGAGAGGAAAAATATCAAACTAACTGTTCTATGATAGTTTAATGTTAATGAAATAAATATAAAAATCAAGATAAAATCTATAAACATATCCTAATGCAAGTTTAAAACTTAGGTAAGCCATGCAGTACTGAGTAACTATGGGCCTGTTACTATCTCTTAATTCAAGTTATTCCTGCCATGATTCTTAAGAGAAAATGGAGAAATATGAATGGGGAAACACTATGTATATCACCTTGAGCTCTTTGAAAAAAGAGGGAATGTTTATCTGAAAAAATATCACTTTACACTGATTAATCATCATTTATTTTGGTAAGAGAAGCAAATATTTTTGTCTTCTTGCATCAAAATATGCTTGATTAAAATAATTAAAATTACAAACAAGATTGTGAAATCTACCTAAAGATTTTTAGGGGCTTTATGTGCTGTTTGTGATAAATATTTAGTATAAAACATTTAAAAACAAACAATAAACAAAAAGTAAGGTTATTAAAGTGAATGGCAATGTTCTATTATTTATCATAAAAATATTTTATCCTATGTTGTTGTTATTGTTATTATCATCATCATCATCATCATTTATTAGATTTGTATGCCACCCTTCTTTGAAGACTCGGGGTGGTTCACAAGACATAATATAAACAATATAACCAATCTAACTTAAAAATTACAGACTAAAATTCCAATATATTAAAATCAGTCATATAGCATATTTAAAATATTTTTTTCATGTAATGTTTAATATTTTACAGAAAAGATATACTAAAATTTACACATTTCAAAATTCAAATGTGAATGTTGAAATTGAATGTTATTGTATTCAGGCAAAAAAAATATTTTTTTTTTAATATACCATAGTGTTTCTCCAGTTTTTGATTTATTAAAATAACAGATGTTGGAAACGCAACTAGTCATATACAAAGAAAGATTTCTTTCTTCAAAATGAACATAGCTTAATATTTTTAAAATCCCAATAATGTATATATAATATTCTACTGAAAATACCGTATTTTTGGGGAGTATAAGATACACTCCCCCTCCTCAAAAGAGAGTGAAAATTTGGGGGCAACCAGCATGTTTCAGTTTCAGCACAGCCTGATTAGTACAAGCAGGTGATTTGCTGCAAGGAGGCAATTTTTTTTCTTGTTTTCCTTCCCCAAAAAGGTATGTTCATCTTATACTTTGGAGCAACTTATACTCCGAAAAGTATGTTGTAGCAATAATATATGAGGTACAAATAACTAACCTTTGTTTCTGATGGGAAGAGTGGTGGTAACATTGGAAGGAGGTTTATCAGGCTCTTGAGGTGGAACTACCATGGGAAGTGCCTGCACTGGTACGCGAGGAGCCTAAAACACAGGACACTAAGATTATTTTTCTTGTTCTGCATGGTCAAAACACAGTATCAGAAGAGAAAAGTATGCATAAATGTACTGCAAAAGTATTAATTATTACAGATTTAAGTGTCCTATCAGTTCATAGTTTACATTCTTGGCACTAATGAAAGTATTTTAACGAAGTATCCAACTATAAGACATTTTAATAATATAGGCATAGTATGATTTTTAAAAAACAACGGTAAAAAAACCCTGAAAAAATAACTCTGAATTAGAATTTCCCTACAATAAATTTTCTTTGGAAGCAGAAGTCATTAAAAGAAACTAATGAAAAGATTATTCCTTTTAATAATAGTAGTTGCTGATCATAATTACCAAGTCATCTATAAATCTATTTTATTTATTTTTTTAGTAATATGCCACCCAATTCCAAATGAACTCTGGGCATCTTACAATAATAGGACGATATAAAATTATAAATTATTATTGTAACAAGAATAAAAAGCAATATAAAAGTACATTTGATATCCCATAAAAATTATACAGTACATTACTCTCAGACATTAATGGCTGAATCAGGTGACAACTTAATGGCCCCGGGCCTGCTGGAAAAGCCAATCTTAACAACTTTCTGGAAGGCCAGTAGGGAGGAGATAGTGTGGATCTCCGGTGGCAATCGGTTCCAGAGCATCGGGGCCGCCACAGAGAAGGCTTTTCCCCATGGCCCCGCCAACCAGCTATTCTTTCATGGATGGGACCTGGAGAACGCCAACTCTGTGGGCCCTTATTGGTCGCAGGGAGCTATGAGGTAGAAGGTGATCCCACAAGTAGTCTGGTCCTAAGCCATGCAGGGTTTTAAAGGTAATAACCAATACCTTGAATTGTATCCGGAGACCTTCTGGTAGCCAACACAGCTCACGGAGAGTTGGAATAATATGGGTATACCTCGGTATACCCATGATAGCTCAGTACGGCTGCATTTTGAACCAGCTGAAGTCTCCAAATACTTTTCAAGGGTAGTCCCATGTATGTATGTATGTATGTATGTATGTATGTATGTATGTATGTATGTATTTATTAGATTTGTATGCCGCCCCTCTCCGGAGACTCGGAGCGCATTGCAATAGTCAAGGCGTGAGGTGATTGAATACAATGTCTATTTTCAATGGATGTTGTTTTTAGCATAATATAAACCAGAAAATACACATAAACAATCATACCCTATTTAAATCATGAGATGGAGGAGTCAACTGCGCAGATTCAGGTGGAGGAGCAGAAAGTAGGTTGTTGGGATAATCCAATAGATAACAAACTACACTTGTATGGCCACCCTTAGCAGCTTCTATTAGCATGGTTGACCCATCCTATAAAGAAATAATGGAATAAAAACAGTATACTTTACATCTCTTTTGACAAAAACCTAACCAATATTATATAAAGTGCATGAATGTTACTCAGAATATTTCTCAATATTTGAACACTAGTTTAAACTGGCAAATTATTTTTAAGGGATTTTTTTTTTTTGCCTTTTCGCCTGGAGACTGAGCACAATGAACATAAATTTAAAAAAGACATTCCATGTAAGAACTCCTTGAAAATGTAAAACCACATTTACAACTGAAAAATGCTTAAACGATATATTATTATGTTTTGGTTCCTGATTATAAACTTCCAAAATCTGTCCTCAATGAAATATTCAAACAATAGGTAATTCAATGAAGGGAAAAAAACCAACACGTACTTTTAGTCTGTGTGTAGGATCAGCTCCATGAGCTAATAACAATTCCACAACAGCCAGGTGGCCTCCAGCACAGGCAAGCGATAATACTGTATGATCATTGTTAGCAGTGGTCCTGTTCACATTTGCTCCTGTTATTAATGCATTGGGGAAAACAAAAGCCATTCAAAGCTCTCTGCCTGTAACTCTTCTTTTTTCTCATATATAAAATAGGAGATAAATGTTTCAAAATTGATTCTAGAACTACCACCTTTCCAGTTAAAATATTTTTAACTCCTCAATGTCTCTCAGTTATTATTACACAATAAAAACAATTACTACTTTTATCCTTTGTTCCTTGAGGTTACAATCCTATAATCCACTCATTAATATACTTCTCTACTTATCTTTTTTTCTCAAAGCTCTTAGCAAGAATCAAAGGTTTATTTAAAGGTGATTCTGGCAGTTTTCATATAGACAATGAATGATGTTTTCAGTGGTGGATTCCTTCTGGTTCAGACCAGTTCATACTGGATCAGATGGTCCAGTCCCTAAGCACCGCCATCTTTATTTTTATGATTCCCCCCCCCCCCCAAATTCTTTCCTTTTTGGAAGGATTTTCCTGTTCTGCTGTTGAAAATACGGCCCTCCCTCCTGCCCCCAGGATTATACTAACCTTTACTCCTTCTTCCAAAACCAAGCTGATCAGCTCCTCAGCTGTGTTTTGGGCTAATTTCAAGCTACTGAATGTGCACGGAAGCAAAATTGCACATGGGGACAGTCCATTGTGATGCAAACCGGTGGGGAAGGTAGAGCCTACCCTTGGATGTTTTCCTTGGAAATAGGGAACCATTTCTATCCTTTTTTATCAACTACTATTTGGGGCTAGAGGGAATTCTTAGAACTTATAAGTTTTCTAGAAATTAGTTTCTTGTATTATGGTTTACTGAACTAAGGTACAAGTGGATTTCAATTGCTCATTAATATCTTTGCCGGTTGAAGTTATATAATAAAGTATATAATTGCTCACTTTTCAGATACTCAAGATTAACAGACATCTTATGTAATGAGAAATCTCAAGCAGATGCATTTTTCTTAAATCAAAACACAAAAAACTTTAAATATCTAAGGAACCAGAAAAGCCCATTAAAGTACCTTTGGGAAAGAAATGGCAGATTGAAATGGTTCTAAGAAAACTGAACCAACAAATGTGTGGAACAAAGAGCTAGTAAGTAGATTGGCATTCCACTCTGGAGAAAGAGAGGATCTGAGAATATCTACAAATGCTCCTCAGAGCTGCTCCTTACAAGGAGACCGCAAGACTGTGGCAGGTTTATAGTTCTGGGAGATGATGAAATAACCAACTTACTCATATAAGTAACTTGTAAAGGATTCTGATTTCATGTATGGTACTTCTTTTTCTAAATTGTTAACTGCTTTTCAGTTACCAGGAACCTTTGGATGGAGAGGTTTTAAAGCCTCAGAGTTTTCTTCAATTCTCAGCAAAAGGAGTTTTAGCTACAAGTTTAAGAATTTTAAAAATGATTTTATAAAATCAAAAATAGTTTAATTATCCTAACAAATTTGAAATAAGATTTTTGAATAAAGTATAAAGAAATGTTGCATGGAAACATGCTTTTGTTTTAAATTTAAAAACATAGTAAGACTTTAAAAACTGGATACTAGAGAGAACTGAAGATTACAATTAATACAGAACACTGAAACTTGACTTACAATTACAGAATGAAGCAAAATATTTTAACATTGGACATACTGGAGGATATTCTTGAACAATGAACCAAAAGTTAATTTTAAGAGTCTCCGTTTCTATAGGCAGACTATGTTTAAACTGTACCTGAGACAAGATTGAGACTAATTTAAAAGGGGATAAAATGACAGGTTACAAGAATGACATGGAAAAAAGAATTTTACGCTGGATATATAGAAGAAACTGGTTGATAGTTTCATGATTAAAATACAATATACAAATAAATCAAAGGTGTGATATAGATAATTTTCTTCATTTGGATTTACAAAACAGACTTGCTAAAAGTTTTCAAGAATTTTGTCAAACAAGACAAAGGAAAATTGAAAAGAAATTAAGTTTTATGACATTTGAAGAGACTAATTTAAGACTGTTCGAAGTAAAAGGGAAAAAAAGGTTTATTTGATCAAGATTAAAATAAATATATTATCTCTGGTAATTGCAATGGACATTTGTTGACATCAAATAAAATGATGTTTCGTGGGTTTATTGATAAAAGATAGAATATGGGAAGAGAACATTATTTGTTATATTTTAATAGGTGATAAGCAACTAAAATAGTTTATACTTGTGATAAAATCACATCTCTATTTTCTTTTTCTTTATTATATTCTTATTTTCTTGTCTATTTTTCCCCTACAATTTCTGTTTTTCTTTTTATGCTTTTATTTTTAGATGGTATTAGTTTTTAACGCTGTGATTGTAATATTTAATAAAATTACTATTAAAAATAAAAAAGAACATGGAAAGAAATGACTTACTGTTTGTAAACCCTACCTTTACTAATTAAAAACTGGACAGTACAGACATGGCCTGCTCTTGCAGCTTTCATCAATGGAGTTCTTCCCCCTTCAGATTCATGTTCCTATAAACAAAAACCAAAATTGAGGAAAACAACTGAAAAAAATAAAATTCTCCACTTCAATTTTTATAAAATTTTCATTTTTTTTCAAAACAGATTCATATTTTTTAAAAACTGTATCAAAGGACAGCATGTTGCAGAAAATTGTTCTCACAACAGTTCATTTAATGATTGTTAAAAATGATAATGGTACTGAAAAAAGTGGCCATTTTTCACACATGATCGTTGCAGCATTTCCATGATCATTTGATCAAAATTCAGATGCTTGGCAACTGACTGATATTTAGGATGGTTGCAGTATTCCGGAGTCATGTGATCACCTTTGGCGACCTTCTGACGAGTGGGGAAGCCAGAATCACTTAACCACTGTGTTATTAACTTAACAACTGCAGTGATTCACTTAACAATTGTAGTAAAAATAGTCATGAAATGGGGCAAAAATTATGTAACAACTGTCTTATTTAGCAACAGAAATTTTGGGCTCAACTGTGGTTGTGCGTTGAGGACTACCTATATCATAGAGATAAACCACTATGGGATAAAATAATAGGCCTGAAAAGGAACTTCCTAATAAAGTCTGGATAGTCTTCTGTCCACTATTTTGAAGAACGTGTGGTATGAGATTTAGAAAGATGATAAAACTAGAAAATGCTGCAGCAATGTGGTGATCAAATGAACTCATTGCAACTAGGTTATGTTGTGGTTAGCTCTGGCCCAGCTCCTGCCCCAAGGACTGTGGATGTGGGGGAGACATCCGCATGCTGCAGGCCTGTTTTGCCCCCGGTGGAATCTGATGATGAAGGCTCCTCTGACCAAGAAGACATGAGTGACAGGGAGGAGGAGAGTGGGGCAGACAGCTCAGAAGGAAATCAATTATCTAGCTCCTCCTTGGATTCAGAACAACGCATGCGGAGAGCGATGCATAGGCAACAACAACTGAGAGATTATTATCAAAGAAAATGAGGCCACCTGTGGTTGGGTGGGGCTGTGGTAATTAGTGAGGCTGCTATAAAGAGCAGCCTGTGGGTTTGGCCATTGTGGAGGATTATCTGATCGTGTTTCATGACTGCTTTACTGACTTTTTGTGTGCTGATTTTTCCCCGTTGTGAAACTAAACCAGGGCAAAGTGTGTTTCACTTTGTGAAAAAAGGACTGTGAATTGCCTCACAGCTGCAAGCTAAGTATCACGGAACTGATAAGGGACTTGTACAAATTACCAGTTTGTTTGGAGACAAGTGCTCTTTGCTATACCAAAAGAGGGCTTGGTTTAAGTGAATTTTCATTATAAAGAACATTGTTTTGAATTTTCAAACGTGTGTGTGTCTGAAATTGTCTCTGTGCATTTGTGGGAGGATTCTATCAGAGAGCTCGACAGAACAGGTTATGAGAGGGAAAATGCAGTACTGGGGAACCCTTAGTTACTGTTGGATCAAAGTGGCTGAAGCAACTCCAGTTATACAACAGTCAACTAATAAAGCAACCAAAACTTATGTCTCCCTAAATGAATGGATAGCAACCAAGTTAAAGATCTATTTTTTGTAAGTATTCTTAGTAAATATTAACAAAATTGTCCTATTAAAACTCCAGTTTGTGATTATAGGTTATTATCTTTGATTTTAACTATCACTTAAATTTATTGTGATGTTAGCTTTGGGAGGGGGAGGGTGTCATGGTAATATCTGTTATTGTTTATTGACTAAAGCAAAAATCTTTTATTTTTTTGTTTTTTGTTATTGCATGTGCGTGTGTGTGTGTGTGTGTGTGTGTGTGTATGTGTGTGCGTATGTGTATAATAGTAAAGAACAAAAAATAAAGATTTTTGCCAGGCTCTTTAGATTAGTCTTATGAAAGAGCCAAGCAATATGGTTTTCAATTCCATAGGGGGAGCAGCTGGCACAAGACTATAGTAGAAAGGATGCCATTTTTGTAAATGAAATATTTTCCTGATACGTCGCATGAAACTTTAGTAGTAGTAGTGCTACTACTAGAAAGCATCTAGTATTTTTAAACCACTCTATGTTTGTACAATATAATGAGAGCCAGTTTGGTGTAGTGGTTAAGCTCCCTAACTAAAATCCAGAAGACTAAGAGTTCTCATCTCATAGTATAGTTTATGTCCCAGGGGAAAAAATTCTGCTAATATTCAACACCTTATTTTTGAGTTGGTCAAGTAAGAATGAACTCAATATCAAACCTAAGACAAATACAATTTTTTTTATTAGATAGCTTACCAAATCAGCATCTGCTTGAAGCAGCACATCTGCAACATCGGTGTGACCATTTTCACAGGCATATGTTAGTGCTGTGTCACCTGTTGCTGTTGCTGCAAGCACATTAGCTGCTGAAGTAATACAAATAAAATTATTCTTAGAAAAAAATAAACAAATGTTCTCTATTAGGACAGTTTATATAAATCTTACTGTAAATATTCAAATAATGCAATGCTCAATTATTAGGGGGGGGGGGATCTGTTATTGCATAGATATTTTCCAAAAATATAAACAAGCAAGCAAACCAGGTTCAGTGGCATATATGGAAAAGGTATGCCCAACAGGCAAAACTACTCACAGATAGCAAGTCTTTATTAAAATGTTCAGCTTGAATCTGAAACAATAAATGCTCAGAGATTAATGCCATACCTGCAGCTAATAAATATTTAACTAGCTCCAAGTGACCCTCCTGAGCAGCTTCCATTAATGGTGTTGAACAGCCAAGTTCTATATCAGCTCCTGCTTTGATTAGGATGTCAGTTACTTCCAAAAAACCACCACAGCATGCTAAAGTTAAGGCAGTTTCTTGGGTCTCTTCTGTCTGAGCGTTGATGTTAGCTCCTTGAAAACAGAAATACATAAATATAAATTAAGGTTTCGAAATAGTTCTTTAAACTAGCATGGATATACTGTGTTAAGTCTTTTTTTAAGTTACCAATAATAATTATGCTTAACATTGTTTACAAGTACCATTAGTATTAACAATGATAAAAATCAACAGACATAAATTTCTTACCACTACAGGTAATCCTCGACTTACGATTTGTCTAAGGACCAATCAAAGTTATAATGGCACAAAGTGACTTATGACAATTTTTACGATCGTCATAGCCATCTGATTAAATAGTCAAGATAAGAGGTGACTAGGGCATGAATGACCATAAGAAGGGATTGTTGATCCAGGAAAAGGCGTAACTGGTGCATAACCTGCAGTTGTGCAAAGATCTTCCTGGCCACCACTGCTACTGTTCTTTGAGAACCCCTAGATTACACACAGGGTCTGTTTCGGTCAGTGCCATTCTGTCCAAGACCAAAGGTGGCAATTCTGCATGGGCCAAAGAGCTCCAAACCAGAGCCACCTGATCTTGCCAGTATTCAGTTTCAACTTGTGGCTCCCCATCCAACCCCTAAATGCCTGTAGGCACTGCAAGAGGGAAGTCACGGAATCACTTAACTCACCACAGGATGAGACATAAAGCTATACAATTGATATAGTTATACCTTGACCAAGAAGCAATTCTACCATCTCCTCGTGACCCTCTCGGGCAGCTTCCATTAATGGTGTATATCCTTCATCATTTACTTCCTCTAGGTTTGCCCCTCTCTCAATTAATAACGTAGCCAGCTCTACATGTCCACCACAGGCTGCTAAAGTCAATGGGGATTCAAAGGAATCAGCAGGCATGTTTACTTGAGCCCCACTATCAAGGAGTAAACGAGCAACTTCTACATGTCCATCCTAGAAAGCAAAAATAGAAGTATGTATGAATGCAGAAAGAAACCTGTTGGATCAGACCCTGGCTTATCTAGTACGGTGGACTGTGCTCACAATAGCCAAGCAAGGGAGCTCACTAATTTTCTATAAAATGCCTTAAGAAGTAATGGTGCCATCAAGGTTACTAGCCATTAATCCCAAGTATAATAAGTACCATATATAAAAGCTGGATAAAAATGCTGCTCCAGAAAATTTGTGAGTTAAAATGAAATACACATGCCTGAAGGGACTTCTTGTTGTTTTTGCATCATACATTTATTCTAGATGCTAACAGAACACTTTAGAACAGGGGCATCAAATTCAAGGCCTTTAGGCCAGTTCCAGCTCATGAGGTGCTTAGGTTTGGCCTGCAGTACCACCTGGAAACAGCGAAGGACCAGCCCACGGTGCCTCTGCCAGCAAAAATGGAACTCAGGGGGGGGGGGGGACTCCTCTGTTTTTGCTGGCAGAGAGTTGCAGGAGACCATCACAACTGAAAATGGAACTTGGAAGCCTGTTTTTGCTGGCAAAACATTCAGGCTGCCACAGGCGCCAACATGAGTGACATCAAGCTGGCCATGCCCCCATTGGCCATGCCCATCCTGGACCTCTGAGATCAAACACAACCCTGTTGCAGTCCTCAATGAAATTAAATTTGACATCTCTGCTTTAATATATTTGAGGTACACAGGGGAAGAAAGAAAGACTATGCTTTCGTAGTAAACAAGTGGGGAATATTCTTATGATAATCAAGATTGTTTGAAGAAACACTAAAAAATTGGTCCATTTTTTTAAAAGAAACCAATTAAGTCTCTTAAAACTCTGCAAAGATTCTCATTATATCTCTTAGAAAAGCCAACCCCAATGAAAATAAATGAGCTTTTCAAGAGGAATATTTTTAAACTTTTAATTGGAAAAAATGTCTGCCTTGTGGTTTAATGACTTAATTTATTCTTTTATTCCAACTATTTAAAAAGAGGGTAGGTTTTGCTCCCAGCATAGCTCAGAGGGCTACATGCAACTTAGTTGCCTTTTCACCAAGTAAATTATTGCATTACTTTTTTAAATTGTAAAGCTACCCAAATAATTAAACCAAATTTTATATATTTGGCTTACTTTTGATGATTCTTACCATGCATGCCTCCATTAATGCAGTATGCATTTCATCTGTTTTATGTTCCTGATCTGCACCAGCTTCCAGCAAAAACCTCACCATTTCTAAATGGCCTAAAAGAGAAAAAACTGAATCCTGAAGATCATAATCCACTCAAAATTTCAGCTCATAATTGCATATTCACCAAAGATACCAAAATACAATCTAAATAACCAAAAAAAGGGGAAGAATTCTCAAAACCTGCATGGAAAATCTATTTTAATTATTTCATTAGCATTAATTTATGCTTCTACTTGGAAGACCATATAATAAAATAAAAATGTTTCAGTCTGGGTCTCCAATGATTGAGAAAAGCAGGGCTTTTGAAAAGGCACAGCTATTTTAATGTATGCTCTCAAATACAAACTCTTATAGGGCTCCAGAAAACAGATAACCCAGAAACATTTCCTCACAATGAGGGGGAAAGACACTGACAAAGAAACTGACTTTCAAGTTGAATATGAAAATTATATTTAAAAAAAATAGAATTGAAAAATTCTCAGGACAATAATAAAAGTGGTTCAAAAATCCAAAAGGGTTCTTTGAATTTCTTTTTTTTTAAAGAACATAATGCTGGACAGTGTTTAAGGAGAAAAAAAAACCCTGTTTCCACTGTGTTATCTTATAGCTTTCAACAGCAAATCTGATCAAGTAATTCTAATTGATTTTGTAAGTCTTTCATTGTTTCAATAAATTTCTAGTTCTGAGAAATGCAAATCACATCCACAGCTAAAGCAATGTATATATTTGATACCATCTCTATCCATTAAAATATATTCAATAAAAGTTTTCTTGTATTTTATTTAGCTATAAATTCTAATACTGAATGTTTGAAATGTAAGTATTCTTTCCATAAGCATTAGACTAACACCATCCCAACAAAGATAAATATATGTAGAGTTTAATATTATTTAAAATAAAAATTGCATGTACGGTATTATTCAATTTATTAATTGGAAGAAAAACAGAACAAATAATCAAATTCAATCTTAATAAATAATATTTAGCAGGATATGCAAGTTCTTTACAATTTCTATTGAACATGGTTAATTATTGATAGATTACAATATTTTACCTTTATAGCAAGCCAGCGTAAGCGCACTCTCCTTAAATTCATTAGAATGCGTATTGATTCCAGCACCATTTTCTAATAGAACTCTGGCAACTTCGACATGTCCAGCACTCCCTGCCTCCATAAGAGGAGTGTGGCCGTTTTCATTATGGTCTTCAATACTAGCACCTGATTCTAATAGGCCCTTCACAACATCTACATAGCCTCCAGCACAAGCATAGGTGAGTGCTGTATTACCTATTTAGAAAAATAATAATAATTCAGATATCCATTTATATTGCAAACATTTACATATACATATATGTTATTTAGTACCGTATAATAAATCCTAAATTCAATTTGTCTGTCAAAGCCTTAAATAATTGATCTATATAAAATAACTGGGAACTGAGTATGTTTAGTCTAATGAGGAGGACTAGGATGATATGGTAGCAGTCTTCCAATTTTGAGGAGTTGTCATTGAGAAAAGAGGGTCAACCTATTTTCCAAAGTAACCAAAAGCAGGACAAGATGTAACCGAGTTAAGCTTATCAAAAAGAGAAACAACCTAGAATTAAGTAGAACTTTCCTGATAATTAGAACAATTAATCAGTAAAATGGCCTGCCTCCAGAAGTTATGAATGCTCTGTTACTGGAAGTTTTAAGAAGTGATTGGCAGCCATTCATTCAGAATGGAACGAAGTCTCCTGTCTGAGTTGGGAGTTAGATTAAAAAATCTTTAAAATCATGTCCAACTATGTTATTCTATAATTCTACATTCTGGGCAAATAATCTCACAATATTTATCTTGCATCTATAATACAAAAGGATTATTACTTCCCCTAAATGCATTTATTTGAAAGATGTACATCCTGAGCAGGGGTGGGCAGCAGGCAGGATGGGGTGGAATATTGTTCCACCGGCAGAAATGAAGCTGCGTGCCCAGCTCAAGCTAACCAGTGGCAGTCACTTCTGGGATTACAAGTCTCGGCAGGGCTCTCCTTTTTTTCCGTGCTGCTGCATCTGTGCTCCTCACTTTTTTCCTCTTTCCTCCTTCCTGGCCTCAGACGAGCTTCCCACTCTCCTGCCTGGCTCCCCTCCAGCCTCATGCAGCAACCTCCCGAGGTCAGGAAGGAGAAAAGAAGAAAAATGCATGGAGCAGCATCAGCAGGGAAAAAAAGGAGAGCCACGCCGCGCCAAAGTGGTCTGGGCTGCGGTCTTTTTCCTCTTGTCCCCACCTGAGATGAAAAGGTATCATGTAGCAATAATAACCTTGTAACTCTCCCTCGGCTTTCTGGTATTTTTAAATCCCCCACTCCCGTCCTCCTCCTCCTTCGCGGAAAGCAGCAGGGAGACCAGCAGTGGCAGGAGTTGCAGGGGGCCCTTTTCCTCCCCATTCTTTTCTCAACAGCTGATTGGTACCCGTTCGCCTAGCTATCCAGCTTGAGGCAGGGGACAACCCAGGAAGGAGAGTGCGGAAAACGCGAAGCAAATTGTCACCTTAACAGTTCACTTGAACAATGATGATCGTTCAAGCTACTCCCACCTGGTCACATGGCCAGCAAGCCACTCCTACCTAGTCACATGACCATTAAACCACACCCACATTGTGTCAGTAAAATTTTGGGCTGCCCATTACTGATCCTGAATATTTCCTTTAGAAATGCCAAACTAAGCATAGCCCTTGCTCCCCCTTTTTACAACAATAAACTGTGAAATTGTCTGAGTTAGATCAACCCAAAGCTATTTAAATCTATTTTTCCTATTATTAGTCCAACATTCATGAATAAACCACACTTGATCATCATTTGGATTACAAAAGTTTGTATGAGAAGCCTTTTGATCATTTCAGCTCTATATTTAAGTAGTGTAACTTTTGTTTCAAAAACTGCTCTAGTAACAGAGTAGAAAAGGAGGCAATTTTTGATAATCTGGGCAAATATATCTTAAAGCTTCTGCCAACAGGTTTCCAAAAATCTGCTTGGAAGCCATTTTGACAGGAAAGGCAGGAAAAAGTCCGAACACTAAAGATGCCATGTGTGCCAATCCAATTGGTCTGATTTACAAATATAACTCATATTGCTATCCTGATATTTTATTTGAAAGTGAAACTACTCTCAATGAATATTCTTATAATAGCAAAAAATATGGGACATTGTTTCAATGGCTCCCAAGTTTCTCTGAATATACAGTAATACCTCATGATACGAACTTAATTGGTGCAAGGAGGAGGTTCGTAAGACGAAAGGTTCGTAAGACGAAACATTGTTTCCCATAGGAAACAATGTAAAGTCAATTAATCCGTGCAACCAAAAAACCCCCCGCAAAAAAACGGCTTTCGGCGACTGCTGGGAAGCCGCGCGGCTGTTTTAAAAGGTGACAGCCGGCCTGGGGGGCTTCCCAGCAACCCCCCGAACCCCGAACCCGGGTTCGGGGGGGTGCTGGCAAGCCCCCCAGGCCGGCTGCGACCTTTTAAAACACCCGCGCCGCTTCCCAGCTGTCTCCCGAAGCCGAATGCGGAAGTTCTGCTTTGGCGTTCGCCTTCAGGAGACAGCTGGGAAGCCACGCGGCTGTTTTAAAAGGCTTCCCAGCAACCTCCCGAACCGAACCCGGGGTTCAGCAAAATTTTGCCTCTTCTTACGAACTTTGTTCGAGTTACGAACCGGCGTTCGGGAGGCTTCTGGGAAGCCCCGCCGCCCGGCTGTCACCTTTTAAAACAGCCGCGCTGCTTCCCAGCAGTCTCCGAACGCCGGTTCGTAACTCGAAAAAAGTTCGTAAGAAGAGGCAAAATTTTTCTGAACCCCGGGTTCGTATCACGAGTTGTTCGTAAGACGAGGGGTTCGTATCTTGAGGTACCACTGTATTAACTTTATGTATCTGCCTCAGGAAATTGTCAAATGGACCCCATTAAAATGAACTAATACAGAGAGATTTTAGCAAGTAAGCTGACTTAAATAAATACTATAAATATTGGCACTAGATCTTCAATGAACTTGAGGAACAAACTAAAGGAACTCTGAAGCTGCCCAAATTAAGTAAGTAAGAAGAGTAGCATATAAGTTTAATAATTAAAAGTATATGTGCACACAGGTGTGTATACACACACACAAACATACACAAACACACACACATGATTAAATTTATATGTATGCACATACATACACACACATACACACACACCTTACTTAATCCTTTTGTATTTCATATTATTTTAAAAATTATTTTAATTACTATTAACACGTGACTACACATTTATAAAATATTGTTTTTAGAGTTACCATTACCAACCTTGTCATTAAAAGCTCAGTAATAAAAAGTTTATCAGAATTTTTAAGATAAAAACATTAGCATTATTGTGCTAATGTTAGATTGTGATGGCATTATTATAAAATTGTACCCATTTTATGCTGACAGTATAATAAAATCATACTCATCACAAAGAGTATATAATGAGACTAAACTGAGCTTTTTAAAGCCCCACCCAGAAAAGCTATGTCAAGCTCACTGATGCGTATGGGACATAACTGGATGTATACTGGGGAAGAGCAGGCTGCTAGGTATATACTGTATTTTTTGTTCCATAAGAAACTTTTTTTCCTCCCCAAAGAGGGTGGAAATGCCTGTGTGTCTTATGGAGCAAATATGGGAGATAGGCAGCAAGGAACAGAAGCAGCGATCCCTGTTGCCTGGAACAGCTGACCGGCGGTATTCCAGAAGGCGATCCGACCGCCAATCAGTTGCTTGGAGGCGAAGGCTCCAGTGTTCCCTGGTGGAGGCGGTAGACATGGAGGAGGCAGGCGGTTTACTGTTTGGTATATACTGCAAGGATGGTAGCCCAATGAATACCGGATGAATGCTGGGAGGCACTTTTTTTCTTGTTTTCCTCCTCTAAACTTAAGTGCAACTTATGGTCACAAGCATCTTATGGAGTGAAAAATATGGTAATATAGAGAGCACTTTATACAAATAGTAATACAAATGGTATATAGCGTAAGAAAATAGACATAGAACTTGCACATATATATTTGTGTGTTTCACTTTTGATATTTCTTTCAAAATAAAATATTTCCCCAACACTTATAGGGAAGTATAAATATCCAATTGTCTTTTGAATTTGAGTCAATCAAAATGAGTAGAGTTTAAAAAGAACCTGTGACATACACATAAAAATGTAATGTCTGTGGACAATGGTTTGAAGGGCATTTAACTCAACTGGAGTGATATTAAATCCTAAGATTTAATTCTAATTAGATTCTGGATGGAAGGCCATCACAATATCCTAAATTATATAATTACAGTGATCCCCCGCTCGTTGCGAGGGTTCCGTTCCAGGAGCCCCCGCAACGAGCGGGTTTTCGCCAAGTAGCGATGCGGAAGTAAAAACACCATCTGCGCATGTGCAGATGGTGTTTTTACTCCCACAGCGCTAGCGAGGAGCCGAAGATTGGGGGCGGCGCGGCTGTTTGCCGCCGGCATGGGGGGCTTCCTAGCAGCCCCCCAAACCCGGGTTGGGGGTCCGGGGGGCGCTGTCTCTCGGCGCTTTCGAGCTGAGTCCGGGAGCGAACTCGCTCCCGGACTCAGCTCGAAAGCGCCGAGAGACAGCGTGGACAGGCCCGTTCCTTGGCGCTGTCTCTCGGCGCTTTCGAGCTGAGTCCGGGAGCGAACTCGCTCCCGGACTCAGCTCGAAAGCGCCGAGAGACAGCGTGGACAGGCCCGTTCCTTGGCGCTGTCTCTCGGCGCTTTCGAGCTGAGTCCGGGAGCGAACTCGCTCCCGGACTCAGCTCGAAAGCGCCGAGAGACAGCGTGGACAGGCCCGTTCCTTGGCGCTGTCTCTCGGCGCTTTCGAGCTGAGTCCGGGAGCGAATTCGCTCCCGGACTCAGCTCGAAAGCGCCGAGAGACAGCGTGGACAGGCCCGTTCCTTGGCGCTGTCTCTCGGCGCTTTCGAGCTGAGTCCGGGAGCGAATTCGCTTCAGGACTCAGCTCGAAAGCGGCGAGAATGAACGGCGTGGGCGGGCGAAGGGCGGGCGGCAGCGAGGAGTTTGCGTGGGTGGTGGGGAAACTCCTCGCTGACGCCAGCAAGAGGGGGAAGACCCAGGAAAGCCACCCAGCAGCTGATCTCCCGGTTGCCATCTACGCATGCGTGCCCATAGAAAAAACGCACGCATGCGTAGATGGTATTTTGACTTCCGGGTTGAAAAATCGCGAAGTACCCTGTTCGCAATGGTTGGGGACGCAATAAACGGGGGATCACTGTATACTGGAAAGTTTTAAAAGTGAGGGAAAAGACAACCATAGATCATTTCTATACTGTTGCCAAGAAAACTACGTTTATTTATTTATTTGTTTGTTTATTTGTTTATTTATTTATTTATTTAATTCAACTTCTATGCTGCCCAATCCTGAAGGACTCAGGGCGGCTTACAATAATATAAAAAATACAAATGGAATTTTAAAAAGTCAAATATAAATATTTAAAATGATAAACCCCAGTTAAAAACCCACAAACAATCCAAGCAACACACATGCATACCATTCAAATTCCCACATGAATTTGGGGGGAGGGGGGGAGTTGGTGATATACATAACTATGTCAATGATGTCATGCCTTTTTAAAACTGATTTAGTGGAGAGTGTTTGAGCATGGTCAAATAATCTCTGAATTAAGTTTCACCTGGTCACATTCCTTGATAAATCATCTAATTGTTGTAGAAAAACTCTGCCAAGAAATACTATCTTGAATCATTCAGAACACGTTTTAAACTTGCTATTTTTAAGCAGGCGTGTTGCACTAAACTTGTTATGAGGTTTCATTTTTATTGCATACTAATTTCATTATTGGTGATTTCAGTACACCAATATATAGCCAATATATATTCTGAGCTCCTAGAGAAGTGGTGTAAATGCTTCAGTAATTATAATATGGTTGCAGTTCCTGTAATTGTTTCCTCAGAGATTAAAATACTGAGTCATAAGTACCAAACTTGCCAAGTACTGAAAACTAAACTCCTTTCAAGTTTTAATTCAATCACTATGTGCATAAATAGGCCAGTGGCTAAGAGCTTGTTATTCTAGAAGATCAATCCATACTACAAATGGAGACAAGTGGAGAAAAACTGATGGCAATCAGCAATATTAACAAAGATAGGATCATAGTTGATATAAAAAAAGCATAAGGAAAAATACTATTTCAGGAGACCATAGTACGAGTTTGTGCGTAGTACAAACTTGTGATATGACATTGCCATCATGTGACATTTCATGAAGTTTTTTTTCCCTTCGTGGAGCTGGGGAGGGCACATGACACAGCCAACCCACTGGTTGACATCTCTGCCATAGTACCAGTATATACACCCATAGCTTTTCTAAGGAAGGTTGACAGTACACTTAAGGTCAAAGCCAATGCCTTAGTGCTTCTAATCCTTCCCCTCCTGTCTGTCATCTTTGAGAATTGGTTTTCTCCCCACCCCCCCACCCCCAAAAAAGAAGTGAAGAGAACAAAAAAAAATTTATTTCACAAAAATGAAGGAGATGGTAATGGCCCTCCCCAAAATCTGGAATAATTGCTTAATTAAAAACTAATTGTTACAGGTTTATTGAAAAGGGAATGCTAACTTAGTGGTTTCTTGGTTTTGAATTATTATTCTCAAGGTAACTGGAGAATAGTCAGAGACCTTATCATGGATGGATGGATGGATGGATGGATGAACATCTTTTATTCTCTATCTCGGAAAGTACTGAAGTTACCATATTTTCCAGAGTATAAGATGCACCTTAGTTTAGGAAAATGGGGGGGGGGGGGGAATTTGCCTACCAGGTATTCATCTGACTAGTCCTTAGTCTGATCAGCACATTATTATTTTATCCCCTGGTTAGGGCTTAAAAAAACCTTATTCAGAGAGAGTAACAATTTATTTTATTTATTTATTTGGTCAAGTATGTATTGGTAGTATACAAAGACATAACAATGTTTATATACATGATACTAGTAAGAGAGAAACATTAGGACAGGGGACAGTAGGCACACTGGTGCACTTATGCACGCCCTTTACTGACCTCTTAGTAATCAGGTGAGATCAACAGTGGATATAAGGGTAAAGTTTTGGGGTTTGGGTGATGATACTACAAAGTCAGGTAGTGAGTTCCATGCATTAACTATTTGGTTACTAAAGTCGTATTTCCCAGATCTTACTGGCTGGGAACCTTGCTACAGCTGGAAAGAAACTTATTCGGAGCAAAGAGAGCAATAAAAAAAAGCCTGCAAAGACTTAGGGCTGGAAAAGCTTTCTTTGGAAAGAGTGACAATGAAATAACCTGCAAGTTAAGAGCTGGAAAGATCATTAGGACCTAGTTCGGGCTTTAAAAAAAGTTTTGAAAAAAGCTACATTCAAAGTGTAACACACACCCAACTTTTCAGCTTCTTTTAGGGAGGAAAAAGGTGTGTCTTATACTCCGAAAAATACAGTATGTTCTTTTCAATTAATAGGCCTGTGAGAAGTGATTCAACCTTCATGAAAAGCTTAATGCTAGCAGGTGACACAATTTTTGTTGTTGTCACCTTTATAGGTGGAGGTGACCCAAACCAATGTAGTTTCAAATTCAAGGATTAATAATTAGGATGTAATCCCAAAATGGTTCTTTAACGTGTCCATGAACATATATATAGCACCTGCCTGCAACTCCTAAAGACAGTTGTCTTTTTCAAGGATGGTCCAGCAGCTGCAGCTGTGCACCTCTTAAAACACAGCTGTTCTTAGGAGATGCTCCATACGCATACCAGCACCTCAATTTTTGAATTGAATCCAAAGCACAGCACAGAAACAATATACCTAGTCAAATCACACAAATGTTCAAAATGTTAAGAAATTTTAAAGAATCAGACAAGATCTTTATATAATGTTCACAAAGAAAACTTATTTAAGTGAATTATAAACTACCCTTGCTTAACTGTATCAATATTTCAGTTTTCACTGCCTTACATGTTAATCTCTGCAAAAATGCATTATTTTTCTAAAGTGGTATTAAAATAAATCTGCATACAAATTATTCTATATTTTAAGAGTGTAAGAGAGTTACAAATTCTCTACATTCCCTCTGCATCAGGGTTGTCAAACCATGTCACCATAGAGGTGACATGTGATGTATCGGCACTTTCCCCCCCTTTGCTAAACTGGGTGTGTGTGTGCCTAGCGGCAGGACACATCTAGGCCATAGGTCAGCAATTTAACAGCCCTACTCTACATCTTTATATTAATATTTACCTGTTGAAGATTGTGCATTGACATCAGCACCATGAGCTAGCAGCAATTTAACAATTTTGACATGGCCTCCATTAGCAGCAGCCATTAAAGGTGTTATATCTCCCTTGATACCTCTGTCTTCAACGTTTGCATGCATTGCTAGGAGGACCTGTTGACACAGAAAACAAAAACTGATAATTAGCATAAAAAGAGAGTAAATCTGTTATCTAGTTATGTAATCCTTATTGCTTGCTCTGTCTTGTAATTTAAAATATTTCTAAACATAATGTAGCATCATTAACATATGATTATGATTGCATTTCTAATTATGCATTATTTAGCTAACAATGCACAACCCACAATATGTTCCAAGATAGAAAACTGCAGTTTCAGGTTTTACTTCTTAAGGACAACAATACAAAACAAAAAGAAATATTTCATTTGAAAACAATATATGAAATTTTATTGTTTATTCCATGATTTGATGAATTAATGACTCATTTCTTTTTTATTTCTGCCAGGCAAAAATTCAGATTCTATTCAGAGTATGCCTACTGTGCCTTTAGGCCATTATAAGAGTAGAAAGGGAATTACTATATTTACTAGAAAAGGGGGGAAATATTTTGTCCTTAAATACTGGTTAATAGGGAAAGGAGCACTACAAAATTGTTAGGCATAGGAAATTGGGAAAAACATGCTAACCACGTTTTTCTTTTATCAGCCTCCACCACAATCCATCTCTGAAATGCAGTCTCTCCTTTATCTGTGGAGGTTTTTTTCCTTTCTTTTTTTGGAAAAATCAGATTCCTCCATGGATAAAAAGACACTTAAGTGGACCAACTCACTCTCTATACCAGGTGGAAACCAAGAAGAAATTTAAATCATTAAGCTGGCTGAACAGGACTAGTATTCCTAAACCTACCTACCTAGAAATGTCAATGAGTCATGTTACATAGTTTTAGTTCAAGTGTCATTCATCAATCCATTCTCTTTCCATTAAAAAAGTAAACTATCTTAAACAACTACATCTCTTGCATAATACTCAACACTGAGAACAAGATATTGAATTGTGGTTTACAATAGAATATGTATACATTTATGCTTGCTATGCCTCATTTCTTCTGTGTGCATGCTCAAATAGGGCACCTTATTTGCAGATATCATCCATCAATAATCATTCAATTACACTGTAGCAGATTGAAGGACCGTTTAGATCCATACAGTATCTGTTTCTTAATCTGATCTATCAATATCATATGACAATATCAGCTGCATTAGTATTTTTGCAATACAAAAAGAAAATATTAGAATCTATCCTCCATACATGCATTGGTTAAGGAACACATACATCTCCAGGACTCGTTCCAGATATATGGAAAACCTGATGACCAGATAGGAAAGCTAGAAAGTATTTGTTATACATGGGAAGCTTAGCAGTATCCCTGTACACATATGTTTTATGCTGACCAGAGTTGCTTGCTTGGGGCCTTTTTTTGAGCAAATATCACAGGAAATTTCAATTTTATATGTAGGCTGCAGCAGATTGTTGTGGATATTATTCCTGAGGAAAGGAGACAGAAATATCTTCTCTCCTCCACAAGGTTTCTGAAAGTGCAAGGTTTTTTCCCCCTCCAATCACATTACCATATGTTTTTTCCCAATTAGAGTTGATGTTGCAAAAACAATCTGAAATTACATACTTATTAGATTACATAGATTAAAAAGGCAGTACTCTGTAAAATGAATTATGACTATAATTAGAGTATCACCTTGATGTAGCAAGATCAAGGTGACTCCTTTTTTAAAAAAGAAAAAAAAAATATGAAATTATGATTCAGAGTAGCCTTCACTAGAAATCTGCCTTCTGCATTAGCATCGTAAGGGGAAAAGGTCAAACAACAGTTTAATTAGATATCTTAGTATCCTAGTAAACATATTGTATGCGAAGAAGCCCAGTCACAATTTGGGACCTCAGGCGTCAAAAATGTTATTTAATTAGTCAAGTTAGACCCCATCTTTTTATAGGGGAACTAAAGATACTTTTTTAAAAATTCAGAATGTTGAAAACAAAAGTTAGAATTAATACATGTAGTGATTGACTTACAACCATTTCTTTTAATAATCATTCAACCATTCACTGGCTTCGTTCTAATACTCTTTGCAGCATTCTGCAATGATGTGATCAAAATTTGGGTGGTTGGCAACCAATATGTATTTATGATGATTAGAATATCTCAGGATAACAATTTATGATAATTGTGATAATTTTTCCAAGGGACTGCCAACAACCCAAATCAATGGAAGAAGACAGGTTTTATAATGATCCTGATAAAAAAGATTATAAAATTTGGTGCAACTCACTTCACTTGAAAATCAGGGATTACCTATAACAAAAAACCTAAATTTCTGAATCCATAAACGTTCTAATTGCAAATAAGATATGGTCATAAAAGATTAATATAATTGTTGGTCTTGTTGATGCCACCAAACTCCAATGCAAAACTAAGTAGGAGCCCAAATGCTGCTCCTAAGGATGTGCATTCCATAATCTGAAAGCAACAAAAGACACAACTACCAACAATTTTTCAAAAGTTTTCCTTAACTTGTGGTAATTATGGTAGACCCTTTCAAGCGGAACACAAATATAATTTCAGAATTATATAATAGAAAATGTATCACATAGGAATTTAATAATTAACTTTTAATAAATAACTTTTAATTTAAAAAATAATGTATTTAGTGGCATAATGTATCAATTTTTCACCCTGTGTGATTTCCATATGGTTTTGCTGCTATTTTATGTTTGTATTCACTGTTCTATGCAACTTGCTGCAATATTTAACAAGTCAGCCAGGATCAATTGATTCCATTTGCCATGATACAATTTTTGCATTGTGGCAATGTCCTGGTCAAAGCTTTCACTATGTTCATTACCTAGATTTGCAGGAGAGACATCCAAGTGTCAATGTAGAAAATGAATCTTCAGTGACATTATGCATTTTATGGTCTTGTATACTGTAAGATTCAATCAGATGAATATAGTTTGGGATTTTAGTTGTCAAAAAAAATTCCTAACACATCTTTGAATGCTTTCAAGGTTATTTACTCTGGCTCCACTAACATACCTTTAAACTGCGTGTCAATGAGGATATACTTGATCTGCGGACCACCAAATGTCTTCCTTAAGCTTGATATCAATTATTCTTGGAAGCATTTGTATCAAATAACAAAAACCCTAATCTTGTTTATCACTAACAAATTTTTTCAACAGTTCAAGTTTTAGGTGAAGCAGAGGCAAAAACATCTTTGTCATGCCTTCAGTGGCATTTTCCTACATGGCTGCAGCTCTGCAGTGTAGTTTATCAGTGTATTAGATTCTGGGAAGAAGATTTGGGCACCTGTCTCTTTAAGAGAATGTCAGGATCTAGGGCATTGGCTTATAAGCCATGATTGGCCTCCATTGTTAGTTCTCTTCCTTTGCAAGCAAGGGCTAGCATCATAATTTTAAACGAGTGAATTACTCTTTTCACAGAACATTGGAGAATCCAGATGCTACAGAACAGAAGCAGAAATATCAAGAAGTCTATGAAGACAACAGCCAGCAACTATCTTTATTCTAGTTAGTCAGTCCGGAGCAATAGCCAAGTTGTTGCTTTTAATGAATCCTTCTGCAAGTAAAGTTTGTTGAATTCTACTTGTGGACAGAATGTTTCCTTGTTCAGGACTACGCACTGAGAGTCAGGAGGCAGCAAGGGAGACAACAGAATATCTAGTTTGCTCTGGGGCAGAACAATCTTGGTTTATGCGCCACATTCTTCTGGTCTGGAACTGCAGTCTTTCAGAGTGGCAAATTTCTTTTTAATATAATGTGATTCTCTTACACAACTGTCTCATTCACATATGTAAGAACAGCACTTGCGCAAACCTAAATCTGGCCAGGTCATTTAATTGTGATTGTGTTATGAGAGGAGGCTCACCAGACATAACCAATTCAAACTTCAGATCATTGTGAGTGCCTGTGTCTGACTAGTGCTTCATCATCATCTAGTTCATCTAAGTTCTATTACTTTGGTAGTTTTGGTACTGGCACACTGTTGTCATGTGGCATTGGTCTAGGTATTTAATTGATGTCTTATTTTAGCAGACAAACTAGCAAATGGCAATGACTTCTGAACTTCTCTGAGCCAAGTTCTAAATGCAATAGTGTAGCTTGCAGCACAAATGCGAAGAAACCATGCCTTGCATTGATCACCAATCACTGAAAAACTCCAGTCATGGTGCATTTTTAGGTTTAAATTGTACTTGGCACAAATCTGAACCCTTCACTGTTCTTCTGACACTGGAGACATTTCAATCACCCTATAATAATAATAATTTATTAGATTTGTATGCCGCCCCTCTCCGAAGACTCGGGGCGGCTAACAACAATAAAAAAGACAATGTAACAAATCTAATATTAAAAATAATCTTTAAAACCCCCATTTAAAGAATCAATCATACATACAAGCATACCATGTATAAATTCTATAAGCCTAGGGGGAAGGGAAAATTTCAATTCCCCCATGCCTGACGACAGAGATGGGTTTTAAGGAGCTTACGAAAGGCAAGGAGGGTGGGGGCAACTCTGATATCTGGGGGGAGCTGGTTCCAGAGGGTCGGGGCCACCAGAGAGAAGGCTCTTCTCCTGCATCCCGCCAAACGACATTGTTTAGGCAACGGGACCTGGTCTTTCTAGACAGCACCCATCAGCTTAAGCATGACTAGGCATACCCAAACTATACCTGTTCCGCAAATGTCATGTATATAGAAAAATTGCAAAAATAAAATTCTGTAAGATACACCTAAAAGTGTTCAGGAAGAAAAAACTTTGTTGTCCAGTATTCTTTGCCATCTTCCAGAATGAAAGGTTTGATCCAGAAGCACCTTCAAAAATATTCTCTTGCAAATTTTATTAGTAAAACAGAATCATAATGGGAGAGGCTATCGATCAGATACTCAATTGTTAGAATTTTAAAGATTAATATCATGCCAATACCTTAAATTTTAAAAGATAAATTAGTTTACCTTATAAATCTTTTTGAACATATATATTCTCTTTATTTTACATTGATGGGAATAATAAATGCAACATGCAATACTAATGCAAAGTCTTTCAATATCTAGTTTTATCTAATTGAATGAACATGTTCTGCTATATGCTACCACACTGCATTTATCAGCAGGAATCAATCAATCAGTGCACTTATATATTTAGTTATTGTTTAGCACTACAAGTAAATTGGAATTTCCAGCTTACTATTAAAATACAAAAACATTTTATTTTAAAACCATATTTTTTGAGTGCTCTATTACTCAGACTTGAGGCTGGGACGAATCAGGCCTGGAATAACCAAGAATCTATGGTCTTCAGCTAATGACTAGTAGAATTTGGTTAATGGTTAAAGGGAGTACCTGGGTTGTGGTTGCTACGTAATGTGCTTTACAACCACCTTGTTTCATGATGGAAATTCTGGTTAGCAATGGAACTACTATAGATTAAATCTTCATGTGCATGAGCATCTTTTGCAGTAGAAAAAGGCTAAAAGCATATTCCCTGTTACTTGGACTTGTTTCATAGACCTTTCTAGAATATAAAATCCATTCATTTCCAAGCTGACTTAGTCAAGGAGTTGAAGTAATTGTTCAGAGTGAAAAAGCAGATATAGAAGAAACAATAATGTAGGAGCTAGGTGTACCAAGGACACTACTATCTGTCCAGCCATCACCCTAAGGGGGGGGGGGATCTTTGATCCCCTCTGGGAAGGTCCACAACTTGGGAGTCCCTCTTGATCCACAGCTGAATTTAGAATAACATCTCTCAGCTGTGGCAAGGAGGGCATTTGCCCAGGTCCACCTGGTGCAACAGTTACGGCTTTATTTGGACAGGGAGTCTCTCCTTAATTCATGCCCTCATCACCTTCAGGTTCAACTACTGCAACACTCTCTACATGGCGCTACCTTTAAAGAATGTTCGGAGACTGCAGTCCATCCAAAATGCAGCCGTGCGAGCTGTCATGAGCCTTCCTAGGTATGCTCTGTCTCGTCAACACTCAATGAGCTGCATTGGCTTCCGATTAGTCTCCGGACACAATTTAAAGTGTTGGTTGTTACATATAAAGCCCTACATGACTTAGGATCAGATTACCTATGGGACCGTTTCTTGCCTCATGTATCCCAGCGGCTGGTCAGGTCTCTCAGAGTTGGTCTTCTCCAGGTCCCGTCAGCCAAGCAATGCTGGCTGGCGGGCCCTAGAGGAAGAGCCTTCTCTGTAGCAGCTGTGGAATATAGACACTCTGTTCCAGCCTATGTTATGACAGAGTCAGGGATGAATGTGAATGAATGGTTTTAAATGACATGGGATTTTTAGGTTTGGTAAATTAGCATGTTTAAGGAATTTGGTTTTTAAACGCTTAGTTTTAATTTTCGATTTCTACTGTTTTATTTGTATGTACCTATTTTACGTTGCAAGCTGCCCTGAATCTCCGGAGAAGGGCGACTTAAAAATCTAATTAATTAATTAATGCTTTATATCTATCACTATATAGAAGCAGCAGGTGGTAGTTATGCTTAGCTTCAGAATTCACCTTCGACTTCAGTTACAATTTTTTAAATATAGAAGTTGAGCTCCTGATAAGTGCTTTTCATTTGTATCATTTTTTCATGTCTAATATGTATCTGCTGTATTGTATAATATTTAGATATATGTCATAATGCATTTAATAAAGTAACTAATGAATTCAATACAAAGTTTTTCTAAGTTTCAAAACGGTTGGAAAGCATGTATGTACTGCTCAAGCATTTATGAAGCAAAAGCTAGATAGATGCTCTGTCTATTATGGATAATTTTGTGATTTCTCACCAATATACTTTTGCGTGGTCTTTTCTGAGTTAGTTCTTACACCCTAACATTTAATGAAAAACCACTACGGCCTACCTTCTTCCCATTACCCCAGTAACTAGTTGTGACTTCCAGAGGAAAAATGCAAACATTGCTGTAAATCAAAAACCACAGCAACATACATTTGGAGACTAAGAACCTGAGATGCTTTTTCAAAAGGGAACTGGACTTCATTTTTCTTTGAAGATGTTTTGCTTCTGATCAAAGAAGCCTTCTTTTGTTCTGACTGAATGGTGGAGAATAGAATGTTTTATATTCCTTGAAGTCATCTGTT
This sequence comes from Erythrolamprus reginae, assembly GCF_031021105.1. Classification (NCBI taxonomy): domain Eukaryota; kingdom Metazoa; phylum Chordata; class Lepidosauria; order Squamata; family Dipsadidae; genus Erythrolamprus; species Erythrolamprus reginae. Next base: position 97,635,613 of record NC_091963.1, on the reverse strand, counting down.
TGTTAGCACTCTCTTTGAGAGGTTAAGGCCACTTGGAAGTTTATTTGTGCCCCCAGGGTCACCTGATGGAACTGCTGAAAGGACTGTACTGTAAACAGGAGATAGATGGCATGGTACTCCCCCACCTCTGTTGAAGGCCTGTTTAATTTTAATGTTGATGGCCTCTTTTACCATTATTCCAAACCAGTGGTTCTCTCTGTTCAAAGTCCAATTCTAGACAGAGTTTCTATATGCACAAAAATTAAAACAACACTAAGATGGAATGATGATTTTAGGCAAGGGACATGAAACACTGATGAAATCTCTCTCTCTAGCAATTCTTCCTTCTAACACAAAAAACAGGCTTAGAATTTTCTCTTCCACAGCATTTTTGCTCTCCTCAGGGTTAAAAGCAAGTTTCTCTTGCTTACTGTTTAAAAGAACAAAATGGTAACCAAAGCACTCCTCCTGATTAATTGCTAAAGCCAATGAAATTTGGAAGGGAGAGAAAATTACCTTTCCCCTTGATATCTTTAAAATCCTGCCTGGCTAAGAGATTCTACAGAAATTTGATAGATGGCAGGGAATCTACCAAAGTCTCAACTTGAACCAATCCACATGACAATATGGATTTAATCCAAAGTAAATATTAACAAACTGAATTGTGTGTCATGTTCAGAATGTGTTATAAATAAAATGTCTAGTTTCTGTGTTACAACATAAAAAGACACACCTGAGCAAGTTCATAATATCCAGCTGAACAGGCTAGACAAAGGAGACTTTCTCCTTCTTCAGTGTGCTCGTTCACACTCCGTCCTTCAATAAGCAGCTTCCGCACAGCATTTACATCTCCTTCCGAACAAGCTTCAGCCAAACTGCGGCTACGGAGATACAGAGGAAATTATTTGTAGCATGAATATATTATTAATATTAATATTTAACTGAGATATCAGACTAACATAAAATATAGACTTCAACATGCCATGAATATACAGTGAAACATGTTATGATTACTGGAAATGAACAATTATACAGTGTCAAAATGTTCAAATTATAGCCCATTATTTATTAAGAGACCTGGCTTCTTTTAGCATTGCTGTACTTATTTTTAAATGTTCTGAGAATGCAATTTTACAAAGTAATCTATTGAGCAGTTTGGAAATGCTCTAATCTGAACAAAGCTACTACTTCAATATCAAAATGGTTCAATAATATGAAAATTAGTCCATTCTGTGCTTTAGGGGGATGTACAGTTTACATACAAAACATTTCAAAATGTATCATGTATAGAAT